>NW_022436947.1:8076251-8169418 GCF_009761245.1 Sapajus apella
AAAAAAAAAAAAAAAGACCGAAAAAAAGTGATACAAGTGGGAAAAAAGAAAGGGTAGATCTGAAAGGCACTGCACAGAAAAAAAGCAAAAGAATTTGATGCGAGATTAGGCAAAGTTAATTGTGAGAAGATTCCCAGCTCTGGCTTCAACTACAATGAGAATGATGCTATTTTGAGCGAACAAGAAAGTTTAAGAAGAAAAGGGTTTTGAGCAGATGATAATGACTGTCTCCTCCACCTTCAAAATCCTTCACCTGCTGGGGTCCCCAAGGTTCTGTTAAAATCCATCCTCAGCTTCCTCATTTCTTCCTCCACTTAAAATCTTTCAAAGGCTATCCCTTCCTTCAAGATAATGGTGATATTCCTTAGTATTCCAAGATTCTGTTCTCAATTCTTTGCTCTTCTTACTCTATCTCTGATCAAATACACAATCATGATATCAACAACCATCTGAATATTAATGATACTCAAAGCCATGTATGGCCCAGACCTCTCTCCCTAACTCCAGATTTCACCTAAATAGCTCATACATCCCAAATTCCACAAGTCCAAATCGGAGCTCCTCTTCTCTACATCCTGCCTTTCTTCCACCAGAGTTAAACCCTCCAGCATGCAATTTTCTGAGCCATAGTCATCTCATGCTCCTCCCTGTCCTTTATAACCCTTCTTTTTCCCCCGACCCAAACGGTCACTAGCTTCCAGACACGGCCACAGTCCATCATCTCTAACTAAAGCAACCACAGTCACCTCACAGACACCTGCCTCCTTGTCTTGGCATTCCAAATTTACCTTCAGACCTCCTGCTAACATCTGATCATACCAATCCTCTGCTTAAAATCCATCATAAGCTTTATCATTTCTTCCTCCACGTAAAATCTTTCAAGGGCTATTTCTGCCCTCAGGATAATGGTGATATTCCTTAGTATGGCATTCAAGGCCTTTCAAAATTAGGCCTTTCCCCGTCTCTCCCTTCAATGGCACCTCTCACTTTTTCTCTCCTAGACATGCCACTGAATGAACTGGTTACTTTCCTCTAAATAAAACTGGTTCTTTCAAATTTTAGAAGCTTCATATATGATAATCCGTTTGCTTGGCATTCTGTCGTACATCTGGCTAACTCTTACCCACTCTTTGAGATTCCGCTCAAGATTTCTTTCTCCTGCAAAACCTTCCCTGTGCCTCTCAAGTGCCCTTCTACATTTCCAGAGGATCCTGAACAGCATTTCAGTCCCTGGAGTGTCACCATTACTTGTTTACCTAACTGTCCTCCCAGCTAGACCAAAATTCTTCAGTGCCCAGCACACAACAGACCCTCAATAAATGCTCAATGAATGCATAAAATAGGCCGCATAAGAGATTATCGAAGTAGTATTACGGGAGTGAGAAGAACAAGCTGGAGTGTAGGACAAGTGTTTAAAATCAGAGTTAACAGTTGAAACAGCCAAAAAAAAAGTAGGCAAGGTCTCAAAGAAATCAAATGTAAATAGAGAAGAAGAGAGGGTCTTGGTAAGAATATGCAGAAATATAGGGAAAAAAACACTCTAAAAGAAAAATAGTCTACTGTAAAATTAGAACAGAGCAATGGCTGTACAACTCGATGACTATACTAAAACCACGAAATAGTACACTTTAAATGTGTAACTTACATGACATGTGAATTAGTTCTCAAAAAAGCTGTTAAACAACACTAAAGAATGCATAGTACTGATATTTCTTAACTTCTACATATACTGTTATTTCTCAAAGGATGCAATTCATCTGCAAAGTATGAAACTCTTCAAAACCCATGAACTCTTTTGTATTTCTTTAGACTCTATTTCTTTTTACTTTTAACATGTTAATTATTGTTTGGAAAATTTTCCAATTGCTTAAGAAATACGGTAATTCTGGTCCTTGTGATTTGTTTCTGTTGCCATTTAAAATGTCTTTTTCTTAATTTTTTTATTTTTAATCATTAGCTCCATGATCATTATTTACATTTACACTAAAATAGCAAGGTACCTAATCATTTTGCACATATAAATAACATTAGAAAAAACTTTCATTTACACTTCTCCTTACTTAAAATAAGAAAACAGACTGATTGTGACCCTGTAAGAGCTATCAAAATATCATTAGGTGAATTTTATTTGATTAACTATACTTGAAAAACCGGATTTTAACAACACTGCAAAGCAGTCTCTTTTATTTTGTTTTGGATATAAAGGCTTCAGTAACATTTATAATATAAGACATTTTAACAATCAGGCTTTGAAAAATAAAGAGCATTGTTTAAAAGTACTGTTCTTCAGTAGGCTGGATAAGGAAAATGTGGGTCATAACCACCATGGAATACTACACAGCCATAAGAAAGAACAAGATCATGTCTTCTTCGGCAACATGGATAGAGCTGGAGGCCATTATCCTAAGTGGAACTAACAAAGGAACAGAAAACCAAATACCACATTACGTTCTTGCTTATCAGTGGGAGCTAAACACTGAGTATATGTGGACAAAAAGAAGTGAACATGAAACTGGGTATGATGGCTCATGCCTGTAATCCCAGTACTTCAGGAGGCTGAGGTGGGTAGATCACAAGGTCAAGAGATCGAGACCATGCTGACCAACATGGGGAAGCCAACGTGCTGAAAGCCTGTCTCTACTAAATTAGCTGGGTATGCTGGTTTGCACTTATAGATCCAGCTACTCAGGAGGCTGAGGCAGGAGAATCACTTGAACCTAGGCGGTGGAGGTTGTAGTAAGCCAAGATCGTGTCACTGCACTCCAGCCCAGTGACAGTGCAAGACTCCGTCTCAAAGGAAAAAAAAAAGAAGGGAACAAGAGACACGGGGGCCTACTTGTGGGTAGAGGTAGGGAGGAGGGTAATATGGTTTGGTTCTGTGTCTCCAATGGTATCTCATCTCAAATTGTAATCCCCACATGTCAGGGGAGGGGCCTGGTAGGAGGTGATTAAATCATGGGGGCAGATTTCTGCCCTGCTGTTCCCATGATAGTGAGGGAGTTCTCAGCAGATCTGATGGTTTAAAAGTGGCAGTCTACCCTGCGCTCTTTCTTTCCCGCTGCCATGAAAAGACATGCCTTCTTTACCCTTCACCTTCCACCATGATTATAAGTTTCCTGAGGCCTCTCCAGCCATGCAAAACTGTGAGTCAATTAAACCTCTTTCTTTATAAATTAGTCTCAGGTCATTCTTTATAGCACTGTGAAAACGAACTAATACAGAAGCTGAGGATCAAAAAGTACCCGTGAGTACTACGGTTATCACTTGAGTGATGAAATAATCCATATACCTGTGGCAAGCAATTTGCGTATCTAACAAATTTGCACATGTACCCCTGACCTAAAATAAAGGTTTAAAAACAGTGCTGTTTTTCTGCTTCCATATCAAAAGCAGCGGGAAACATTTAATCAGTCTTCATAAGCCCAATGTATGCCTTAAAGCAATATTATATTATACAGTATGGAAAATGTATGCTCAAAGCCACACCAGCGTGAGACTCCTTATACAGCACTGGGAAGGAAACAGCTCCAAGTTAGTTACTTCCTGAAAAGTTCCTCCCAGACTGGACATGTGTATTCATGTATCTTATCTATCTTGAAGACCTATGACTTGCCAGGCACTATGACTTAGGCACTGCTGGTGCTATAAAGTTGGAAAATATGTGGCTAGTACAGTGTCTGACACAAATCCACATTCAGCAGCATTCATTAAATGGAATTTATTATACTAAGATGCAATAATTTAAAAGAGAAACTCAAAAGAAAGGACAACTATCTACAGATTTGTGTGGCAAGGTGATAAAAAGCTTTCTTGGGAAGATTTTTAGAGGAATTTGAAACCTCATCTTCGGCCTGATTCAATCAGTGTTAATCAATGTTTTAAGAGTCAAAGGGAAAATAAAGAATAATTTTCAAGTTTACTTTACACCTCTCTGAATCGTTTGAATCTCTACAATAAGAATATGCAACTTGTATAACTTAAAAATCAATATATTAAACAGAAATTTAGGAGAGTTGGCTAGGTTGTAGAGAAATTGGAACCCATGTGCACCACTGGTGGAAAAGTAAAATGTTGTAGTCATATGGAAAACAGTAGAGAGATCCCTCAAAAAAATTATCATATGATCCAACAATTCTGCTTCTGAGTAGTTTTCCAAAAGAATTAAAAGCAGGGTCTGAAAAACAATTTGTATACCCATGTTTGTGGAGCAGCATTATCCACAAAAGCCAAAAGCTGAAAGCAACCCAAATAATTCACACGCCATGTAAGTCACACATTTAAAATGTATGTCCATCAACAGAAGAATGAACAAACAAAATGTGGTGTACATCTACTTTGGAATGTTACGCAGCCTTAAAAAGTAAGGAAATTTTGACACATACTGCTACGTGGATAAACCTTGAGAACACTATGCTAAGTGAAATAAGCCAGTGGCAAAAAGGCAAACACTATATTATTTCACTTATGTGAATCAACGGAGTCAAGTTCATAGAAAGTAAAATTGTGATTATTAGGGACTTGAGGAAGGGGAGAATGGGGAATTATTGTTTAATGGATATGGCTTCAATTTTCTAAGATGAAAAGAGTTGTGGAGATGGATAGTGGTGATGGTTGAACACTGTGAGTGTAGTTAGTAACATTCTACACTTTAAAGTGGTTAAGATAGTAAATTTTATTTTATGTGCATTGTACACTTAAATATTTTTTCAAGTCTAAAAGTCAATTGAAGCAACTAAATAATAAAACTCCAACTACATAATAAATACTAGTGCTTAAAAAAATAAGAGTACTTCAACATCAAAAGATACATATACTGTGTCCCTGTTTTAGCCTATACAAAAAGAAAATGTTTTCTTATCAAAATAAATGATGAATTACATGAGTAAGCAAATTATTTACTCATGTCAGGTACTATATTTTCATTTCAGAGCAAAATGCCAATACATTATACACTATGCTAAAGTATCCCTTCACTGTTAATCAAGTTTAAATAAAACTCTTTATAAATGGCTAGAGACCTAAAACTAAAGTATCAGTATTCCATTAATATTTTAATTGACCATGAATATTCATAGTCATTTATTGCTTTAAAGAACAAGATAGGATAACTAAATTATTCTAATATGCAAATTTCAGTCCCAACAGGACACCTTACCTTCATCTACATTACAAAAACCAATGCATTTTGCATCCATTCATTATTTATGTAATTCTAGAGTTTTTCAGGTTAACAAGAGCTACTGAGCACAAGAAGCATTTTCTCAGATGGGGCAGAGCAGTAATAGCACTGCAAAGTCATTTTGCCCTAGCTACCTCAAAGAGGTGTATTTCATTTTTTCATGATTCCAAACTAATTTCAACACCACCTCAACACCTGTTCTTCACTACAAGCCCAAGAGAACAAGAGGAATGTAACACTATTAAAGATTTCTCTCTTTGCTTTTTCTTTCAATGCCCTGGGAAATTGTAGCTCTAACACTGCAAAGAATATTAAGAACTCTGACAGCTATGCCAACAGTTTTATAAAACTAATAGTGCATTACTTCAACTTTCAAGCATAAATACATTCATGCAAATTAATTGATAATCCTCTGAAGTGAGACAACTCTTTTTGATGCAACTATACAAATAACCTGTTAATACAGGGAGCTTTCAAAAGTATATCGCCATGTCAGGGTTATATATATTTTAACATCAGGTTATTATATTCAAGTTAGCCATAGTGATAAGAAATATAATGGCTGGAAATTCTATGATCAGTCATATAAGATACAGAAACATATCTTAAGATGGAAAAATCACATATGTGACTGGAGAACAAGGGGCTGGATTTTTAGCCACCAAATACATAATTAGCCATCTGGGAACTACACTCAAAAAAAAATTTTTTTTTATTGCATTGGTTTTGGGGTACATGTGAAGAACATGCAAGATTGTTGCATAGGTACACACATGGCAGGGTGATGTGCTGCCTTCCTCCCCACCACCTATATCTGGCATTTCTACCCATGCTATCTCTCCCAAACTCCCAACCCCCGGATGTCCCTCCCCTATTTCCCCCAGCAGACCCCAGTGTGTGATGCTCCCCTCCCTGTGTCCATGTGTTCTCATTGTTCAACACCCACCTGCGAGTGAGAACATGTGGTGTTTGATTTTCTGTTCTTGTGTCAGTTTGCTGAGAATGATGGTTTCCAGGTTAATCCATGTCCCTTCAAAGGATATGAACTTATCATTTTTGATGGCTGCATAGTATTTCATGGTGTATATGTGCCACATTTTCCCTGTCCAATCTATCATCGATGGGCATTTGGGTTGGTTCTAAGTCTTTGCTATTGTAAACAGTGCTGCAATGAACATTCATGTGCATGTGTCCTTATAGTAGAACAATTTATAATCCTTTGGATATATACCCAGTAATGGGATTGCTGGGTCAAATGGAATTTCTATTTCTAGGTCCTTGAGGAATCGCCACACTGTCTTCCACAATGGTTGAACTAATTTACACTCTCACCACAGTGTAAAAGTGTTCCTATTTCTCTACATCCTCTCCAGCATGTGTTGTCCCCACATTTTTTAATGATTGCCATTCTAACTGGCATAAGGTGGTATCTCAATGTAGTTTTGATTTGCATTTCTCTAATGACCAGTGATGATGACCATTTTTTCATGTTTGTTGGCCTCATCGATGTCTTCTTTTGTAAAGTGTCTGTTCATGTTCTTTGTTCAATTTTGAATGGGCTTGTTTGTTTTTTCCTTATAAATCTGTTTTAGTTCTTTGTAGATTCTGGATATCAGCCCTTTGTCAGATGAATAGATTGCAAAAATTTTTTCCCATTCTGTTGGATGCCGATTCACTCTAATGACTGTTTCTTTTGCTGTGCAGAATCTGTGGAGATTGATTAGGTTCCATTTCTCTATTTTGGCTTCTGTTGCCAATGCTTTTGGTGTTTTGGTCAAGAAGTCCTTGCCTACATCTATGTCCTGAACGGTTTTGCCTAGGTTTTCTTCTAGGGTTTTTATGGTGTTAGGTCTTATGTTTGTCTTTAATCCATCCGGAGATAATTTTAGTGTAAGGTGTTAGGAAGGGGTCCAGTTTCTGCTTTCTGCACATGGCTAGCCAGTTTTCCCAACACCATTTATTAAACAGGAAATCCTTTCCCCATTGCTTGTTTTTGTCAGGTTTATCAAAGAGCAGATGGTTGTAGATGTGTGGCGTTGCCTCCAGAGGCAATACACTCAAAATTCATAGAATTTAGTAAAGTGAAGAGAGTCTTTTTTCTATGTACAAAGGACAGTTAGGTACATTCATGAAAATCCCAATAAGTACAAGATGAGAGGTGAAACTGATTTACAAGGGAGAAACAGGGTCAAAAAGGGGATATAGAATCATAAATCTCCTCTTTCTGGAATCCAATGTGGCAATCACATTACAAAAATATGACGATTTCAACAAATTAAGACAATAATATAAGTATAATAATTTCAAAGGTATGTTCAGTTGGAAAACTATTTGTACCTATTTTTTGGAAGGTTACTAAAAGAATCCCTATGGTATTCCGAAAATCTATCATCTTTACCATGTTGATTTGTCTGTGATAATGAATACTAACTTTCATAATGTGATTGTGTTGCAATTCATTATGCAATAATGTCCTTCCAAATAAGCCAGATGGATCTATCTTGGTTTCTTTTCCGATTTTAACTTTTTTTTTTTCAGAAGTCAGAAAAAGTAAATATGTAAAACAAAACCACCAGTTTCATTCATTCAGTTAACAAATATGTATTGAGCATGTTTTACATATAAGGCCTACGGAAAACAAATTTTAACTCTATTTAATTCTATTATTAAAACATGATTGAAAACATTGATCATAATTGCTAAATTAGATTGCAAACAGCATATCCTTGACATTTACAGGCAACTCACCCAGACTGAGAATGTGATAGGAGGCAACATTAGAACCAAAAGTATTGAACAAGGATTAGAGGATCTAGGTTGTTCTCCATACTCTGACTTAACTTGTTGTGTAATCTTAAACATGTAACTTAACTTTTGGAGACTTTAGTTATCTCTCCTGTTAAGTCACACTAGATGCTATCAAAGACATCTTCTAATGTTATAGTAATCCCTGGAACAATTTGTAGAAATGGTTGTCTTAAAAACAGTTTTAAACCAAATTTAATAAAGGTCTGTCCCAGCTCTATCACTTGTATAGTATACTCTTTTTTATTACGTCTATCATAACCCACACTGTGAAAGACTACTATGTGGAAACTTCTGTACCTACAACTATGTGAGTACCTTCTTCTACTTAGTAATAAATGAAAAGAGATACCCAACCCAGGGCATATTATCTCTCTCTCACTCGCATACCCACATACACACACACACACAGTGAATAACAGATCTGGAAAGCAAGAAAAAACAAGTTAATCTTAAAAATCAGATTACCCAGATGAATTTATCTTAAAACACATGAATTAATTTGCCCTAAATCTCGAGGAGTTCAGTAAAGACTTGCCACGCACAGCAGGGCCGTCTAGGTGTAATGGCCTCACAGTTACCTCTCCACCAGTACACTGTAAGCTAATATCCTCTATCTCCATGTTGGCAACAAGTCTTCATTAAGATGGTTTCACAGTTCCCACTGCTCACTTCGGATTGTTTCTTTTTCTCTTGAGTGAGACCACATTTAGCAATATCTAGGCAGGTTATCACTACCCCCTTGAGAAATCAGCTTTATAGATCTGAGATTATTGGGATCCTCTCCTTTGCTGATTTTGGTTTTGCTTGCTGTTACTAAATTGGCCCATGTAAGAAAATGTTTTAAATAATTCAAACGCAACTGACAGATGCCATCTATAAATGGGTTAAATAATTTTTTTAGTAATATACTACATAATGCTAATTTGACTGTGACGGAGACAACAGATTAAAATGAAAGAAACAAGCCAACCAATCACTTTTCTTAAGGTGTGATCTGCCAATTATCTCAACCAACACAGATCCTAATATTATCATTCTAAGCCATATGTGTAATTCTCAGGCAAAAAATAAATCTTTTAACAAGTCTGTAAGAACTGTTGGCACTCATTCATGCCAGCCTGCACTAACATCTTGAGAATTTTCTCTATTCCAAAAAATACATAACGGGGGGAGTAGAAGAGGTGGGAGAGAACCTAGCCATACATGTGATTTAGTTACAGGTTCAAAAAGATGTAAAGATCCAAGCAATTCTTTTTAAATTTGCTAATAGATAATAAGAAAAATGCTGGCATTGCTCACCACTCATGAGCTGAAGGAGTAAGCGGAGGTCCAGAACACTTTCAATATTCACTGTGCCCATCTGTCAGCAACACAGTCGCCGAAGAGAACGAGCAATTACCAAAGCGCTTTTCAGATATAATCTGTCAACCACATCTAGTCCTCCTGCCAAAATAAATCAGAACTGAGGAATGCAAAAACAGACTGGCCTTATGGGACCAAGGAGAGGTTCATTTAAGATGAACCTGGAGATGAAGAAAAGAAAGAGGAAAATCAGAGAAATGTTATAACCACTCCCCAGATATTTTTGAATTGTATACCACTGGACATCAAGGAAGCAAGAAACGAGACAGGCACCACTATGATTTAAATGCTCATTGCTGCACTGTGCTTATTACAATGTTAATTTCAAGAAGGGCTCTACTCATTCCCAGAACTGGTTCTCTTTGGACAGCGAACATGCTACATACCGGATTTGCTCCTCTCTAGAGTCGTCCCATTATCATATCCCACCATTATAGCACAATTTTTAAATCAACAAAATATTTCATTTCAGTAAATATATTAAATGTTTTCAACATCTAATGCAGTATTGTATATGTTATAGGTCAACAATTATTTTTAAATTGGGTGTGGGGCTATTTTAAAGTTAGTGCTCTAAAAATTACAAACCAATACCCTTCTTGTGAACTTTTTGACGAATTATGATATCTAGTCTAGAACTAAAATCTTATCACCACCATAGTACATAAATGTGCGCTGAAGTACAATGAACTATAAACAGGAGAAACAAGCATTAAGCATATAGTAACTCAGGTTTGAAGTGATGAAGACTTGGACAATGTGGTAGCAATAAAATTAGGAAGCCACAAGAGGTAACTCTAAGCTAAGAAGGAAACGCAGAGAAAAAATGAATATATTCTGACTTCTGTTGGGGGAAAAATCACTTGAAAACTTCCTTAGCTGTGAATTGAATGCATCTCTTTTCAACACGTGTGTATAATCATAATTATCTGATCCTGTGGAGCAAATCACCAATATGGATAATATAAACGTGCATGAAACAATCAGGTCATCTGTTTCACGAAGTTTCATTTGTATTACAATATCTCAACCAGAAATATATTTCTAACAGGTTTGTCACTGATGCTGAAGATAAAGGATCATTCCTAACTCTTAAGAGGTTTCAAATCTTCCCCAAATAGCATCTCTGCAGGTGACAACTTTTCAGATGCATCTGGGTGCACAGGGCAGAGACAAAGTTACTATAAACAAAGTGAAGGGAAGAAAAGGAGAATAGTAGTAGAGTAGCCAGCATGAGACTTAAGTACAGTATTCACAAGAGTGAGAAAATTTACACTTCTGAGAAGCAGCGGTCATGCTGACCATGAGCTTCATTCTTCATTCGTGTAAAGAGCAGATACTTCAGGGTCAAGGCAGCTGTTGGTGGTTGCACCTCAGCAATCCTCTAGACAAAGTGACTGGCTTATACACACACAAAGCACCCTGACCTTAATTATCCTTTAGGGAAATATAACCATTTACCCAGTCCCCAAATCAGGGCAAGCAACAAATGTTTCATTTGGTGTCTATTAAATGAAAAGGACAAGAGTTATTAAAAATGTCTACCCTCAAGAAGCAAACTCCCTAGTGAAGACACTTATAGTCTAGATTCAATCTAATGCTTTCCCTAAATATCTAAGAAAGCAAGTAAGTGTGAGCATTTTGGTGTATGTGTGAACATATATGTATGTAGAGTTCATATTTGTATAAAGCATATATAATTATACATATGATTAAGCATGCATACATATACATGCATGTACACAGACACATACATGTGCACACACACACACTGACCCTACTCAAGAGCCAGAGCTACTTCTTATATATGTATTACATACTTTGTACTGACATCAGATATTAGTTACAATTTATAATCATAATAAGCACAACTTATTAGAAGTCTTAACTCATGATATTAAGAAGCAATTTGAAAATACAAAATGTTTTAAATATACTAAATAATAACTGGAAAAAAATTGTATGTAACCAAAGGTATTTTAAGACTTCACAAAGGGGAAGAATTTCTCTTCACAGTAGAAATATATGAAGTCCCCAACATCGTTAATTCGTACTTAACACAGGAACATACAACCTTGACAGCAATGAATCAAACCACAGGCTGGCAGTTAAAGACCTAGCTTGGCAAGGTCTTTAATAGCTCACGCCTCTAATCCCAGCACTTTGCAAGGCCAGGGTGGGAGGATCGCTTGAGGCCAGGAGTGAAAGGCTGTAGTGAGCTATGACCACACCAACTGCACAACAGGGCCTGGACAACAGAGAGAAACCTTGTCTCAAAAGAAGAAAATAGGGGAGGGGAGAGAAGGGGAGGGGAGGAGAGGTAACAGAAGGGGAGAGGTAGGGAGGGGAGGGGACAGGTGGGGAGAGGAAAGAGATGGGGAGGGGAGAGGTGGGGAGGAGAAGGAAGGAAAGGAAGAAAGAAAGAAGACCTGACTGTGAGTGTAGGAAGTTTTGCAGGACTGTATACTTTGGGGTGCATCATCATAGCTTTCCAGGTCCCTGATTCCCCCTTACAGAAACTGCCTCTGGTGATACCTCAACTAGATGGGCCTAAGTAGAGGAGCAGAGATGATGACTTACCAGAGAGGGTAATGAGGTGAGTGAAGTCCCACCCTAAGTATACTATCTGGAGCTGAAACTGGTTCTTCCTCTACTCTTCTAAGTCGCTTTATGGTTTATCTATCCTGGTTCCTATTTATCTCTGTCAATAACTAATCAATTCATCTCTCCAGAACTAAGTTTTGTTACTCTGTAAAAATGGGGTTCCTTCCAAATCTAACAATATATATAAAGTTGTAAGTATCCTATATATCACAGGTTAGTTTTTGTTTTTAGCTATTTTATTAATCAGATAACTCCACAGTCAACATATTAACTATACTGAAGATCTAATTGTTCATATATTACCACTGCTATATATGACTACATCCTTTTGTTTGTTTTAGAACTGGTATACTTTCAAATTACCTATATATAGTAAGTGCTTTGACGTATGGTCATATACTGAAATATTATCTTAGAATCTGGATAGTGCTTTCTGGTGAATGGAAGATATCTAACTTAAAAACTCAAAAATAATAGACTATTTTCCCCCAAACAATCCTCATTTTCATAGTAGGCACCTGAGATTATTAAATTGGAAACTGTCTAGTAGTTTCAAATGGGAAGGTGGTCATAAGGCTTTTTAAATCACTATAGACCATATTCAGATATCACTATTCTTGGATTATTAATCAGCAATCATAATCATGCTGTTTTGATAGAATGACATTTAGAGACCCCAGATGCTTCCCTGGAATACCAACACCTCTTCAATTCAATAATATATCTACACCAAAGTTTATCATTTCCCTAAAGTGATTTTTGTTATGCTGGAAGGAATTCTTTTTATGGTGTGTTTTTTTTTTTTTTTTGGCTTGTACTTCCTTTATTCTGCTGTAACCTTTCAAATCTAGAAATCTTTCATGTATACACAGAATACTATCAATTTTTTAAAATTTATATTGTTCAAAGTAAAATGACTATTCCAGCAATTGAATGTTTATTATTCTTGATTTATTCTTTTCTTTTATTGAATAAGCTTTTACAAGTTGTTTTTTCCCTAAGCTTATTGATTTTTCAGTTCCAGTCATCTTTTCCAGTTCATGTTTTAAGCTGTTCAATTATTCACTGCTGTGATTCAGATTAACTGTTTGCCTTGGTGCAAATCTGGAGGAATTTACAAAGCATTTCAGACAAGAATTGAGTTATTCAAATAAGCTGTAAGGATGCAGAAACAAAAGAAAACAGACTGAGTGGTGTACTGAAGAACCTCTAATCGCAAGTATAACCATCCAAATAACTGCTTCCTTTCTTTGATACCCACTGATACATAAATTCTTCATTCACAAACACTACCACCCTTTCCATTAGAGTCACTGTATATTTTGTATACATCATTGTATATTTTCAACCAGTAACTCACTAATAAAATCCCCATGCCTACCTTCCCAGCAAATACTAAGTTTTCATTAACCTTCTGCTATGGTTTCAAAGTGTCCCTTTTAAAATTCAGGTATTGCCAATGTGATGAAATTAAGAGCTGGTGCCTTTTAGAGGTGATTAGGCCATGAGGGTCCTCCCTTATGAATGAGATTAAGTTCTTTACAAAAATAGAATTCTTGTAGCTTTCTGCCTTCCACTATGTCAGGATACCTGAGTGTCCTCCTCATTGGAGGAAACAGCTCTGACCAGACAGCCAAAGTTGCCAGCACCTTGGTCTTAGACTTTCCAGCCTCTGGAACTGTGAGAAAAAAAAATTTTTTTTTCTTTGAGGCAGAGTCTCACTCTGTCATCTAGACTGGCATGCAGTGGCATGAACTCGGCTCACTGCAACCACTGACTCCTGGGTTCAAGTGATTCTCATGACTCAGTCTCCCAAGTACCTGGGACTACAGGCACATGCCACCACAACTGGCTAAGTTTTCGTATTTTTAGTAGAGATTCACCATGTTGGCCAGGCTGGTCTCGAACTCCTGACCTCAGGAGATCCACCTGTCTCAGCCTTCCAAAATGCTGGGATTATAGGCATGAGCCACCACACCTAGCCTAAATTTTTATTTTTTATAAATTACTTAATCTGTGGTATTTTGCTAAAGTGGCACAAAAGGACAAAGACACCTTTCTTCATTTTTATCAGTAATTTCCACACTCACCAGCCCCCTTCTGTCTGATGACATTTGATCAGACAAGGGCCCCCTTGAGGTTAAGCCCCATCAAAAGGGCTTCTCTCAACAGTTATGACTGAAACTTGTCTCCTTCTCTAAACCATTACAGGATCTAGAGCTACACAAGTGATTATTTAATAATCACTTTTTAAAATATCATTCTTTAAATCTGTTTATAAGTTGTATCTTCTATAAGATTCTAAGTTACCTAAAGGCAGAGTTTGAAATAATTATAAATTCTACTGTCATAGAAGATAAGGCCACCCAGGTTGCTCAACAGGAGTAAAGATGGAATACCAATACTTAAATTACCATCAGTTCTAAATTAAATCAATTTTCAAATATTAGATCGCACTGTCTTACTTCTTTGAAATGCTAATTAAAGCTGGCTCATGCTGGGCAATTTTACTTTTTATTAACAAGTATTCATCACCCTAGGAACTAGCATCATGTTGATTTTAGATGCTTCTTAAATCTTGTTCCAAACCTCTAGCTAGAGTGAGTCACTTCAATTTCTAGAATGTCAAAAACTATACAACAAAAAACATATCGAGGAGTGGATAGGAGTCCTGGTTTCCCCATTTCCTACATGTGTGACCTTGGATATAAAACTTCTATGTATTTCAGTTTCATGCATGACATGGTCTAGCCTTCTTAAAGTGTGCCTGCCACAAGAGCCATCTGCATCTGAGATTTTTAGGCCCACATCCCAGGCCTGCTAAACCAAAATTTCTGAGGTTGGAGATCAGGAATCTGCGCTTTTACCAAAAATCACACATGGTACACTGAGAGCTGAAAACCACAACGGTGAAACAAACAACATGTGCTGAAAAAAAGCAATGAAACAAGACATAAAACCTGATTGTTAATCTCTGCCTCCAAATGTGCTTTGTACACAGAGAAAAATTACTTCTTTAGGTTTCACTCTTCTACTATAAAATAATGTGACTAAGCTGGATGATCACTAACTGGTGAGACTGTAAGACCTCCAATTCCCAATCTTCAGTCTAAAATGCCCTGGCAGCTCCTATTCCCCACAATATTTAAAGTGTACAGAGGTTCTAAATGCATGAGTGCCATGCACATTCACAGTGCCATCTATTATACATTATATATTGACTCTACTTTTATATATGAAATTTGAACAGTCTAATATTTCCTGTTAATCCACAGCAACCTTTCCTGCCAGCTCACCATTCGATTTCAGCAGCACTGACATCTAGGTATAGAAGTGGCTAGGCAACTGTGTGATGTTTTATTGCATTCTGCCATTATCTTATAAAAATTAGTGGTGAACAGAAAGACAAGTATGTACACTGGTGATAAGCCCAGATCTCATAAACATATTCCAACGGTGACAGAGATGTAAAATATTAGGTAAAATATCAAATCTGTAAAATACAGAATCTCTAGCAGCAACCACACATTCACTGGGACCAGCCTGGAAACCTGGGCATTTGATTATGAAGGAAAAGAATAATATTCCTCTTTGTGAATGAAAGGCAAAAGCCTGTGTCAAAATTTGAAGATTAAAAAGTTTATACTTCTCTTGGCTCTCTGGAAACAAAACCCAACATTCCACCATTACATGTGTGTGTCTTATACACACATACATACATATACATATTTGAAACATAATCCACACATCCTTCCTCAATATTGTCTTCCTAATCCTTTACTGTCTTAATAACATTGAGTTTATGCATGTTTAACAATAAAGTTATATATCTATACTGTTTTTAAAAGACTTTCATATCTTTCTAGTTGAAAGCAACTGCCTGCTTGTAGCTAACACGCATACATGTAGATAAAATGCATAAGTTTACATAATCTTCAGGAAAGTGGAATTGTGTTCACTTTCCTGAAGATTATGTAAACTTATACATTTTATCTTATTTTCAAAACTGAAGCTCTTCTCTTATTAGTTATGTCCTACGGGTATATCGAACGTATTACTTGTCCCCTGCATTAAAGTCCTAAAGAGTGATTGAAAATTCTTACTTGCTTTTATCGGCTATACAAAGTACTATACATTTCTGCACATGATTAAGTTTCTTTATTGTTATCATCTCCCAGTTTATTCTGTCACCTTTCAAGTCATCTGAGGCTTTTGTTGTTATTACTTTGGCCTTTTAAAAAGTCTTTATTAATTATTCTTTGTTTTCTTCTCAAAGAGAGTTCCAAAATCACATAGTTGGAAGTTAGTGTTTTTTTTTTTACTTTAGGTGCACACTATATCTGGCATTTCTCCCCATGTTATCCCTCCCCACACTCCCCTCCCTCCCCAACCCCACTATCTCTCCCCTGTCCCCACCAACAGCCCCCAGTGTGTGATATTCCTCTCCCTGAGTCCGCGTGTTCTCATTACTACCTCTCCAACATCTTGACAACTGACTCTCTCAAATGAGTTTTCTTAATCTTATTTATTTGCTTATTTTTACTTTGCTAAAAGATATCAGTAGAAAGTTGCTAATCTTATAAACGTGAATCATATCAGTTATCTATTCACTCTGTACATCAACATTCTTGTAACTCAGATTGTATCTGTTCTTCTAAATAAATCCTTCAGTTAGTGTTTCATATAAACTAAACTGTTTTAAGATATTTCTGACTTCAAAAATGAGTATGGTAATAAATGAGTATGAAATAAATATTTCCTTATTCTGAGTCCTGTTCTTTCCTATACAAGGAAAGAATGAATCACACCTTTCTATGCACTCCCAAATATCTCTTCCATAACATTTCTGATGCTTTTTCATTCATTATTTGTTTTAGAAATCCTAGTCGCCCTACTAAGTTTTAATATGCCCTATGAGGGACACCCGCCGAAGTTCCTTGTACATAAACGATACTCAATAAAAACTGGTTGAAATAGTGAAGTCATAAATAAAAAGTCAAGAGAGAAGTCAAATGATTTCCTCATACTCTATACCTAGATAATTGCCAAATGAATTAAAAATTTAAATGAAAAAACTATAAAAGTAATTTTTTAAATTATGATAAAATTGCTTATAACCTCAGCTGGTAGAAGTCTTTTATAACTGTATCACAAATGTAGAAGCCATCAAAGAAAAGTTTGTTATATTAAATAAAATAAAAATTAAACATTTCTGCATGGCAAAAATTATGGTAAGGAAAGCCAAAGTATAAATGGAAAAAAATTGGAAGCTCATATCTCAAATTGCTACATTCCCTGATTTAAAAAAAAAAATCCTACAAATCAGTAAGGGTGGAAAAAAGAGGCAACTGAAAAATTATTCAAAATAATATGAGGAGACAAGTCATAGAAAAGAAAATATAAAAATTCTTAAATATATGAAAAATGGGTCAGGCACAGTGGCTCATGCTTGTAATTCCAGCACTTTGGGAGGCCAAGGCAGGTGGATCATGAGGTCAGGAGTTCAAGACCAGTCTGGCCAAGATGATGAAACCCGGTCTCTACTAAAACTACAACAATTAACCAGGTGCAGTGGCAGGCACCTATAACCCCAGCTAATCAGGAAGCTGAGGCAGGAGAACTGCTTGAACCTGGGCAGCAGAGGTTGCAGTGAGCCAATAAGGCACCGCTGCACTCTAGCCTAGTGACAGAGTGAGACTCCATCTCAAAACACACACACACACACACATGAAAAAATGCGCAATATCACAATTAAGAGAAATATAAATTCAAACGAAAATAAAACATTCTACAAAATGGAATGAGTCAAGAGTTTGTTAACACACTGTATTGATACGAATGTAAATAATGAAGAACATTATTTGGTAAAAGTATAAAACAGCACAACCACTATGGTGGGCAGTATGGCAATGCTATGGCTTGAATGTCTGCACATAATTCACATAATTCACAAATTTAACTGCCATTGTAACAGGATTGACAGGTAGAACCTTAAAGAGGCAGAGCTCTCATGAATTGACTAGTATTCTTACCATGGAAATGGAAGTAGTCATCACAGGAGTGAGCTCAGGATAAAAGAATAAAGTCAGGCCCATTTCTCTGTCTCCTGTGTTCACTTCTGCTATGGAATGACCCTCACCAGATGCCAGTGTCATGCTCTGGGACTTTCCAGTCTCCAGAAGTCTGAGCCAAATATAGTTTTGTTCTTCATAAATTATCCGGTCTATGATACTCTGTTACACAGGAAAAAAAAAAATGAACAAAGACAGGCAGTATCTATCAAAACTCCAAATGCACAAACCCTGGAATATAACAGTTTGACCCGCAAACTCCACTGCCAGGAATTTATCTTACAGACATATTACCACATGCATGCAAGGATGGTTATACCGTAGTGCTGCTTGTGACAGTAAAAAACTAGAAACAACATAAATACATATTAACAGGGGACTGGTTATATAAATTATGGTGTACCAATACAACATAATACTCTTCCCATAACAAAGAATGAAGAAATAAAACTCAATGATATACAAAATGAAAAGAAATTGATGTTCAGAACAGCACTCATAATGTTACCATCTATGTAAAACAGAAGAAAAAAGAATATATATATATTTGCTTATATATACCAATAATATTTCTATAATGACATAAAAACTAATGATATAACTTGCCTGTGGGAAAGATAACAGGGTAACTATTAGATAGGAGTTTTAAGGAGATGTTTAATATATACACTTTTATACTTTTAAATTTTAAAGCATGGGAATGTATTGCCTATTTAAATTTACTTATATATAGCTGGTTTTCTTAAGCCTGCATAGTATATCAAAAGGTTAAAAAAGGAGAATAAAAATTAAGTGACTGTTCTTATATCAGACATTTAAAACATCTCCATTTTTCTCGTCACTCTACATGAAACTGTATATGTGCCCAGGTTTGTTGTTTGAGGTATTCTAAACTTTTAGTCTAATGTTATACCCATGGAAACATAATCTGATATAAAAATTTTACATACACATCATCATAAAATCCTTTAAACACAGTTTATTGAAAGCATTTACCAATGGTAGTCACTTTTTGTTTTTCCACAAATATTTATTGAGTATCTATTATATGGAAGGTAATGTTTTAGACATTAAGGATACAACAAGCAACAAAGCAAGAATAGTCTCTGCTATTGTGGAGCTAATATTATAGTGGATAGTAGACCCAGTAACCAAGTTCTAATATTTAACTCCCTGTCTACCACGAATCAGTGATGTTCCTGGTCAAAAACAAGAACAACAACAAAAAAACAACTTGACTCAGAGGATTTGTTAACAATGGCTTAAAAACTTACCCACTAAATTGAGGATTTGAGTTTTATTAATCCTAATCCTACTTTAGTCTGTATTTAAGTGCTCACTGTCTGCTAAACCATGCTTTATGTGTACTCTTTTACATCATGCTGACAACAATCCTATGAGATGGGTATTATTATTTCCACCATACAAATGAGAAATAACTCTAAAGCCCATGAAATAATTACTCTCTACACTGCCTCCTGTATGACTCTAATTACTGGCTTCTGACTTAAAGAGATTATAGATAAAATACAGATGAGTTTAATGTTTCACCCTGGGTTCTCTCACTCCAAACCCCAAAAATAACTCTTGGCATTAAAAAGCTACAAATATGAAATTCATGAAGATGTAGCTCAATGAAAATCATGCAAAAAAGATGGAATCTATATTTTTATTTAGGCCAATGCACCTAGTTGCATACCTTTATAAATGAACTCAATCTCATGTTCCTTAAAGACTTAGCCACAAATATATAACCCCCACTAAAGTGTCACTATTTAGACACTAACATTATTGCCTTGTATCTTGGGCATATTTTGAACTCCCAGGGAATGTGACGCCTTCTGCTATAGTTAGTTGTAAATGATTGTCAACATATTCCTTAGTTCAATCCAGCTGTACATATCCAGAGGTTCTCAAAGTGTTGTCCAGAACCACCAGTAGCATCACATGGGAAGGAACACATTTGACATGCCAATTCAAACTGCCCCACCCCAGACTCGGCTTTCCAGATTTAGTCAAAACAAAAACAAAAACAAAAACCCATATGATTCAAATTTCAGATAAACAATGAATTCAGCCCAGTTAAATTACAATTTCAGATAAACAATTTCAGATACTGAATTTTTTTAGTATAAGTGTGTTCCAAATATTGCATGGGGCATACTTAAAAGACTGGTTACTGTATATCTGAAATTCAAATTTAATTTAAATTCAAATTTATACTTTACTTGGCAACTCTACCCCAGGGCTACTGAATCAAGAAAACTCTGAAGGTCATTTCCAGCAATCAGTGTTTTAACAAATCCTCAAGGTGATCTCTAAACAACTCTGGGGCCTAAGGTAAAAACCCATTCCTCTGAGTAGGTAGTAACTGTAATTGCCAACATATCTACTGAACATTCATTATGTCTAGGCAGTATTTTACATGTTATTTATGGATTTTCTCTTTTAATGATCATAAACAACCCCATGAGGTGACTATAATTATTGACTACTGTCATTTCACAGATGAGAAAACTAAGAGTGAAGGAGATTAAGCCCAGGATTCAGCATGCTTCGGAAAGCAAAACAAGCCTATGGTCCTGTCTATCAAGCCCACCAGGCAAGTCCAATCCTTGGGAATTAGCTCCTCCCTTGGCTCCTAATTAGGTTATGGTTCCCTGAATCTCAATCCATTTTGCTGTGGTTCTGAAAATGGGAGAAATATTTCCCAAGGCTACTAATTACGATTCTAATTCAAACGGAAACTGGGCATCCCAACACCACTATTCACCAAATTCAATTTCCACTGCAATGCGCCCTCACACCACGTTAGACCTCTAGGTTGTCTGTACTTGACTAGGTGATGTTTGAGTTCCTCCAACCCCTGGAACACTGTGATTCAGACTACTTGGCCCTGGCCTTAGCAACCTTCACCCATAGGCCTCAAGGTTCAGGTCCAGGATAGTTTGCAGCTAACTCCCAGATTAGAAAATATTTCCACTCATTAAGAATAGAATTAAGAGATGTCTCCTTTTTGTCTTTCACATCACATGTCAAAAGCTTCATACATTACAAATCTTAAAAAATATTAAATGAACAGTGAAAAATCTTAGTCTGTCTCCTGGTCATCAAAATTCAGCATTTGACTGGGTTTTCCTTCAAAATTAATCACAAAAAGAGCTTTAGTTAGGTTTAAGGTATGGTGTATGGTTTGGTAAAAGTATTTCATGAAGACTAAAACATCTTATATTCTATTTTTTAATTTCCAATTTAAAATAAGTGGAGAAGGAGGACAAAAAAATAGGAGCTTCAATTTGACCTATGATACGGTGTGGATCTGTGTCCCCGACTGAATCTCATGTCGATTTATACTCCTCAATATTGGAGATGTAGCCTGGTGGGAGGTGACCGGGTCATAGGGGTGGATTTCTCCTGTGATGCTGTTGTCATGATAGTGAGTTCTATGAGATCTGGTTGTTTAAAAGTGTGTGGCACCTTCCCCAGCCAGATAAGATGGGCCTGCTTGCCTGTCGCCTTCTGCCATGATTGTACATTTCCTGAGGCCTTCCCAGAAGCAGAAGCTGCTATGCTTCCCATACAGCCTGCAGAACCATGAGCCAATTAAGTCTCTTTTCTTTATAAATCACACAGTCTCAGGTATTACAACAATGCAAGAATGGACTAATATAACCTGGTACTGAGTTGGTAAAATAAAAGAATTTCTATGAAGTGATCTTTCCCTAAAACTCAATTTGAATCATATTCATATGTCAACAAGAATAAAACAGTCTCAGCACCTTCATTTTTCTTTAAAGACTTCCGTTCTGCAGAATTATGTCCAAAAGAGTAACTCAGCAAGAAAATACAAATGGACAAAGTGGCCAGTGTCAAAAGTCAGTGGTCTCAATGTGTAATATAATTTCGGGCAATTCTGTAGAAATAACTGTCTATCCAATTTGTAATTCAGATAAAAGTATAAGCAAATATATTTGAATCGCTGTATTTTAAAGCCCTATTTTGCACGGTCTTCATCTAATCTAAGGTACATCTAAATTTTCCCAACTAACTTATGTTACCTAGTTTTACCAAATCCATCTCAATGAAAACAGAGAAGACAATGTATCAGACACCTCCTACTCCAGCTACACATAACTAGGCTACAGCTGGCGTAGATTAAATTCAACTCTTAACAGGTGCTTGGAGGAAAAGGCTTTAACAGATAAGCATGCTTGTCTTTAGGATCTTAAAAATAACTAAATCGTCTTACTTTTTCTATACAAGCAAATGCACGTGACCCAGGCAACAGTAGGAAAGAGGAAATGAAGTGACATCTGAAGATGGAGGAGAAACGGAAGAGAAAAACTAGAAACCTCGCAGCCAACAGCAGCAGCAGGGCAATTAAACTCAATGCTTTACAGATGTTCATGAGCAAAAGCTCATCTGTCCAATTTTGACTGACTTTTCTGACATATTTCTTGAGACATTCTTTACAAGTCCATTTTTATTTGGGATACTTTAATAATTAAAAAACCCAAACTTTCCTTCCTTCCAACACTTTAGTCTTTTTCAATTTCATATGCCACTAGAAAATGGCCATTAAAAATGACCACTAATGCCAGAGTGTGACAACCCATTATCACAAATCAAACAAATGATATATAACAGTTGAAAATATAACACTCAGCCTCCCAAATGCTGACCACAAATAGTGCTCCCTGGCCTGAAATATCCATTTTAAACAAAAGATGGCAATGAAATGCCCAAAATGATTTCCTCCTCCTTTCGTGACTTCGTGTGTCACCACAGTCATCCCAGCAGATCAGTGCATTCCTAATGAGGCTTTCTATTATTAAAATTAATTAGGAAAGTATTCAGTTTGGCCACAGGAGGGCTAGCAATACCAAAATGTGATGACTCAGGGACTAAAAATTAAAAGTTCTTATTAAAAGGCATGAGGATTACTAAAGACACATTAAGATCCTTTTATTTTAGATTTTGTAAGTAACAAGGTCCCAGTACAATACACAAACCCAATAACGTATTCATTGTATCGTTAGAAACTACAATGACTCAATGCCCTCAAGCTTTCTTTCAATTTGTTGCCTTAGTACAAAACAAGAATATTTCAACTGTGCTTATCTGAAGCTAATTGCAATTTTCCAGCTCTTCACACACTTGTGAAAACAGCTTTAGTTAAAATAAAGCTACTATTTTTTCCTAGGTAAGAAAGAATTCTATTTAGTCAGGAGAATGCCATAACTGCTGAAGCAATGAGACCTAATAAAAATGACAAGTCTGGAAGTGTCAGATGAATGGGATTTAGAGAACCACATTAATCAGAAGCACAAGGTGGTAAGGTCAGGCAAGCCGGGGAACCTAGCATTGCGGAAACTAGAAACCAGAGCAGCACCATGAGAACCTAATCCAAAGGTCAGGCTAGGGCCCTGTGAGAATTCTCACATTGCCTTCTTATCATAGGAGCACCCCGGGCTTGGACAGCCTAGAGCAGGACGCAGTGGACTAAAAGCAAATGCACCCTTCACAGAAGTTCAATTATTTCTTCACAGTAAAAAGCAAATAAATAAGCAGAAATACAACAAGTTCTTCACTTAACGTCATCTAAAGGTTCTTAGAAACTTCAATTTTAAGCAAAATGATGTACCACAAGACAAATTTCCCCATTGCCTAATTGACATAAACAAAGGTGAGTTGCTACGGCATATTTCGGGTTGCAAAAACATCACCAAACCTCTAAATGAAGACAAAAATGCTAATATTAAATACTGAAATAAATGTGAGCTGTGCATAAATTTGAGATAAATGACAAGTTATATATTTACCCACTTAATGCAGTTCAGGGTGGCAGGTGGCAGGAGCCTATTTCGGCAGTTCAGGGCACAGATTGGACACTAGCCCTGAACAAGACACTATTCCATCTTGGGGCGCATGCACCCACACTCACTCAGACTGGGATAATTCAGACATGACAATTTGAAGAACATGCACAGCTTTCGGATGTGGGAGGAATCTGGAGTATCCGGAGAAAACCCACAGACATGGAGAGAATGTGTAACTTCACACAGACAATAGGGCCCTCCAGGAATCAACTTCTTTTTCTCATCAACGTTATAACAAAGGGATGTTATTCAAGAACCTGCTGTAGAGTTAGCATTCTAGCTCAGTGAGGAATGCCCAAAGCAATTCAGTCTTACGCAATTAAGAAATGGCATTTAAAAATGATGGAAACACACTATGAATGACATTTCGGGTTTTCAGGACCCTTTTCTGCACTGGATAGGTGCCAGGCAAATAGAGGTAATGGCTTCCTAGAAATCACTAAGGGAAAGAAATGAATAAATTAAGGAGCTTAGATAAACACTGGTTAAAGAAGATATGGAAGAACTTATTTATCTGCTGTCTAAAAACTTGGCTTGTACAATTGAAGATCAAAAGTAATTCTGGTCTCAT
Organism: Sapajus apella; assembly: GCF_009761245.1. Taxonomy (NCBI): domain Eukaryota; kingdom Metazoa; phylum Chordata; class Mammalia; order Primates; family Cebidae; genus Sapajus; species Sapajus apella. Next base: position 8,100,726 of record NW_022436947.1, read on the forward strand.
TTGCAAAGGCAGGTGGTGTTGACTGGCTACCTAAAGGCCAATCTAATCCCACGTCCCACAATAGAGATTAAAAAGCCACATGCATGCTTGTCAACCTTACCTGCATGGAGAAGTGGTCATGTGAGCAGGCAAGACCAGAGGTACCCAAAAACAGCTTTCATTTTACGACAAGGGGACAAACTGACATAAAACATTCTGTCACCCTCTTAGCTCAAAGATCTATAAAATGACTGTCCTAGCAGCCATCATCTCGTGACTACGAGAGAAAGGCCAAAAGAACTGTATAGAATCATTTTTTACTTGACTGAGTCACTGAACCAGTATCTTCAAACCTCTTTATGAGTAATAAAATCATATTGTTAGCAGGCTTCTTTTTACTTAAATGAGAATGCATTCCTGATACAAATGCCGATATCTTGTATCCTAAACATTTAACCTCTGTGGAAGATACAGCACCATGATATGCCTAAATGTATACAGTTATCCCTAAATGGCAGGATTACAAGAAATCTTTGTCTTCTTTTACTTATCTTTGCTTTCAAATTATTATTCCACAAAGTTTTATTTAAGTAGAGATTAGTAATGGGATTCATTTGACAGTAATATAGCCACATAAGCTGACTTTACCATAAAAGAAAGACTTTTTAAAATGGAAAGGCATACCATGATTCTGGAAAACAAATCTTGGCCCAGCACAGTGGCTCAGGCCTGTAATCCCATCACTCTGGTAGGCCAAGGCAGGCAAATCTCTTGAGGTCAGGAGTTCCAGACCAACCTGGCCAAGACAACGAAACCCCATCTCTACTAAAAATACAAAAATTAGCTGGGCATGATGGCTCACACCTTTAATCCCAATTACTCAAGTGGCTGAAGCACAAGAATCACCTGAACCCAGGAGGTAGCGATTACAGTGAGCCGAGATGGCGCCACTGCACTCCATAGCCTAGGCAACAGACGGAGACTGTCTCAAAAAAAAAAAAAAAAATCTCAAAATAAGAAGGCAAATTTCCACTTAGAAAGCTTAATTCAATATATTCCCATCAAAAAACATGGGATGTGTAATGGAACTTGACATGCTGATTCTAAATTTCATTAAGAATAAATACCAGCCAATAATATTTTTGAAAGAAAAAAAAAAAAAAAAAAAAAAAAAAAGAGTACTTGCCCTACAGTTTTCTAAGCCAAACATAAAACTACAGTAATTGACACAGCACTGAACTGAAATAGGCATGGATAAACAGATATAACTTCTAGAGAGTCCAGAATAAGATCTAGATACCTAATCTGCCTAAAGAAGAATTAGCCTTTCATCCACATGGTTTTGGTCAGGGCTGGCTATGTTCTTAATGACTTCATTTCCAGGACACAGTGAAGGGCAGCTGACCCAAATCTGAGAGCGGTTTTCCGAGTAGATGAAACACCCAGGAACCATTCAGAAAAAGTATGCACTGAGAAAGAAGAATGAAGTCAATACATGAAAAAGAGAAGAAATGAGAATAAAGACAAAGGAAAAAAGAAAGAGAATGAAACCTGATAGTATTTGAGTTCCTGTAAATAGTTGTTCCCAAAGCACAGCCACCTACTCTGCGGTCCGGAGGCAAAGCCTATTCTCCTTAGTAATTACCCAACTTTGTTTATGATCACTAAGCTGAGTCTTTTACACCTGAAATCAAGAAATTCTAATTACACATTTGGAATTGGGAAAAACAGTACACTTTTCAAATCATTCAGAATTGACAGAACTGAACAACCGACCATGCTGAGACACTTATTTTACATCAGAAAAAATTAAATCAATATCTTACACAGAAATAAATTCTATATGGATTAAAGACCTAGATGTAACACAGAAAAATTGAACAATGAAGTCTAGAAAAAAAAGTGTGTGTTTTCACTATTAGTGTAGAGGAAGCACAACCAAAGAAAATTTAAAAACAAAGAAGTTGTAAAAAAAGAAGAAAAAAATTCATGACATAAACATTATGCATTTACATAATAATAGATGCTATAAAAGTTTAAAATATAAGCCACAAATTGGAAGAAAATAATTTGCCACACTTGGGAAAGGATACCCGTAATATATACAAACATATACAAATCAATAAGAAGTATAGAAATATGGTAAAGGGATTGAGAACAGGTAATTTGGAAAGATAGAAACAAACAGCAAATGCGAACCAAAGTGAAAGTTCAAAGTTCAGAGTATTTGATTTAACTGCTTAAAATCATAAACCTGAAAAGCATTTTATGTAACCCTGGTATATTACCAAGAATTTCTCCTCCTATAAGGCTACTATAGTTGGTCATATGATTACCCTGGAGGACAGGGAGCACGGGATTTTCTCCCTCTGCCCCTGAGGCTTCTCTTGAAGACAGTCATCAGTAGCATTTCTCTTCTGAGCAAATAAAAGTATATTAAATGATTTAAAGTGTTAACTCTGATATCTTAGATGATCAGGATTCCATGGAACAGTTTATATCTATCTCATATCCTTCCAGTGAGCGGTCACAGCCTATGGGAAAAAACTAACAAAAGAAAAATAAAATCTATATCCTTAAAATTAAAATAAATAAATAAATATTTGAAGACTATAAAACACTTGTTTGTAATTTCCAAAATTATTGTTCTACACTAAAGGAAGGAGTAGATTATAACACATGTTTCTCATTAAATTAGTCAATGTTTAACACACCCCTCTCCCTTGTGCCTCAGGTACTTCATGAACTATTATTTGTGCATTTAATTAAAGAAATCGATTATTGTGGTGTTACACATACAGAATGAATATCAAGCAAAATATGTAACTCATTAAATTCCAAGTTATAGTTGAATTCCAAGAAGCCATAATTCTGATGCTTTATTAGATTAATCTCTTACATATTTCACAGGATACCGGGCAAAAAGTGCTGTTGTTTAAAAAAAAAAAAAAAAAAAAAGAACCAAAATGCCAGCTAACCTTTCCTTTCAGAAATCATTTCATCGTGGGTGTTTTAATAGGCATGTTTCTTTGATCAAGGAATAATATGCAGATGAATTAACGAACGTAAGACACAGGTCAGAAACAATGCATGAGGGGAAAACACTTATCATACTGATTTCCCGTATTTGTGCTGTTTTGTTTTGGTTTTGAGGGAGAGTCTTGCTCTTTTGCACAGGCTGGAGTGCAGTGGCACAACCTTGGCTCACTGCAACCTCCACCTTCTGGGTTCACATGATTCTCTTGCCTCAGCATCCTGAGTAGCTGACATTACAGGCGCCTGCCACTACGCCTGGCTAATTTTTCTATTTTTAGTGGAGATAGGGTTTCACCATGTTGGTCAGGCTGGTCTCGAACTCCTGACCTCAAGTGATCTGCCCACCTAGACCTCCTGAAGTGCTGGGATTACAGGCATGAGCCACCGCACCCGGCCATTTGTGCTGTTTTAAGTACAAGAGAGAATAAAATGTTGGATTTGTGCAGTTAGTATCAGAAAGATTTTTACTATTCAGAGTGCCATAAAAATCATGTATGTTTTATATACCACAAATCTGTATTCCAACATTCTGACGAGCCCTAACGCTATGAACCTAATGACTCTATTCAAAATAAAGTAATTTTTTTTTAAGTTCATGAGAAACTGAACATTTTGATTTCAAAATCAAAGCACTAATCTTGGGCCCATGAAATCCCTAGGCCATTAACAGAATGCATATGGCATATACCATTTAACTGACAGAGAGAATCAATACGCAACTTAACAATTATTATATGTCAATTAAATACAAAATAAAACTGAAATACAGAGTTTAGCGTGTGAAAGAAATGCAACCCAAACCTTTTATGTTTGATTTATTTGAGGGGGAAGGTGGGAACACAGGGAAAGTGGTTGGAGGGAGGACAAACCAGGTGGTGTTTAAGCGTTTAATGAGTACAACTTTCTGAAAAAGGTTGAACAGAAGCTATAATAGCTAGTTAAAGAAAAGAGTACCTGTCTCCCTGGTCCAACATTCCAGTTAAGCACTTTAGGTTAGCTGCTCTTTTCTGAACAGCTCAGTGACCACAATGACGCTGAAGTGAGAGGCACTTAGAATTTCTAAAGGAAGTCCATCCTCTAACTGCCTAGTAACATTTCCTCTCTTTCTCTGACTTATCCTTTCACATCCACTCACTCACTCACTAAAAGAGAGGGAAGCAGAAAGGGTTTAAGAAGGCTCCCCAGACCCTAATCCCATCCTTGGGTATTAGGAAGGTCTCCTTGTTAGCTGGGCTCCAGCTCTTTTCACTCCTACATCAAAGTACAGATTTCCCAAAGATCAAGTCCTCAGTCCTCTTATATGACACTGAACTCTCCCACTCCTTCAGCAAGTCATCCATCATTTCCAGCAACACCCACAGAAAAATATTCCATTAGTGCCTTATCTCCCTCACGTCCAGCCCCATAATTCTTCCCAAAGTGGTTAATTCCTATCATAACACTCCCTTTGTAGGTCTCCAGCAACTAAGCAGAAATGCTTATCGTACGTACTGAAATTAGATCCCATCCTTACAGTGGTACCCCATTTTTGTTTCTTCCAAAATCTGACATGGTATATTTTATTAAAGTTGGTGCTTTACTATTTCCTTTCAGACAGTGTAGGAGTTATGAATTTGGCAGGGACATAGGCTTTGAAGATGGATAAGAAATAAAAGGAACTGGACACTAAAATAAGCTAATCTTAATGAGACGGAAAAAAAGCAGGGCAAAAAAAATCTGCTTTCAAAAGAAGAAGAATTAACTCTAGATATGTATGGAAATTCCATTTAGGATAAGAATCAGCAACAGGAAACAGCCAGAAGGGACTATTTGTACTGTAATATAAGCCATTAACTTGAGCCAAGCTAACAGCAAATGACTGCAGTGGCAACTGCTGGCTACGATAATTAGTTTAGAACCTATTCTAACATGAATATTTTATCATGCAGCACAAAACTCGTTATGGAGAAGAATTAGAGAGCCAGGACGTCTGAAGGCTCTGGAGAGGGGATCTGTCAGGTCCCAACAAAGAGCCTTCTAGGAGAGAACAGGTTCAGTGATTCAGCAAGACTAGATTTCATTAAAGTTACAGCAATCAATGAAGAACACAGCTAGTGACAAGTTAAAAAGTGCAGGTACCAAGCTGCACTGCAACAACTTCACTATGGGCAACAACTGACAGGTCAAATGATGTTTATGAAAAATCACGTCAAGTGGTTATAATTTTCTCAGTGATGTACACGTCCTAGTTCTATCAGAAACAACCTAATGTATCTGGCCAGTCCTCTCAGAAAAGCAGAACTACCTTACGCAAAAAAAGGTATAAAAATTCAAAATTGCATTTTGCGTGCTATGTAGGAGTATGCCAAACTGGAATTTTTATTTTGAAAATAGTTGTCTATTGAGCATATGTTATAATACCCAACAATCATGGTTAAGAATCTTACGGGCATTATCTCATTTAATCCTCAGAATTACCCCAGCATGAGGTTAGTACCACTTCTGCCATTATTTTATAGATGCCAAAATAGCAAAAAGATGCTAAAGTAAATATTTCTAAAAATCATACAGCTAGAGTGGCAAAGCCAAAATTTAAACCCACACAATTTGATTATAAAATCTGTGCTCTTTCTCTCTGTGTGTCTTTGAAATGACCCTATGGCTTCTGAATATAAACCTAGGTTCTTAGATGAATCACTTAAATGACTTTCAATTTTATTAAAGAAATAAAAATGGAACATCTGCATATTACTCAAGAACTTATTATTGTAAAGAAAAAAATATAGCTAACAAGAATAAAGTTATAAGTAATCGTTGAGGTTGAAACGTGAAATATCCTACCTGTGAAAATAGTTAACACTAACATATTACCATCTATTTAACCATTACACGCTCAGTGACCAGCCAAGAATAAAGGCATTTTAATATTACTAGTTTACCAGTCTATTTAGATGCCTTGCTCTATATAAAGAATACTCAAGTCTACCACAGTCCCTTGGGTTGAGGGGGACTCAATATTTGTTCATTGTTATTTAGATAAATAACTTGCCCAGGCCATTCTCTGTTACAGGAATTAATCCACATCTCAAGAGGAATTACAGGCTACATTCAATTTTCCAGTCATTTCTAATCCACTGCTTTCCCCAATATTTTCTATCCATAGAAATCATGACATACTGCTATACCTAAGGGAAACTACAAGATAAGGAATCTTACAATTGTTAATCTATCTTTTGATTCCACAACATTTACTACATGTAATGCACAAGGCATGGAATTACAGAAAATTAATAAATCATAATCCTTTGCCCATAAGTATCTCACATTCTAGTTGGAGAGATAAATGTATAAATACAAAATTATAATACAATATGCTAATTGTTACATATAAGGAGGTACTGGGATAGGAAGTGGAAGATAAACTCTAAAAGGTCAGGTGGGGTTCCACAGATAAAAAATGATGTGTGCAGGAGGCTACAGGGTGCCTGAACCAGTAGGCCTAGGAAAGGATAGGTTTCAAATAATGAGGAGGAAATGACAATGGCCACAAAACCTAAAACTCAAGGGGGCCCTGTCATTGGCATTCTGATTCATGGTGATTTTGTCAAAGAAAACACATCAATTTAGCAGCATTTTGAAACACAGATCAGGCAGATAGGTAGGGATACTGCCCTAGCACTACATGAAGGTTGGACAGCCGAGCAATAAATAACTCTTCCAGATCTCGATTTATTTTTAAATTGAGAAAATGTATGACATCAATTCTATTTTTAATGTAAAGAGGTCAGGAACTTAGAATTTAGATATATATGGCTGTTCTGTTGACATTTATAAGAGTTTTGATACTCAATATTAAGAATGATTTCTACAGAATAGTTTTAAATTACTGAGAGATAAAATAGAACATTTCATCAATCTACAGTAGTACAGTCTATGAAGGTTTTAATATTCGTGGGAATAGGCCTGGGCTGTAAAGTTACTATTTTCCTAAAGATCCAACTGAGATAAAGTATGACTTAAGAAAAGCTGATATAAAGGAATCTACATAACAGATAAACTGGGGGTTTTTCAACGTAAAAACTGTTTATTCGCTTTCTATATAGCTCACCTCTTCATTCCTCTAAACACTGTATTTCCTATGGAATTTACATTACACAATTTATTTAAAAATTTATTACCTATATTACATAAAATAAGAATGCTTATAGACCTACATTAAATCCCCTTCTCAGTTGGAAGTACAAATGTAAACACCAAAGAATAGACATGGGTGAAGGAAGGAGAAACTGGTGACATGCTACATGAGTGATAAAAACCTACCACAATTTTAAATTCTCCGACAGCGAAATAAAACCTAGGATCACCTCTCACTATGTCGGGAACAACAGAAAATCAAATTGGGTAATACTTTCTCTACCTTGCCTGCTGTCCCCCATTCCTTCCATTTCTGTAAAAGAAAAATTGGGTCTGGCAATGGAGAAAAAAACTGAGAGACAAAGTCATATCTGAGATGAGCCTTGAGAGACAAATCAGATTTTGTTGAGTAGAACCACTATCAGGTTAGAAGGGAGAAAGGATTCTAGGTAGAAATAACAGCTCATGTGCAGGCATGTAGGTGGCAGGTATAAAGAACTCAGGATTAGCAAGCAGTTCAGGGGATGAAATGGGAGGAATGAGTATAAGAAGATAAAGGCTAGAAGAGTAGACAGGTGGCACAGCAAAAAGCCTTGAAAAGGAAAGTAACATATTTAGAACATTATTTCAGGACTACTGAACACATTCTATAAAAGCAAGAGACAGGGAATTGATTTAGCAGAAGGTGGCATAATCTAAGTGTGAGATAGCAAAAGGCCTGAATTAGCTGGGGCAGGCAGAATTTAAAAAAAAAGATGTAAATTACAGGCACATTGTGATTAGTAATACCCTTTATATGTATATCACACTTCATAAAACACTTCATATCCATTATCTTATTTGATTCTCATAATCATCCTATAAGTGGGATATATAATACTACCCCTACCTTATCAATAAAGAATCAGTCAGTGCCTGAGATATTGTAACTTGCCCAGTGTTACACACCCACCAGGAAGTGGCAAGGATAGCTCACTGCTATCCTGATCAATGATCATTCAATTATACCAAAAGCACATGGATCAGACCTTAAAAAGATAAGTTCAACTCCTTCCTTTATTTATTAGTTTACCAAACACATTTTATTCAAATATTTAATAAAAATTAAAGAGGAGGCCAAAAACAACAGTAAATACACACATTAATGGGTAAGATGCACCTTATTGACAAATATTTAAGTGTGAAAAAATATGATTTGTTATCAGGAAAATATGGTGTTATGTATTTTGTACCAGATACTGTGCCAGATGCTATGAATACAGTGGCAGATACTTCCATGTAGGCTGACTGTGCTGATCATATATGTATAATCATTTCTATCACTAGTTAAGGAAACTATCCCTCCCCATTACCCCCACGCTAAGTCACCATTGAGTTTCAGCAAACAGAGTCTACAGAAACAGTCCAATTTGCCATCTCTCCCTAGAGGTGGCTATGGTTGAAAAAAGGTAATGCCTAACATATCTGGCTTTTGAAGTAATTTCAAATATCAATAATTATGGCTCAATTTTCCTTACATGTTGGATATTAATAAAACACCTGCAGTTAAAAATCTCAAATGTCTGCTAGACTATAAACAAGTAGTACCTTTTGGTTTTTACATGACAGCAGTAACACAAAGACATCTTCAATGATTCCTGCCCTGTCTATTAAAACAGCTGCTTTGAAGAGAGGCTAAAATATTTAAGATGCAATGTAAAACAATGCTAGCTGACACATTAACCAATAACTCTGCCTCAAGCTTAGAGAAGCATTTTTACGAGGTCTGAATACCATGGTTCAATTGAGCCATGTTTTATTTTTCTGTTTCTGAAATCAAAGGTTCTTAATGATATAAAGCAACTGCAATATGATGCAGTCAGAATGCAACCAGTTTTATTACTTTTTATATTCAATCAAAATGCCAAGTGCCATTCACAATATCATTATTCCTGAACCATGAAAACATATTTATATTCATTACTATTATTACTTTTTAAAATGTCCAAAATGATCTAACACCATCTTCTCATGAAGACTCAATAAAATAAAAAAATTAATTTCTCTCTCCACTCCACAAGTCAGAAATGGATACACTGTTCCCTGCTGCTAATGAGGTGAGAGAAGAACTACTGCTATATTACTAATGCACTCCTTTAATGAATCTTTTTTTTTTCTTGGTAATCACTGTAATAACACTAACTCATCCCCAAATTTTGGCATTTTAACACAGGCATATTATTTTCATTTCCTTATTTAGTTTGCTTACCTCTTGGACAAATTTAAATGAATGAAAATCAGCTAGATTACAGGTGGTATAAACCCCCAAAGCAGCACCATATGGAGATCCATATGCTTTGGCACTCTATCAGCATGTGACAGAATCCTCCAATTTAACTTTGGAGCAACTGACATCCCCCTTTGTATCAACTCTCCGTACTCATGCTCTAGAACATTCACATTTTAATCTCTGAGCTAACATGTTATACACTTAACTACTGACTATAGTAAAAAGCACGGCAGTTAACATTTCTCCTTCCAAAAGAGAGAGCAATTTTGAAACAACTAAAATTATCGGAAATATTATTTCCCTGTACTCTAGACCAGAAAAATAACATAATGAAACTATCCCTAGAAAGAAAAACATAGAAAAAAAAAAAAATCAGATGACAAATCAGCAAGTATACAATAGTACGGTTTGTGGCAGCTGTGCAACTGAAAAGTATGTTTAGATCAAGAATCTATCATGCAACAAGGGTCTTTCTGATATGTAATATAGGAATAGGATGATTAATTAGGAATCATGCTTAGCATCACACTACTTCTTATAAAATTATCAGAGGCCACCATTCTGATGTCATAATATATCAGTCAGGGTTCAAGTAGAGGAGGAGAACCAATGGAGATATACATTAAGAAATATAAGGCCAGGCGCGGTGGCTCATGCCTATAATCCGAGCACTTTGGGAGGCCGAGGCGGGTGGATCACGAGGTCAAGAGATCGAGACCATCCTGGTCAACATAGTGAAACCACGTCTCTACTAAAAATACAAAAATTAGCTGGGCATGGTGGCACACATCTGTAGTCCCAGCTACTCGGGAGGTTGAGGCAGGAGAACCACTTGAACCCAGGAGGCAGAGGTTGCGGTGAGCCGAGATTGCACCATTGCACTCCAGTCTGGGTAACAAAAGTGAAATTCCGTCTCAAAAAAAAAAAGAAAAGAAAAAGAAATACACTACAGGGTATTGACTTAGAATAGTGTGGGAGCTACCTAGGCAAGTACAAAATCATTAGGACAGACAATCAGGAAGGTGAGGTCTCAGTCTGGGAAATTAGCTGAAGATGCTGTCCACAAATGAAATGTCTTCTTCAGGAAGCTACAACTCTTCTTGTAAGAACTTTTGCTGACTGAATCAGTCCCATCTAGAGCATCTAGTAGAATGTCCCATATATGAAGTCAACTGATTATGGACTTTAATCATATCTATAAAATACCATTGCAACAACACTTAAATTAGTGCTTGCTAAAAAACTGGGATGGTAGTCCAGCAATGTCAACATATCAAGAAGGCCATCACAGCTTCTAAAGTGGAAGCTAGGAACATGCCCTCATTTGTGAGGTTAGGGAACTCTGGACAGTACTCTTACAACTGCATCTTGGTTAAGGTTGGGTGCTTGTCTTTTATTTTCTGAAATTCATAAAAATGAGTGATAAACAAAGAGTAAAAAGCCTTACACTTATAATACTATTGGTGGTAATAAAGCACAGTCAGGCCATTACTTTTGAGCAAAAGCTAGATGTCATTAAATGCAAGATTTGCTCTGAGATACAGATTTTATAGTCTCAAACTTAAGTTACACTTTTCAGGAAAATATTATTTAAATTCCTGCAGGAAGAATAACTCTGTTATTGTGAGTAATGGCCATAAATGTATAATAAAGCAAGTCTAAACAGGGCCTGATATTAAATGCAACAGAATATCGTACATTCAGTTATGAAAGAAGTTTAGGCTAGAGTTAGGGATTCTGATTTCAGAGTACCTACTATGTGTCTGGCATTGTACTTGATTCTGGGGTCACCTTAGTACACAGGGGAGACATGGTACCTGCCCTCAGGGGTCTCAGTAAATATAAATTATTTGCTACATAACACTTCTCCCTGCCAGTGTAGGGCTGTTTAATACCTAATGAAGGCAACCAGGGCTTTGTAACAAAAAGCATGGCTTCAATTCAAATGTAAAAATATTCTTTAGACAAGTTTTGATTCATAAGAAATAGTCAATTGAGAAACACAATCCCCTGGTTTTGTACAACTTAAACTTATGGAAAGTATCAGACACATATATTTCAAAATTAAAAATGTCAGAGAAAGATGTGAATTTCAATAAACAGTGTGCCAGATGATAATTTCAAAGTCATATCAGTAGGCAGAAAAGGTTACCAGACTTTTATGTAATGGAAATCTAGGCTTAAAGTCATGCTCCAGATTTCAACATGACATCTGCCAAGATTTCTTTTGCTGTCCTCGGTCAAAATACATGTACCGGCACGTTTTTAAAAGTGTGCTTTCCTTTATTGCATTTTTTTTACAAATTGAAGGTTTGTGGCAACTCTGTACCCAGAAAGTTTATAGGTGCCATTTTTCCAACAGCCTATGTTTACTTTGTGGCTCTATGTCACATTTTGATAACTCTTACAACATTTCTAACTTTTTCATTATTATTATAGCCGTCATGGTGATCTTTGATGGTAACATACAAGACTGCAAACTTCATCAATGCATGTGCGTGCATTCTGACAAGCACTCACGGGCCATTCCCTCACCTCTCTCCCACGCCTCCAGCTTCCCAATTCACAAAACACAACAATTTTGAAATTATACCAATTAATAACCCTACAATGGCCTCTAAGTGTTCAAGTGAAAGGAAAAGTCACACGTTTCTCACTTTAAATTAAAAGCTACAGCCCAGGCGTGGTTGCTCATGCCTATAATCCGAGCATTTTCGGAGGCCAAGGCAGGCGGATCACTTAAGGCCAGCAGTGCGATATCAGCCTAGCCAACACAATGAAGCCCGTCTCTACTAAAAATACAAAATGTGATGCATGCCTGTAATCCATACTACTAGGGAGGTTGAGGCATGAGAATCACTTGAACCTGGGAGGCAGAGGCTGCAGTGGGCCAAGATCACCCCACTGCACTCCAGCCTTGGTAATAAAGCAAGACTCTGTCGCAAGAAAATATATTAATTAATTAACTAATGAAAAGCTAAAAATAATTAAGCTTAGTGAGGAAGGCATGTAGAAAGCATAGACAGGCCTCTTGCACCAAATAGCCACATTGTGAATAAAAATAAAAATTACTGAAGGAAATTACAAGTGCTACTCTAGGGAACCAAGAAAAAAGGCTAAGAAAGTGAAACAGCCGCCTTTCTGATAAGGGGCAAGTTTTAGTGGTCTGGATAGAGGATCAAACCAACCAAAACATTCCCTTAAGCGAAAGCCTAATCCAGAACAAGGCTCTAACTCTCTTCAAATTCTATGAAGGCTAAGAGAGGTAAGCAAGCTGCAGAAGAAAAATTTGAAGCTGTAAGTGGTTGGTTCATTAGATTTAAGGAAAGAAGCCATCTCTATAACATAAAAGTGCAAGGTGAAGCAGCAAGTGCCAATGTAGAGGCTGCAGCAAGTGATTCAGAAGATCTGGCCAAGACCATTGATGAAGGCGGCTACACTACACAGATTTTCAGTGTAGATGAAACAGCCTTCTACTGAAAGAAGGTGCCATCTACAACTTTTCAGAGCTAGAGAGAAGTCAATGTCCAGCTTCAAGGCTTCAAAGGACAGGCCTGATTCTCTTGTTAGAGGTTAATGCAGCTGGTGACTTAAAGTTGAAGCTAATGCTCATTTACCATTCTAAAAATCCTAGAGCTGTTAAGAATTATGCTAAATCTACTCTGCTTGTTCTTCATAAATAGAAGTGGGGCCAAAAGATGGACAAAAACGCTGCAATCTCATGATAAAATTTAAATGGACAAAGAGTTCTTACAGTTGAGCAAAGAAAGTGGTGTCTTGAGATGGAATCTACTCTGGTAAAGATGCTGTGAACACTACTGAAATGTCAACACTTTTGACATAAAAACAGGGAGGTTGTTTTCATGTATGCTAATACAGCACCTGTTCTGCAGCCCGTGGATCAAGGAGTCATTTGGACTTTTAAGTCCTATTATTTAAAAAACACATTTCATAAGGCTATGGCTGCTATAGATAGTGATTCTTCTAATGGATCTGAGTTAAGTAAATTGAAACTCTTTTGGAAAGGATTCACCAGATACAAACCATTATAAACATTTGTGGTTTATGAAAAGAGATCAAAATATCAATGTTAATGGGAGTTTGGAAGCTGGTTCCAAACCTCGTTGATGATTTGGAGGGGTTCAAGACTCCCGCGGACGAAGTAACTGCAAATGTGGTAGAAATAGGAAGGGAATTAGAAGTGAAGCCTAAAGATGAAATTGCTACAAGCTCATGATAAAATTTGAATGAACAAGGATTTCTTCTAGTCGATCAAAGAGAGTGATTTCTTGAGATATAATCAACTCTTGGTGAAGATGCTGTGGACACTGTTGAAATGACAACAAAGGATTTAGAATTATATAAACTTAATTGATAAGACAGTGGCAGCATTTGAGAGGATTGACTCCAATTTTGAAAGATGCTCTATAGGGAGTAAAATACTATCAAACAGTACTGCATGCTACAGAAAAAATTTTCATAAAAGGAAGAATCAATCCATAGGGCAAGCTTCATTGTTACCTTATTTCCAGAAATTGGCACAACTACCCCAACATTCAACAACCACCATCCCAATCAGTTAGCAGCCATCAACATCAAGGCAAGACCCTCCACCAGAAAAAAAGATTACAACTTGCTGAAGGCTCAGATGAGCATCAGTTTTTTTCTAAATCAATGAAGTAAGTTTTAAATTAAGACCCATACTTTGTTTTTCAGACATAATGTTTTCCCACACTTTACAGACTACAATATAGTGTAAACATAACTTTTACATGCATTGAGGAACTAAAAAATTCATGTGACTTTCTATATTGTGATTTTCACTTTATTTTGGTAGTCTGGAACTAAACCTGGAATATCTCCATCGTATGCCTGTATAAGTGTAAACTGAACAATAGTAACATTTAGTGGATTAAAGTACAACATCAAAAGAGAATGATTAATGAATAAATATCACCTTAGAGAATGCTGTCTAGTATCAAATAAGGAATTTTTGTGGGTTTTTCCCTCCATGTTACTGGGGATAAAAGGCCAACCTCTTATCTTTGGTTGGCCTTTTATCCCCAATAACATGGAAGATCAGCTAAAATGCATATCAGATTTATGTGTGTTATGAGATATGGGAGAAAATAAAACAGAATTAGGATTTTAAAATGTCATGACAGTCTAGAGCTATGTATCCAAACTAAGATGTAAAAAATTTAAATAAATGAAGTTTTATAACAGAGCAGAGAAGCTAACCATATAAGAATAGAATCATATCTACAAAATATGAACTTATATGGACAGGAATCAGGCCATCAGAGACTGGGGGTAGGGAAATGGACTCACTGCTAAGGGACACTAGGTAACTTTTGAAAAAGGAGGAAATGATCTATATCTCAATTGTGGTGATAGTTACATGACTGTATACATCTGTCAAAAATCTTCAAGTTTTTCAGCTAACGCAGGGTGCAGTGGCTCACTCTTGCAATCCCAGCACTTTGGGAGGCTGAGGCAAGCAGATCCTTTGAGGTCAGGAGTTCAAGACTAGCCTGGCCAACATGGTAAGCCTCATCTCAAACAAAAAATACAAAAATTAGCTGGGTGTGGTGGCACATGCCTGTAATCTCAGCTACTCAGGAGGCTGAGGCAAAAGAATCACTTGAGCCCAGTAGGCAGAGGCTGCAGTGAACTAAGATCGTGCCTCTGCACTTCAACCTGGGTAACAAAGGGAGACTCCATCTCAAAAAAAAAAAAAAAAAAAAGTGTTCCAGCTATTATAAAAGAGGTGAAATTTTGCTCCATGTAAACTATATCTTAATAAATCTGATCTTAAAAAATAGTAGACAGATATAGTTTTAAAACAGTACCCAAAAAGAATTCTTAAAAGTTATTATGAATCAACAAAGTGACTGGCTATAAAACATACCTAGAGTGATATGAGGCTACATTAATAGAAGTCTCTAGAAGTAATCACCTCAGTCTCCTCTGGATTGGTTAAACCATATCTAGACTACAGAATCCATTCCAATCCAAGAGCAAGTTAAATCAACTGAAATAGCAGGAAATAGCAATTCAAATGTCAAGGCACTGGAAAGCCAAAAATATAAATTGGTTATCAGGGATTTTCATTTGGAAAAGGGGAGGCTCAGTGAGAACATGCCAACCAACCTCATGTATTGGAAGGGAGTGGCATGAGACTGAGATCTGACATTCTTTGTGGTTATACAGGGTCAAACTAGGGCCACTACATTTAAGCAATGGATACGGACTGGAAAATAACTTGAAGAAAGGATGCAGACAGAGTTCAACTATTGGAATAGCAGTCAAACTGGAACTGCTTTTAAGACTTTTTAATATTAAAAATGGCTCAAGTGAATGATAAAGAGAATGTGAACTGGAAAATCCATAATAAATATAGAAAGGGAGATTTATTTTAAATCTGAATGTAAAATCTGAATGATTTTATGATTATGAGAATATGAAGAAATAATAAAAACCATTTAAATTAAGATATAACATTTAATGGGAAAAGGGAAAAAACCTAGTATTTATTAATCGACTATAAGGTATCCAGTTTTTTTGATACCTAAAAATACTAAGTTTTTTTGTGATTCTGGACATTTTATACATATTTAATCCTCAGAACAAATCATTAAAATAGATTTTATATGTCTATCTTTAGAAAAGAAGAAACTGAGGTTCAGTGAAATTTATTACTTGTTCAACATCTAAAAATCGAGACACTATTGTGATTCCCAGAGGTAGGATTTAGTTATCTGGAAAATTAACTTTTGATAGACACTTCGTTTCTTAATGATACTAACAAATGAGGCATTGCTATACTTTTTTCTTCTATAATGCAAGAGTCTTGAACCTAAAGTGGGGAGGAAAAAGAATATCTCATTTATGAGTATTTGGCAGTGAAACAGTATCACATAGACAAGAGAATTGCTGAAGTAACCTTTTCATCCCTCACAAATTTCCAGATACTAAACACATACATATATACACACATACATATGTACACACACACACACACACACACACACACACACACGCGTGCTTTTAAAGGCCCAAAGTGAAATGAAATTTAAAAACAAAATAATTGAACCAAAAGGTGAAGCATTATCCTCCCATTCATTCAAACCTTCTTTTCATATTATTTCATATGCAAGATGCAAAGAGCCCTGAAACACACCGACAAGGAAAAACAAACAAACAAACAAAAAAAAAAAAAAAAAAAAAAAAAAAAAAAAAAGAAACCCACAAGTGAAAGACAACATGGTTTTTCAAAAAATCAACCCTGCACAGCAATGTCCTCTTGCTTTAGAAACAGAACATAAAAAAGTTATTGCTTTTGCAAATCAAAATCCTTTGATTTGGTTACAAATCACATTTGACAAAATATCATCTAACAAACTTACTAACATGGTCTTAGAGAACAAGAATAGAAGAAAGAAAAAAAAAAGGAGACAGAATTGGAGTTCTAAAATTTAAGTTAAAATGCAGAAGAAAAAGGAATTAGGCACTGTTAGGTGACCTAACTTAGTTTCTTACAGGAGTTGATACAAATGGGTTCTCAAGTCCTAGATCCTGACTGACAAAGAAAAGACAATTTCAAAATAAAGATATGAGAAACACATGTAGAAATAAGGTAAATCCGTTTCCTACTGAGAAAACAAACAAATGGCAGAAGTTACTATAAAAGTCACTTTACCAGCAGGAATTATACTAGATTTCAATTTAATTTGATCTTTAAATGATTAAGCAACTAAAAGGAAGACAGATAAAACAATGAAGACATTAGTCCTAAACATGCTGTGATAAGATTTGAAAATTTTAGATCTGAAAAAAATTCAAAGAACAAATATTCAGTAAAATTTAATTTGAACATGTATTTCTCAGTTAGGCTGCAAGTATAGATGGTGAGGAATCTTTGTTCTGTTTAGGAAATATGTGCTGATTTCTTAATGCCTGAATTTTCCCAATACAACATTATTTGCTGATAAAAGACAGGCAAAAAATATATGTATATAATAATAATCTAAATGTAGCCCCTAGCCTTGGCCATTTAACTTTGTTCAGAAAGATATAATTCAAAATTTTCTAAGTAATGCTATTTCTGGGAGAAATAAGATAAACCTAATTTCATTTACAGGCAAACTAAAGACTGAGGGTCCATTTATCATTTTTAAAATGCTAGCCAGCAGATAAGATTAGTTTCTGTCACTCACAGCACTGTCAAGATGACTCAATATGATTGCAAAGTCGATTTTTATGGCCATATTTGAACGAATAAGAAATGTTCCCATGGATGCTTCAGTTTGAGGATCTCAAAGAATTTGACTGCTAGAGAGGATAAGTGACAAGTACACTTCTAGCAGTTGGTTCGTTTTATAATCTCATGCTACTCTTTTCTAAAGAAGATCCAGAAGAAGCCACTAAAATATTAAAGGCTGGATAAAAGCGGTATAAAAATAAAGCTTAAAGGAACTGGGATTATTGTGGCTGAAGAAAAGACAAGCATAAGGCTAACCTAATAATAGTTATTAAATATATGAAAGCTTATTGTATGAAGGATGGATGAGGCTGTTCAAGGGAGCAGCAACTCCGGAGAAATGGAATTAAGGGACCAGGTAAAATGAGGGGGAAAAATGGCCACAGTGTAGCCATACAGATGAAAATATAAAAATACTCCTCTGAGACTCAACACTAGGGAATATCAACTGATAAGAGCTTGGGTGAAATAAACAGAATTAATTAAATTATATCAAGATGCTTCAGTTAGCTCAAATAAATATTGACTAGAAACCTAAAATTTTGCCTTAGGGGAAAATCTTAGGCTACTGAGATTATGTCAGGACACTCAATTTATACACAAAGTATATTTTGCAAGAATTTTTTTAAATCTCTCATTACCTTTTAAAATCAATACCAAAGGGTAATAAATCCTTTACCACACTATCCAGAAAACAAACTGCAAAGCCAATTAAGAGTTCAAGGACAAATCTAAAAATCTCCAGTTTCTCAATATATTCAAGCTGTTATGTTTGCGGTGTAACTGAAAATACGCAAAACATTCTTTTCATAGCTGTGGTCATCTTAGGGTACTCAATTAGCATATTTCTAGTATAAAACACTTAATACTATTAATATTTATAACTCTTAAGTTTTTATTCTGAATCCAACAATTTTAAAAAATAAAATTCCAATTTTTCTGAATATATAAAAGAAAAACTAAAATGGTACTGACCATCAAACACAGAATTAAATGCCATTTATTAGATCAGTTTCAAACCATTTCAAATCATTTTCTGAACACCTCTAAGTGGGCACTCTCCAAGTGACATATATTGTGGCTCAGAAGACAATACCCCCAAAATGAAGGCTTCAGGAGCAGCCTCAGAGGCTGAAGGTTTTCTCTGATCTTCACCTTCCCTCCTCAGTCCCTCTCTCCCCTGAGGCTACCCACAGAAACTAGAGTCCCTCTTGCCCAAGGCTAGTCACAGAGACCAGTACCCCTTTTCCCCAAGGTCACCATAAAACCTAAGAATATCACAACAACTTTCTCTCCACATTTCTCTGTAAAAACTGGCCAAAAGGAAATTATCTGACCAATTTTGTTTTACTATAGGTCATAAGATGCCCCCACACACAATTCCAGAAAGGGTCCTGCCCCACACCCAGGAGGAAGTCATGCATGCTCTGAGAGGCCAAGAAGAATCTAAACAGACAGGCCTTGCTGGGTTTCCCGACTCCTCCTATGAGAATTAAGACCATACTTTTTTGTCCAATCATAATTCTACATGATTTTTTTATACTTAGAAGGCACGTGCACACGCACACACACACACACGATGAAATTTGTCTGCCTGTTCTCCATTAATCTGCATTTTGCCAACTGAATTTTCAGTGAACTTTCAGAAGGACAAGAATCTTGGCCTGTACATACATTACTTCAAAATAACTTTTAAAATAAGTCTTTAAAATGTATTTATACTGTATCCTAAAAAAAAGATTCCTAACAAGAATTCTGGAAGCTTGAACCTGCCAGAAAGCAAAAGAGCATAACCACCACAAATGGGACTTCAGCCTCTGCTGGAATTCCTCACTGGTCACCTACCCCTCATTCACATGACACAGGATACAGTGCCTGGGCAAAACTTCTTTCCCAAAAAATGAGTCCCAATATTACCTAGAATTTTTTAATCTATCATTCCGCTTATTTATTCACCAAATAAAGGCTATCATCCACTAATAATTTTCCTTTAATATGCAAATATACTTGAGCCCAGGATTTCAAGACTACTCTAGGCAACATTGCGAGACCGACACGTCTACAAAAAGAAAAAAAAAAGAAAAAAAATTAGCCAGGCATGGTGGCATCCACCTGCAGTCTCACAGCTACTTGTGAGGCTGAGATGGGAGGATCACTTGTCCCCAGGAGTTGAGGCTGCAGTAAGCCAAGATTGCACCACTGCACTCCATCCTGAACAACACAGTGAGATGCTATCTCAAAAAAAATAATGTAACTGGGTCGCAGGACAGGACGGGGTTCAGCTCCCCCATCTCATTTGTTGTGCCCTTGGTTTTTGGGCTCCCTGGCCCCAGGAATGTGGAAGAGGCCCTGACACTGTGATGGAGTTACGGGTCAAGTAAATATTGGACCCAAAGAGTTTTGCAGAGAGTGATTTGTTAGGCAGAGGGAGAAAGAGAAATAGAGAGAACTCTCCCACACTGTGGTGGGAGGGGATCACAGAGAGGGAAATCCGCACAGGTAAGGTGGAGTTTTACCTTTGAAGTTATTCCCACCACATTCATGTTCTTGTCCAATGAAAGGAGTTCTTTCAGACTTCCTCTGGAGTGATTGATTTTCGACTCTGATTCTAGATTGGTTGCTTTGGCCCACAACAGAGCCCCTCCTTCCAGGGCTTTTGCAGGCTTTCTGAACAAAGGAAGCTCACCTGGAATTTTACCTAGCCCACCGGAGAGCTAGACCAAGAACTTCAGATTCCTGTATGGGGAGGTGGATAGAGGCATGGCGCTGGGAAGTTCTTGCCTTTGAAACCACACCCCTTGTGAACACGGGAAGAGAAGTTAACATAGTCTCTCAATCACATAACATAAAATAATATGACATAAACTAATAAAATAAAATAAAAGCAAATACACCTTGGTGGATGATTCATGCCTAAAAGCAGCTATTTATGAGGCAACTATTTAATGAGAAATCATGCATCATTATTCCCAAGTGTTTATAGTCAACATTTTCTAGAGCTATCAGGGAGCTTCTAACCAGTGTCACAGAATGGATAGGTAACAGTGACCAATACTCAAACATGAAAAATTAATCTGATGGCCATCTCAGCATAGGTTCTCAGAGACAGCACACCTAACTCATATTTCCTGTACAATGTGCAATTTCTCAAAGTGTTTGAAAAAATATGGAGAATCATTTTCAATAAGAAAAAAGGTAAATAATGACTATAATTTCTTAATTAAACCTAAGGACACTATATTACAAATACCTCAAAAACATATTCTGTCTCAAAAATTATTTCATGTAGACATAAATATTCAGAGGATATGCCACGGTTTTCATCATTATTGCCTATCTTACTGTAAAACCTTTCCTTTTCCTAGAATTAAAAAACAAAATTGTTAATAATGTCAAAAAGGGGAAATAGCTAGCAAGGAGTGCTTCGATTCATTATGTAAAAATACTCCAAACGTCAAGAGTCCAAATTTCAAAACAAAATACTTTTTAGTTTTTTGAGCAGTAAATAGAGAATTAATAAATGTATCTATGTAACAAAGCCTTTCTTTACTTTATAATGGGAAGCTATTAGCTTCACAAGTAAAACTGGCAAAGTCTATCAGGTCAATACATTGTCCTATAACATGCAAATTGATAACTGCTGGCAGGAATCTCCAGAGTAAGACACCCAAAGATTTTGAATAAGGAAAGAATAACAATTTACCGGGAAACACACACTTACATATATATATGCAATGAGCTTTGCATTAGTAAATGAAAGCACAGACTTGGAACTTGTTTGTAAATTTGAAAGTGAATAAAAAGGCAACTTAGCAATTTAGCAATTGGTTATAAAAATGAAGCCATGCATGGAAAACTTATTAATGTTCTTTTAATAGTTTTCTGAAGTAATAAGAACTATGATGGGGTAATCAGTTGGGAGTTACACTGGTTTTTAACATATTTTCTTTTCCTGGGCATCTAGTACCATATGTTCCTAAGAAATTTCTATTAGTGGTTCATTGACAAATAGGACAGCAACAGAATTCCAGGGCTGGAGTTTGAAGAAAAAAGAAATCCAATGGCAACATTTAGATGGTATGTGGTTTACCACAGATTACATAATGACAAAAAGTAGCCATCAGGAGTAAAATTGCAGCTCCTGTAAGCAATTGCATTAGAGAAGCAGGTGCTACATAAATGATAACAAGTAATGGCAATAGTAATAACAAAAAATGCCTTATGTTTATCTAGTGCCTTCCTTCTAAAGCACTCAAAACTACTACCAGGAAATAGCTAACTGTTCCTCCCAGGTTTGAGAGGTCGCTGGTGGTGATTTTCTTTTCTTTTTTTTTTTTTTTTCCATACCTGAATTATAGAATTATCAAAAAATCATCAAGCAAGAAGGGATTCTGTGAGATTACCTACAGTGAACTCATGACCTCAACAGCAGATGTGCCCCTAGGGCATGCCTCCTCAGAATCTTCTGGGAGAGCACCTATACATTTCCTTAGTAAGATAATGTTAGAAATTCCCAGGTCTAGGGACTCATAAACTTCACAGAGCAATGATCTCCTTTGCAAAGACCAACTGAAAAATTCAGGGCACATCAATGATGGGATCTTGAAACAGGTTTCATTTTTATAAAACCATAATATAATTTCCTTTCCTATACTTAAAAACTGCTAAGTCACACAAAAAAAGGAAAAAATAAGCCCACCAACTTATTAAATCATCCAAGCTACTACACTGACTTTATAGTTAGCTTTTGGAGAGAATACATATCTGGGACAAACAGACTTTCCTATTCTTGATTAACAGACTTAGCCTGTCTTTACTTAAATCAACATGGAATAGAATGTAACTGAGATCTAGAACTCTGTTAAATCATTCTTGCCAAAGGAAGTTCACTTCAGAGTTCATAATTTGAGTTCAATATAAGGTTCAGACATTGGGAGTTCTGCAATAGGAAAAAAATACAGCCCAGCAAAAAAGGTTAAGGGCAAAAAGAGATACAAGAGAGATGGCTATTTTTGTCAGACAATAAAATAATAAAATAAAATAAAGACAATACAAGAAAAAAAAAAAGTCTCACACTGAATCAAAGCATCTCAGTGCTTAAGTAGGAGGGAATGAAGAATGCTGCTCTGTCCATTCCCAGGGAGGGCAGGACATTCTACCATTGCCTTCTGTCTCACTCTCCGTAATCATAAGATATACATGTATGTGTCTAAGTATCAAATTGTTTTTTCTGCAAGTAATGAGGTAGAGCAGAGGCTTAAGCATACCATAGGTACAAGGTACCTGGATAAAAGATAAAGACAGACATTTGAGTAAACATTTCCAGAATAAAGGATGACAGATCAGCAGGAGTTGATATTAAAAATGTACTGGATAAAGAAGACTAAGAAAAAAAAAAAGCAGCAATTTCACAGACACAAGTGAAATTTCCTTTCTCCCTTCCTCCCTTCTGGATAAAGAAGACTAAGAAAAAGCAACCACAGCAATTTCACAGAGACAAGTGTAATTCCTTTCTTCCTTCCTCCCTTCCTTTCCTTCCTTGCTTCCTCCCTCCCTCCCTTCTAAAGAAGACTAAGAAGAAAAAAAAAAAAAAAAAAAAACAGCAATTTCAGAGACAAGTATAACGTACCTTCCTTTCCTTCCTTCCCTTCCTTCCTTCCTTCCTTCCTTCTGCAGCCTCTAACTCCTGGACTCAAATGATTCAACCTCCCAAGTATATAGGGGTAAAGGCACATGCCACCTCACCTGGCTGAGTTTTTATTTTTTTATTTTTTGTAGAAACAAAGGTCTTACTTTGTTGCCCAGGCAACTCCCAGCCTCAAGTGATCCTCCAGCCTCAGCCTCCCACAGTACTGAGACTACAGGCACGAGCTACCACTCCTTTCCTACCAGTCCTTTTTCATACATATATTATGTGTCCCTGAAGAGACTTAAGGTTCCTTGAGGGCATATATACAACTGTTAAAAAATATTATGAATTCAATCATCAGAGAAAGGGGAAAAGGTCTAAGAGTAAAAGATTTTTAAGAACCAGAAGGGAGGTGTTTGTCAAGCCATGAATGAGAGGAAAATCATTTCACAGCAAATAAAGGGAAACAATTCTATAGCAGCTGAACAATATGGTAGAGATGAAGGTTCTCCCATGAAAAATGACCCATCCATTCCGAAAGAGTAGCAATAAAGAATTTTGAGAATTCAGTCTATAATATGCAAAAGAACGCTCTTATTTTCCAGTTCTTGTACCAGAGTGAAAAAGGAGGTAAATCTGAATTCAAATGGTCTGGGTTTGATTCAGGGATCTGCTGCTTATCTGTTATAGGGTCTTGGACAAGTTAGCCAACCTCTGAACTCAATTGCCTCATCTTTTAAAATAAGAATACTCTTACAGCCTCAGATACCTGTCAGTAACAAGGAAGTATATGAAGAAAAGAAACAGGGAAAACTCTTGTAGTTGTTCCTACTAAAGAAAGGGAATATTTATTTATAAAAGAAAAAAAAAATGAACCAAAACTATGTACTATTGTGATCAACATGTGAAATGTTTTACAGCCCCATCTTCAGTAGTTTTGTTAGATGTTCTTTCATGATTACACTTGCGCTCTAATATATTTCAAAAATAGAACATATTTCCAGAAATGCTTTGATATATATAAACAGAAGAGTGTTATACTACCATTATTCTGGGTTAAAACAACAGTAAAATCTATGTTGGACTACTTTCAGAGGAATGTAGGGAAAAAAATTCAATATGGCATTCTGCTAGATTTGTCTGCTAAGACTACAGTCACTGACCATGGTGGGTGGTTCGTAAGAAAACAAAGAATCCGACCAGAAGAAACACTTCTCTTGGCAA
Organism: Sapajus apella; assembly: GCF_009761245.1. Classification (NCBI taxonomy): domain Eukaryota; kingdom Metazoa; phylum Chordata; class Mammalia; order Primates; family Cebidae; genus Sapajus; species Sapajus apella. The sequence continues at coordinate 8,125,239 of NW_022436947.1, forward strand.
GAAAATGAACAAAATAGAGTACAAGTGGTATTCTATTTCTATAGATAGTGTGGACATAGAAAGATAAAGTATGGGACAACAATAGATAGCTATATAAATAGTGTGAAATTAGGGCTAGGTGCGGTGGTTCATGCCTGTAATCCCAGCACTTTGGGAGGCCAAAGCAAGAGCATCACTTGAGATCAGGAGTTCAAGACCAGGTTGGCCAATATGGTGAAACCCCAACTGTACTAAAAATGCAATAAAATTAGCCAGGCACGGTGGTGGACCCCTGTAATCCCAGCTACTTGGGAGGCAGAGGCACAAGAATCACTTGAGCACAGGAGGCAGAGGTTGCAGTGAGCAGAGATCACACCACTGAATTCCAGTTTGGGCAAGAGAGTGAGACTCTGTCTCAAAAAAAAAAATCAAGATGTATAAATAGTGTGAAATTAAAGGATCTGATTTCCTGAAACCTTGGCTAAAGATACAGCACATCTCATATATACCAACAAGGCAGACACTGCCGGTTGCCCCCAAATAGCAATTCTCTCCTTCTTTTAGGCATGGGGATAACTGAAACAAGACACATTTCTGAGACTTTCCTGTATCTAGACATATTCATGTAATACAGTTCTGGCCAATCAAATGTAAGATGAAGTCAGCATGGGCAACGTCCAAAGAGGATATGTCTCACTTCTGCCCCTGTCTACTCCCTGCTGGCTAATATGTAGGTAGAACAGTAAGAGTTCAAGTATCCACCTTGGACCAGGAGGAGACCTTAGGAATGGAGCACACATGTGGTGAGGCATTAAGATAGAAAGAGCCTGCCTGGGTCGTTGAGGACTTTGTAGATCAAAGTCCCTATACCAGCACTTGACTCCCAGACTTTTATCTGGGAAATAAAATTCTATCTTGTTATATCACTGTTATGTTGAGTCCCTGTTTTTCAAAACCAAACCTACTCCTACAGCCAGGATAAAGGAAGCTTGTCAACTAGATAAGGAGACCTTTAAAACGGATTGACAAGAAAGAAGGAAACAGAGCAGATAAAATAGATAATGTGGGAGACAATGGGTATGACTGGAAGAAGCTGTATGATAAAAATTGCTACCAGTAATATTTTGCTGAAGAAGGCTGGCTGGAAACATACTATTTGTATGATCAGAGCATGGTCAAAGTAAACTTTAAAATGGATACGTGTGATCTCATAAGAATTACTAGGACTTTGGGGCTGTAAACAGAGAGAGAAGAGGAAAAAGAGGAGGGAGGGAGGGGCGAACAGAGGGAGTAAAATATCTAATTAAAAAGCATGAGAAACAGCACTGTATAGAAAGGAGAACTGTACTTTGTTGAACATTTATTCTGAGTAAGGGACCATGGCAGGCATTTCTCTTAGGTTGTCCTATCGAATCCTCACAATAGCAGAACTAACCCGTATTTCACAAACAGGACAGTGTGACTGGCAGCATATAAGTAACTCAATAAAGCCAGTGAGGGGAGCAGCAAGAATCCAAATCCAGGTTTTTGTCTCAAAAGCCCACACGCTTTCCATTACCTGATGCTGCTGCCTCAGAGTTCTATTTTTGAATAAAAACTACTAGACTCAGAATAGAAGCAAAGTTTCAAAACTCAGATTGTCATAAAAGACAAAAGAAACAAAATGTTTTAGCACTGCCTGCATTAATATGAGCCATCAGGAAAGAAAGAGATGATGTGATATTAACAGAAATCTTGGAAGAAAATGAAGATGCTTATTCAGAGTTTATAACAGCAACAAAATGTACACTGGAAATACTAAAATGTGTACCACTAGCCTTGAGAGGAAGAAAATGACATGTTTGGAGGATAGATATGATTCCAGGGCTGAACTCTATGAAAGAAAATTAAAATGTATAAGGTAGAAACCATTTTTAATCATATAAAAGAGCTGATATTGCTTTAAAAATATGCATTAAATTGCTTTCCATAAAACAGTACGAGTCCTGATTACCCAGGCTGCCCTTGATGTGCATACAAATCCAATAAGCCTCTCACAGAATGCTGGTAGACACTGTGATGACATCCTTGCTTTCTACAGCGTTTCCAGTATTAGTGCTTATCCTCACCGAAGTTAGGATTCTCACGGCTGTGGTCATTCAGATATAATTGTAAACTTCCAGGTATGAGGAATTCTTTTAAATGAAATTCTTCTCATAATTACCTAGCATCATGTTAGTCACTTAAACAAGGCAGCTGTTACATGGCTGAAAGACAAAATTACGGTAGCTGGAGCGGGAAGGCCTGCATTCAAGGTATGGCTCTTACTTATGGGGAGGGTAACTTTGGACAAGTCACTTACCTGCTCAGAACTTTAAGAATAAAATCAGGATAACGACACTTCACCTTCCACAATGAGGCACTAAAAAAACATCATCTCAAAAGTCAAGTGCCACAAAGACATTCAGTTTTACAATGAGCTCTCAACAGATCACTCGAAAAGATTGTTTTCAAAAAATAAACTTGGGTTGTTCCAAGTGCTCACACAGAGATATTGTGAGCACGATGTGAGGGCCCATCTCGTCTCCAAATAATGACTTTCATGCCCTTTTAAGTATTCTGCCTTATAGGCACAAAACTTCAAATCTGTCAACACATGTATACAAGTGCCACTGAGAAGGAAGCAACAGATACCACATGGGATAATAACAGCTCCAAACATAAAATTCACCCCATTTACCCCATAGTTTTTCAGTCCGTCACCAAAGATAGTATATTATTAATCAAGCAGTTCTTCAGCTGGATATGAGGAAATCAATGAGACCAAAGGAAAATGTGCGGTTTATGTTTGCTGACTAATATCACAAGAAAAGTTATCTGCAAAATCTATTTTCTTCCTTTGTTTGATTTGGCCTGATTGGCTTTGAACACGGATGTAACATTACTGTGTATGCGTACGCGAGTGTATATACATGTTAATGTAATTCAATATTACTAGGTTAAACTGCAGAGAAAACATTTCCTAGCCCTTGATTAAGGCCTGCATTAAACCATCAGGCCCTATCACAAGCTTTGCTGATGAGTAGCTATTTGGACACACACAGAGCTATGATTTCTATCCACTTTACTAATCAGCAAGTTCAGATTTGCTGCTAATGTGACATTGATGAACACGCATGATGTTAATGTGACAGTGATGAACAGGAATGACAGCTTGGGGCTGATTAAAATTAGCTAAGGTTCTTCAACCTAGGACAGAATGGAAACAACTGCAACCTAACATGCATCTTGGAAACAGAAAGACCAAAAACATACATTTACTGATGATACAGAAATTTGAGCAAATGTACATTTCCATGTGACATCGTTTAAAATGTATGCAGTCATTAATCAAATCCTACACTAAATCAAAAATGGCAACAAAAACATGAATACACAGAACCAAAGTGCTGAGCGAAACAAAACGTCAAAAGGCAGAGGCTATAGTTTGATTATGAAAATACAGGGAACACTAGAAACAAATCAAATGCTTATGTGAGCTGAAATAAAATTCTCTGACCTAAACTGAGTAATTTAGAAGGGGTCTTCACAAATGCCATGTGGACTTCGCCCATTTTGTCATATGCAAAGACTTGGAGAGTTAGATACTTTATCCAAGTACAATTCAGGACAGTTACCTATTCCTTCCCTTCCTTTTTCTCAGCAGCTACTCCCATCCCATTGAGGCCAAATCATTAGATTAATACATCTGAGAAACAGAAGAATCACTGAACTCTTCTTACAGAAGAGTCAAACTGTACTCCTGTCAAGCAGGTAACACGTTTCTCTTTTCCAACATAGTATACTTAATCCAGCCACCAATGTTTCTGACATCATATTATAGTTTCACTAAAACAAAATTTAAAAACACAGAAAATCCATACAGAGATGGCACAGTCAGCCTAGGCACTATCACAGCTTTTAAAGGTAACACAGAAGACCTGTGGCAACAAGTGGACCATAAATAATCCACGCTGTACATGCTAAGTGTATAACAGGAGATGATACCAATGTCCTTTTTTCTTAAAAAAAACTACAGTCCATTAATACATTCTGCCTCTGTTAAGCTCTAAATAAAGTGGCCAGATTCTCACTGTTGACGGGAATTTAATTTCTGAACATTTACTCAAAATATTAACCTATACCGTCAGGTCATTTAAAAAGAGTAAGCATCTACAAGCTACGATGTCCTGGCATAGGACATGCTATCACTTAAGACCAAAAGCATTTCAACACATTTATACGGATGAAGTTCTACAAAGAATAAATTAGAAAAGTATATTACATGACAGAAATAACAGTCTCAGAATCCTAGTAAATTTTAATTCAGGTTTTCTTTGTTACTATTCATATTGATTGAACTGGTAAATACTAAACAGAAATGGTTAAGTGGCCTTCTAAGAATCCAAAAATCTATAGATAAACCAGACACATTTTACAAGCATTTCTGAAAGGAGGCAACAAAGGAGATAAAAGAACAAGATACATTGCTCAGAGCTTCTGTAATCAGATAATGAAAGTCAATCAACACAGGCAAATCTTCAATTACTATATTCCCAGTGGCAAGCATTGACAGGGCTGTTTCTGGGTCATGCTCCAACCATGCAATTATCACCCTGAAATCTCAAAGAAAAAACTACATTCAAAGCAAATTTCTAGTTTTAAACGCTAACCATCTATAGTAACCCTATTTCCTGTTCAGTAAGTAGTTATTTCTCATGCATAATTGTTTAAATTATCCTTTATTAGAATTCTTCCTCAAAAGTAAATTTTCTAAAATTATCTGAATTGCTTTATTGCTACTAAATAAGTCAGTCACTGACATCTCCCCAGAAATTTATATTGGAGTAAATAATTCATTTATTTTTCTAAATGATTTAAGCTAAGATTCAAATATGAATCTGATGTGGCCAACTTTTAAACTGCCCACACCAAAGTCTGTTCACTTCTAGAAGAAACAGGTATTAAAAGCAGGCTTTCTCCTAGAATTGTGTTTCTTTTAGCATTATGCTTCATTTTTTGGCATTAAGTTACTATCATAGCACCATATATGAAAAGCATTTGGCACCCAGGAAAATAAATTACCTATAAAACTAGGCACCACCTCTTGATCAGTGTGGTTACTCTGCTCCTGTTTACAGTGGGAGAATGCAACTGATACTCATTTCCTGAGAGGAATTTCACTGAAGAAATTTATCATAAATTTTGTCTTTTTCAACTCATGCCTTCTTTTATGTTTCTAAAATATTTCTAAATGATGGTTCATACATTGATGAATGACAATAAAAGAGTTCAGTTCAAGCTAATGAAGAAAAAAAATGTTTAGAATATTTTTGGAATTATTGGCTTCCCCAACACTGGAAATAGTAAGTATTGGGTATAGGTTGATCATGTCTTATCTAAAACTCCAAAATTTGAAGTGCTCCAAAATCCAAAACTTTTTGAGCATTGTTACGACACCACAAGTAGAAAATTCCATACAAGTACTTAACATAAACCTCGTTCCATGTATAAATTATTTAAAATATTGTATAAAATTTTCTTCAGCCTACGTATATAAAAAACAAATGAATTTTGTGTTTAGATTTGGGTTCCACACCCAAGATATCTCATTATATATATGCAAATATTCCAAAATCTGAAAAAGTCCAAAATCCCAAATGCTTCTGGTCCAAAGCATTTGGGATACGGGATATTCAATCTGTGCCTGTACGCCTACCAGGCCTCTAGTCCCCAAAACTAATTTCTAAAAACAATTCAAAAGGAAGGTTTTTTGAAAATAAAAAAAGCTATCAAATTATTAAAAGTAAGATTCATTGCCAAGAAGCAGTACAACTGAATTCTCAATCACAAATCTAAGGAGGATATATGTACCTAAGGACTACTATACTTTTCACATAAGAAGAACTTTTCTCCTGTCCTTTTTCTTCCTAACTTTGGACGCTGACTTCAGTAACTCTGCTTACAAGTCTTGCCTGGGTTTCAAATAACTGATACTGCCACAGTCCCTGACTAAAGCCAAGTCTTTCTTGGTTTTACTGTAATGTTCCTTTGTTGCTCCTCCAGTTTTCACCTACTTGTCGAAATTTTAAAATTGGACATAAATTCAGTCAATGATGTGTGGTTAGATGCCAACCAGACCATATAATAAATCTAAATGGCTAAACATGAGATGGTTTATTATCTCAAAACTAATCAAAGCCACACAGATACTCTCCAACATGGATGTTGGGTTCTATACAATACCAGTGTTAGAATCTGTGTTTCAGGAATTAACTTAGGAAAGATTTCACAAGTACATTTATAGTGAATAAAATAGAGACACCATTTCTTATAAGGACAATATCAACTATATTTTAAAGGAAATGAATAATAATGGGTACCATATTATTATTTCCATTAAAATATTTTCCTTACTAGAAACTTCATTTTATCCTTTTCCTACAGTTTGGATTCTCTACAAAAAATATGTATCTTAAGAAGTATTTGAATGTATAGATAATTTCACCCTCCATTAAGTCCTGCCTCTATGAGTCTGGCCATGATGACAGAGAGATGTCAATCACAAATCCAAGGAAACACTTTACAGACACTTTAACTAGAAAAAAAAGAGTAGGATAAGCCCCTTGACTACATTCAAGGTTATGCAGTTAACCTGCCAAAGCACATGACATCACTCTCTCCGTCCTCACAGATGCCTTGGCATGTAAAGTGAACTGGAATCCTTCACATTTGACAAGCTGAATATGTGCCAAACCCATCTAGCCTTTCCCTGCCACTGCTTTAATTTTCCTTTTCTACTCTCAAAACCCCTAGTTTCATTTGTACCCAAGAAGAGTGATTCAGAAATCATATAACTAACTTTCCTGGATTAATAAAAAGTTATCAAGTAAATCTACGTCACTTTCATTTCTCCTCAGGAGATTAGCATTTGAGGATGCATAAACGTATAGTCGTGTACTGCATAACACCATTTCCACCAACAACATACTGTATATACAATATGGTTCCATGGGATTATAACACAGTATTTTTACTGTACTTTTTTATGTTTATATACACAAATACCACTGTGTTACAAATACCTACAGTATTCAGTATGGGAACATGCTGTACAGGTGTATAGTCAAGGAGCAACAGGCCACACCATGTAGCCTAGGTATGTAGTAGGCTATGCCATCTGAGTTTGTGTAAGTTACTCTCTGATGTTTGCGCAACTACAAAATCAACTAACAATGCCTTTCTGGGGACGCGTCTCCCTCGCTAAATGATGCATGACTGTATATCCATTTTTTCAATATTTCTTCTTGGTTGATGGAAAACGAAAACGTCCAGGTGTTCAAATAACTAACCTCTCTTTTTCCAGGTTACTATGTCACATCACTCCCACCTCTTAAACTGCCATTCCTTGGCAGTGTAGCATAGTGATTGAGAGCCCGAGCTCTGGAATCAGATGGCATCTCTAGCCCCAGCTGTACACTTGCAGGCTATGTGACCTTGGGCATATTATTTAAATGCTTTGGACCTCATTTTCCACATCTACTCTTACACCACCTAGAGGATTAAATAAAATAATGCATGTATGTGGCTGGCACATAGTTAACTCCCAATATACATTAGTGGAGAGGTTATTTTCCTCTCTACAGTTTCAAAGAAAGCACCTGGTTGCTATTCCTGAACACCCCTGCCTATTTCATTTGCAAAGCTTGAATAACTCTCCAAATAGAAAAATGATGACCTAGATATATATCTGAATCTCTGGATAAAAGTGATATTTTTAACATGGGTCCTCTTATCTTTCTTTTTGTCCTAAATAATCATGTCACATAAGCAGACAATGATGCAAATGAAAAATGAATACAGACATCTGAATTTATATATAACTCACCAAAAGGTTGCATAAATGGTACAAAGAGATGATGGAGCCAGAAAGACACAACTATGAATCCCTGCTTTACCATTTACTAATTGGATTTTAGATCTTTCTGATGCTTAGCGCCCTATCTACAAAATGAGATAATAATTCTTCTATCTTTATGTCTTATAGATTTATTGCTGCAATCAAATGGAGTAATAGGACTAAGCACCTGATATAAAATAAAAACTCAAATATAAGCTCCCTTGCCTGATAAGTAGGAGAAACTTAAACTGCAACCCTCTCTCCAGTAAAGTTGCTTCTTATATCAAAGGGAGCAGGGATGTCGGAATGATAGAGATTTATTGTGAAAATCTGTCCTTAATATTCTTCTAGTTATATCAACAAGTGATATGTACTAATTACACTGGGGTTTTATTTTTTAAATACAAGGCACAGCACACACCATCAGCAGAATAAAAAGGCAAAGAAGGTGAAAAGGATTTAAAAAGGGAACAGCTGGCATAAACTGTGCACATCATTCAAAGAGGCAATGGGGCCAATAGAGTTTTTCAATAAAAGCAAGAGAACACTAGGTGGTAACGAAATGGATACTTTAGATCTCAGGAAGCAAAACATATTCACTACTCTTCAGGATGCCAGGGGAGGCTTGGATAACATCTCCTGTCTTAATGAGCTATACCCCATTCCCAGCTGTTCAGAACAATGACAAGAGTTCACTGCAGCAGAGTATCCATATACAAAAACTCCATGGTCCCTAGAGCCAGAGGTGCAGGGCAAATGCTAAATCATACATCTGTTGATGTTTGGATGTATAAATGAACAGAGATTTAACAAGAAGAAGAAGAAGAAAAAAAAAACCCTTGCACATTCAGGATCTTTCTTCTCCAAACTTACATACATTTTCTCATCTCTTTTTTTCAGACAAACAGTATTGGCTCTGAATACTTTTTTTTTAATTAATTGACTTTATCTTTTAGAGCAGTTTAAGGTTTACAGAAAATTAAGCAGGAAACACAGGGAATACTTAATATACTCTCTCACTCTGAGCACTTTCACATGTCGTGGTTGACTTAAAATATTATATGGTCACCCAGTATTTAAATGAATCAATATATAAAAGATCAGAGAGGATAACTTGAAAGCCTTTTCCCATTTTAGGTTTGCAGAAACCAAATGACAGTGACAACAATCTGAAGAGAATACAATTGATCAGTCACCAGGAAAAGCATATATAGCTGTAGATCTATATAGTTCCTATTAAGTGAACACTAACACCAAATTCAAAAATCACAATCACTGATATAGCACTTAAGTTTAATTGTAAAATTACAATTTAAACAGACAATTAAAAATATTAACACCTCATTGACCCCTACATTTCCTTAGACTATAAAGAAATCTCTCTCCAATCTAAAGGACTTTGAATGTTCCTGAGATCAAAGCTCAGAGCTCCATTTATGTTTATTATACAGCTTTCAACTATGGAACTGCTCCCTCTTGCTTTTAATACAATGAGATGTTCTATCATGTCACATAGATACCATCTGTCATTAAGCCAAAGATTATCAGGTGAGTCTTCACTACTGCTAGGAAAAATTAAATGGACAATATAGTGCAGTGGTTATCAAAGTGTGGTACCTAACTTCCTGGAAACGCAAATTATTGGGTCCCACTCTTGACCTAATGAATCAGAAATCTGGGGATGGTACCCGGCAGTCTGTGTTTTAACAAGACTTTCAGGTGATTCTGATGCAAATAAAGTTCCAGAATGACTGACACATTCAAAGATGTCTGACAAAGCATAAAAAGGAAGTGAGCATGATCAGTAAATATCTCCCTACCACATCACACCCTCACACACAAACTATTTTGGCTAAAAACAAGAACGATTCCTGAGAATCAATGTTGTATTTTATTTGGGAATACTGATGACTGTTTTGTAGGGCTTCATATAGTGGCCTAAAAACAGAACTCTTTTAATTACAGCTATATTTTCAATGTAATTTACATTTTTCATGCATCACAAAATGAACTGAAACCTACTGTTTTAACTAAACACAATTTTTCTCTTCTATACAACTTGAAATTTACTCTATCTAGTTTCTAGCCACATTATTTTTCTTATTATTCCTTTACCTATTGCTCAGAGTGTAGAAACAACAGACACACCATAGGAAGATCCCATGTTCAGATAAATCAGATAAAAAATTCTAACTGTGTACTCCAGTCTTTAGTTAACCAACATAGAAGGCCCATCAACTGGATGATTTAAATACATATGTTTATTTCATTATGTTTTTGGAGATAGAGTTTCGTTCCTGTAGCCCAAGCTGGAGTGAAATGGCATAATTTCAGCTCACTGCAACTTCTGCCTTCTGGGTTCAAGTGATTCCCTTCCCTCAGACTCCCAAGTAGCTGGGATTACAGGTGCCCACCACCAAGCTCAGCTAATTTTTGTATTTTCAGTAGAGACAGGGTTTCACCATGTTGGTCAAAGTGGTCTCAAACTCCTGACTTCAGGTGATCCGGCTACGCTGGACCCCCAAAGTGCTGGTATTACAGGCGTGAACAGCCTGCCCGGGCTAAATACATATTATTTTAAAAGCACAGTTTGACGTTAGAAAAATACAGTTAACAGGAGTGGTATTATGGTTATTATCCCTTTGTAACTTTGCCCCCTTTCTATTAGCATCTATATATACTTTTGATTATGTTTCTACAGTAAAATTAAAGTCATTATATTCTTACTGCTGATTCTCTCTACTGGGCCCACGGACACGAAATGCCTTTGCAAATCTATGTGCTAAACCAGGTAGTCATGATAAATTTGTTGGCTTCAAGAAGTTACATCCTGGAAATCTTCTCTCTTGAGCAATAGAATGTAAGATCAATTGGTAAAGTTTTACAAAATCTTTGTGTGTTGTCATTGTTGTTTTAAAGAATTCCCTGAAAACCAATTTGAAATTAGCGGTCCTATATTGCAAATTCCTAACCTGATGTCAACTTGGATAAAGAAAGAATCTTCAAGATTCATAAATAAGATTAACTTATTTGAGCATATTAGAAAGAAAAAGACTAGGGATTTCTGAAAAACTGATTCATGCTTTGGATTATACCATTCCAAAGAAATAAGAATTTCTCAAGAGCCTGGTAACAATATTGTATTAGTCTCTCGAAAAAGAAAAAGCCAATTATCTGGGGAAAAGAAAATAATGTACCAACCATGTGTCTTCTCTGGCAGAAGGAGCGAAAGACACTGGAGCCTTAGCAGCATTATAGGCTTTGTCACTAATGTTTGGGGAACTCAGCCCTTCAGGAAAGAAGGGGAAATAGCAGTCTGTCTCTGGAAAATTGGCTTGAGAGAAATAGTAATCAGACAAGCAGGATTCCCTTTAGAAAAATAATTCTTAATCTGGAACCCATGGATAGAATCCAAAAAAAGGCAGAAATTGGAGGGGGAAAATATGTATCTTTTATTTCACCAACCTCTATTGAAATTTAGCATTTCCTTCAACTCTGATTACAGACAACTACAATAGTATTAACATACCTGCAACTCTGTCACCAACAGAAATGACAAAATACTTTCATACCATATTACAGGTATTTCAGGCATCTCAAAATTATACCTATACTCATAACTACTTTGAAATTATAGTATTGTTAGATTTGCCACTAAATCTTATTTATTATATCTGTATTTCAATATAGTGGGTTTCCTTTTATACTCTGCATTCCTTAGTACAGTAGACAGCATTATTCTGAGAGAGAAAAAGGGGTCCACGACTAAAAAAGTGTTAAAAACTCTATTTTGGAAAGACAGAGGATGGGAAGAGGAAATGCTCTGAAGCAGTCTCACAAAGTCCAGCATAAACCCCATCATGGAAAAGAATCTGCCAAGAAACATATGCAATTGTTCTGTTCTGAAATATACACACAAAAGTTAGGAAGCAACACTAACCTTTTATGCTTACTTGGAAATTACAATAAAACCTAAGTAAAGGTTGAGATGGCCTAGTTGGTCTCAACAGGAATAATTTCTAGCAATCAGTTTGACCTTAGAAATATTAGCCTATCATCAGTGGCTATTCTGAGAAACAAAAGGACAGTTCAGTGATATTAATAATTCAGCAAACAAAGTATCAGGAGCCACATTTTCCTCCATCCAAAATCCCGCATCCTCCATCCTAATGTACCCCTGAAGCGACACTATGAAGCGCTCCAAGAACCATGGCTCTTACACTATGGTAGACAATTCAAGTAAGCTAAATGTCACCTAAAAGATGTACTGTATTACAAAGCCTCTTTGTACAGAAAGGATTTCAAATGCAATGACAATAGAGTAACTTTGTGAAAGACAAACTGGATATTTAAATGATCACAGCCTAGTATCTTTATAATAATCAGATATGCTTTGATCTCTATATATGAGATATTCTTAAAATAGTGGTTTACAAGCCAGATACATTCAAACTGCTAAGGAAGAGCTCGCTGTTGAAACATAGTAAGAATTGAAAGGTACATATACTCTTAATTTTCAAATTAGATCATATATATCCCAAACACCTGTGGCCATACTTTGGAAAAACATGGCAGTAAACTATGACTTCAATGTTACATGGACCTCCCCAAACCAATTTATAGGAAGCTAGTAACCGTTAACATCTTTAAATCCTTACTGAATTTAAAATATAGAATCTGCTTTAACAGAGCTACCTCATTAATTATCTGCCATTTATTCTATGAGATCCTGAACTTTAAAATTTTCTTTCTGGTCTGATCTTTTATTCTAAAACATCCTAGAAGTGGGTAGTGTCAAGCAATATGAAGCTATGGGCACATCGTACCCATTAGCTAGAATTTTAATTCAGGGCAAATAATGATTATCATTATATTACAGCTTTCGATGTATTTCTTACTGGCATCAGGCAACAACAAACACAAGGTGGTGAGTTAAATGACAGTGGACTGAAGTATTGTCAACGCCATTCAAATGGGTTCGTACATGGTAAGAGTTAAAAACAAACCAGTTGGTCACGGTTTTCATATGGTCATATCAGAGATTCTTGGGAATGTAGGTTCCCATTTAATACTAGTCACCCATAGAATGAAGGTATTTTAAATCCTGTGTTTGCAAAGATCTTTCACAGGGATATTTCCGAGACAGATGAAGAGCATTTAAAATGCTCTTAAACTGGGGAAGAAAAAAACTTTCTTTGAACAAAGGATGTTCTGTTTTCCACACTACACTGTGCTGCATGCCATCCTGGTTTTTTAAAAATCTGCACACACAATTATGATTCAGTTGAAAACAAAGATAGTACCACTATAATTGTGCCCAATGAGCCCAAAATATTAAACTTTTATTTGCGAGTATGGCTTTCATCACTCCCTCCCCCAATGCGCTATATATGATAATATATTATTTGTTATTCAGAAGAGAAAGAGTTCCATACAAAATGAATGACTTCAATTGCCTTATAAATAAAACATGGATAAATGTCTTGGTAAAATAAATTAAAGGAGCATTTGTATTTGATCACTCCATCATATTACTGTCTTTATCTACAAGCGGAAGAAGCTGTTGTGTATTTCCTGAAATTCATTATGTGCAGTGTCTATAATGGAGAAAAATCACTACTAAGTTACTGCTGAAACTCCAACAAATATGACGTATTATGCGTCTCAGAAAGACTCAAATGCATTAAAGGCACAACACTCAGAAAAGATAATGAAGGTCCACACCTGTACTTTAGGGGTTTGTATGTTTGTTTTGGAAGAGCTTTTACTAGCTTTATGATAGGTATTACACTCCCCTTTCACTTCCTAAAATGTACTAAAATGGCTGAAAAGGAAAAATATTGATGAAATACTTTCGCTGATTTTGATTTAATAAACAGGAATCACAAAATAAATGACATAATTCCAGTTTTAAAGAAAACTAAATCCATACCATTATAACGTTAAAGTTACAAACATATATATGTATCACAGAACTAACATGAATCACAAATAATAGTATATTTGGCACTGGGGATGTAATTCTAGGTTATCCTTCATTTCTCCCATTGTTGCTAAAATACACTGGGGGAGAGTACAAATTTCAAAGACTACAGAAATAAGTGTTAACAAATAAATACTTTTCTGATTTTTTAAAGTAACAGCCTTAGATAGAGCCACTTTTATTGTTTAAAAGAAAGCATTTTTAAGTAGATTAGAAATTACTCTCAGTGAGAAAATCATGGAAGAAAAATCTGTTTTCTTCTCCTGTGCTTTGGGAGAGTGACTTACAAATGTAAAATCACGATTACAACTAATACAAAGGATAAGGTAAAATAAAAATCATCTAATATCTAAGGTTTTCAAATCTTCAGCTAGTGTTTCCCGTAGCATAAAGCAGCTCTAGAAAAATATTAAAATATAGTAAGTGTATTCAGTGCAATAAAAGCTAAAGCCTGACAGATACAAACGTCATTCTGAAATTTATAAACACTGTCATTTCCAGTAGCTAATATGAAACTCGCTCAGTTTACCATCCAGACCACATAATGTGCACTTAAAAGCCCTGAAGGGTCAACATTCCACACAGCATCCTTCCCTTTATTTTATACCTCATCACCAACAGCCTCAATGAAAGCTTAGTTCTCTCATCATACTGGTACTATCTGAAAGCTTCCTTGGTTGATTTTTACGGCAAAACAAGGAAAGGCATAAATGAAACTCAAAAACATCACTCTTTCACTGAGCTGTTGTGAGTAAGACAGTAGAGAAAGGAAAAGAAAGGAAGGGAGAACAGAAAAAAAAAAAGATGAAGAGAAGGGAGCAGTAAAATTAAGACAGGAGGAATGAAGGTAGAGCTTCAGCAACTGGAAGGAGGAAAAATTTAAAATGGCACCAAAAAGATCTCCCTGTAATTGATTCAGATAAACTAACAATGTGTGATAGTTGCACTTTGTAATATAACTTCAATAGCCAACAAAAATTTTATTGGAATATACATTTCATCTTCTAAAATATTTTGCACCAAGAAAGTTAATGTATGCTGCATTTGCACAATAACTTAACTGAACATTTTTCTACCCCCTTCTCAAATCTGCTTCATCAATTCACAAATGCATTTGTCAGCATTTCAGACCACAGTAAAATAACAGCCCCAGAATCCAATTTGTTCATACTCAGACATTTACAAAATGCCTTCTGGAATACTTTGTGTTTGTCCCTGAAAATACCAATATGTAAAAGGTATATATACACACATATCCAACCCCAAGTGAGTCTAATACAAAAACAGTAATTACAAAATAATGTGGTAAGGACAGGAATAAGATACATGCTCAGGTTTTCTGGCGCACCCAAAAGAGGATTTTATCTGGTAAGAACTTTACCCTTTCCGTCATATTTGTTACAACATAACTCTATTACATTTTCTTGCTTTTAATTTTATATGTTTGGATTATAAAAAGTTTTACATTTTTATGTGGCAATATTAAGTTATTGCCTCTAAGATTTCTTTCATTATTATGCAAGAAGTATTTGTATATCTAAACATTTAATTAATATTTACTTTTATCTTTTAATTTTTTGTTTCACTGGCTCTATTTCACTACTTAGCTATAATTTTGCCAATGTGAGGTGAATTAAACCACACATTATCTGAGATTTTTCCAAATTTTTGTAGCACCATTTACAGACTACATCCTTTCCACGCTGAATGATCATATACAGTAAGTTCTCATAGAAACTGAGATGTGTATTCATTTCCATTAGTCTGGTGGTCTGCTTTACTCTGGGAACTTCATCTAAAAACTTCCTAACGGTACTGGTTGGACAACTTGACTTCCTACAAATGCTCAACTTCTCTAAACTATTTTGAATTCTCATTTGGAGGCTAATTAGGTTGTAGTCAACTTCTATCATATTTTTGTTTTCTATTAAAAAGGCTATGGATTCCTCTTTGGCTTTTTTCTCTCCTATTTTTAAATGACTTTTTCTCATGGTTTGAAAGGCAGTACATACATGTTTTATGCATTTTATTTACATGTTTGAGGTTGTACTGTTTAAATTTATGCCTTGATTTTATGATATATTTTCTCTTATTAAATACTCTTCACAAACATTTAAATGAGTAACTAATACTTTCTCTTTTTGGAGACAGGGTCTCACTCTCTCGCCCCGTCTGGAGTGCACTGGCATAATCTCAGCTTATTGCAGCCTCAACCTCCTGTGCTTAAATGATTGTCCCACCTCAGCCACCTGAGTAGCTCCTGAGTGGGAACTTCAGGTGTGCAGCACCACACTCAACTAATTTTTGTATTTTTTATAGAGACGAGAGTTTGCCAAGTTGCCTAGGCTGGTCTCAAACTCCTGGAATCAAGCAATTGGCCCACCTCAGCCTCTCAAATTGCTGGGATTACAAGCATGAGCCACTGCACCAACCTAAATTAATAACCAATACTTTCTAAAACTTAAATGAAGTATTTACTTAACTACCATCTCTTTCTTGTTAAATATTTAGTAGTTGCCAACTTTTCATTGTTGCAGTAAATATGCTTTTTTTTTTTTACTGTGGAAAAATATACATAATAATTACCATTTTTACTATTTTTAAGTATACTGCTCAGTAGTATTAAGCACATTGACGTTGTTGTGCAATCATCACCATCATCCATTTCCAGAACATTTTTCATCTTCCCAGGCTGAAACTGTACCCATTAAATAACTCCCCATTCCCCTCTCTCTCGCCCCTTACAACCATCATTCTTTGTTTCTATGAATGTGACTACTTTGATACCATCTATAAGTGGAGCCATACAATATTTGTCCTTTTGTGACTGTATTATCATGTTTCCAAGGTTCATCCATGTTGTAACATGTGTCAGAATGTCTACCCTTTTTAAGACTGAACAACACTCTCTGCTATGTATATACCACATTTTGTTTATCCATTTTCCACTGATGGATATTTGGTTTGCTTCCATCTTTTAGCTAATGTGAATGCTGCTGCTACAACATGGTTAAAAAATATCTGTTTGAGTCCCTGTTTTCAATTCTTTTAAGTTATTTCTTCTATATATCATATAATTTCCTTAGGAAAGAAACCTATAGCTACCTTAGGAGAATGAAAAAATATAGGAGAGGACATGAATGAATAATCTCAACCTAAAGAATTAACCTAGAGAATTAAAAGCATAATAGGAGAGGGCATGAATGAATAATCTCGATTCTTTAGACAATGTAGAAGACTGTAACAAAAAAAAAAAAAAAGTGAGGGGGATGAAATTTCTTACCATCTCTGCACACACACCACTTTTGCACTTTGACTTTGCAGGACCTCCCGTCCAAAAATAGAGTCCATTTCTCTAACAAATCTCATCTTGACTTGTAGCTCCCACAATTACCATGTGTTGTGAGAGGGATCCAGTGGGAGGTCATTGAATCATGGAGGTGGGTCTTCCCCATGCTATTCTCATGACAGTGAATAGGTCTCATGAGATCTGATGGTTTTATAAAGGGTAGTTTCCCAGCACAAGCTCTCTTCTCTTGTCTGCCGCCATGTAAGATAAGCCTTTCACCTTCCACCATGATTTGTGAGGCCTCCCCAGCCACATGGAACTGTGAGTCCATTAAATCTCTTTCTTTTGTAAATTGCCCAGTCTCAGGTATGTCTTTACCAGCAGCACGAAAATGAACTAATACACATGGGGGGGAAGGGACTTAAGAGAACAAAAATTATATATTATCTTTGTTAATATTCTCAAGTGATAAATAGATTTGTAGGTTTCATTTACCTATCTCAACAGACAATTGATAATAGCAGGTACTACCTTTTCCTTGGTCTTTCTGTTATTCCCTGCAATCTGCCATTAAACCCTCTCTCCTAACTCATGTGAAACTGCCATAACTAATCCTCTTCCCAACACTGCACTTTCTATTAATCTGCTGCCTTCCCATGCAATTTCAAACATGTCTCCCAACTGTCTTGATATCATTTTTTACAAATCAAATATTTGTCTTTTAAATAAATGTATAGAATTCCTATTGCTCTGTGAAGGTCTCATTTACTCTCAGTGTCCAAGCCAGTATCAATCTCATTATGGTTATGGCATACTTATGTCCCTTAGTTCATCAGACAGATACTTAAATAGATATATACATTTTAGAAAGAACAGATATAGTTGGATGCATATAAATGGTATGTTTACATTTACCATTTGTGATGTGATGACTGATCTACATCACAAATGGACAAGTACACACATTAAAGAGTGAAGAATAAACAAATCACCTTGAAGACAATGGCCTAAAACAAAAATATCTTAACTGAATGTTTCCTACTGTAAACAAATGGTTTAAATTCTGTTAAAAAATGAGCAGCTAGTTTGGCAGTTTTCCAAAAGAATAAACCCTGAATGACCATATCATCCAGACTTTCCACTTCTAGGTGTTTGTCCAAGCAGAATGAAAACATATGTGCATATAAAATCCTGTACATGAATGTTATTCATAGTAGACAAAAATTGGAAAAAACACAAATGTCCATTAACAGTTCATGAAGGGATATATAAAATGTCCATACAACAGAATATTGTTCAGCAATGAATTAGTGGCCAATGCTACAACATGCATGAACTTGAAACCTAAGTGAAAGAAGCCAGTCACAAAAGACTACATCTTATAAGATTCCACTATATGAAATGTCCAGAAAAGACAAATTTATAGAGACAGAATGAATTTTTGGCTGCCTAGGACTAGAGGAGAAAAGAAAGAAGAGGAAGTGACTGTTAATGGGTACAGAAATTCTCATGGTGATGATGAAAATGTCCTAAAAGTCATTGCAGTGTGATTATACACTTTGTGAACATCCTAAAAACCACTAAATTATACATATGAAATGGGTGAATAGTATGATATATGAATTGTATTTCCATACAGCTGCTTTTTAAAACGTAAAAGTAAAATAGCAAAACAAAAAAGTCTCCCAAATCTTGTAGTGGTCATACACTTGCTTAGACTGCCATATTATCCACATTACAGACTGTAATTTCAACAGCGATACATCAATATTTTTCCAGTATTTTAAAGCACTGCATTGAGCAATGGTTCAATCTACAGATATATAGATAATATGTCAATTAACACTGAAGAACAACTAGATGACAAACTTACTATTCATATTGATGAAACCACAAATACAGACAATAAGGGTCTTCAATAGCATATGTAAACAATTTTGATAATGACTATAAATTGTAAGAAGAGATGTTGTTGGTGAATTATTTAGAAACTGGCTATAGTGGGGATGGGGAGGTTGGGGAGGGATAACATGGGAAGAAATGCCAGATATAGGTTGATGGGGGATGGAGGCAGCAAACCATCTTGCCATGTATGTACCTATGCAACAATCCTGCATGATCTGCACATGTACCCCAGAACCTAAAGTACAATTTTAAAAAAAGATACATTCTTCTAAAGAATTGGACAAGAAAGAAAGGAAAGAAAGAAAGAAGAAAGGAAGAAAAAGAGAGAGAAAGAGAGAAAGAGAAGGAGGGAAGGAGGGAAGGAGGGAAGGAAAGAGGGAGGGAGGGAGGGAGGAAACCGGCAGAGTGAAGCGTCTATTTTTTACTTCTGTAAAAACTTGATTTGATTTAAAAAGCAAATGCCAGTCAGGAACTTAGGCTGACTCTTGAAATCCAAGCACCTTTGGAGGCCAAGGCAGGAGAATCACTTGAGGCCAAGAGTTTGAGACCAGCCTGGGCAATGAAACAAGACCTTGTCTCTAGAAAAAAATTAAAAATTAGCCACACACAATGGCTGCTGCCTATAGACCCAATTACTGGGGTGGCTGAGGTGGAAGGATCACTTGATCCCAGGAGTTCCGGGCTGCAGTAAGCTATGACCTTGACACTGTACTCCAGCCTTGGCAACAGAAACAATATGAAACAGTGTCTCTCTCTCTCTCTCTTTCTCTCTCTCTCTCTCTCTATATATATATATATATATATATGTAAAATACACACATATAAATGGGTGTACATATATACACATGTGCATATGTGTATATAACTGTATATATATGCATATGTTTATATATAAGTACAAATATACGTGTGTGTGTGTGTGCACATATGGGCTACTGATTGGAGTAACCTCCATGATCAGAAGGTATAAAGGTTTTACAAACGCACCTAAAAAAGTATGTCCTGAAGTTCTTATAATATACTGCACTGTGCATCAAAACTAATTGTAAAAACAATGTTAGCCCAGCTCTTTATCCCTCTCTCAGTATAATTTAAAACAATCAAGCAAATCCACATTCCAAACATAAAAAAAACTGGGCAGCTAATAATCAAAATAAACTATCCTGCAGAGATACATACAAAAAAGCGCTCTAAAAATTTCTTCTTTTGACATTACCTATTAAGAACCATAGTTTAATATTACTTTATCAATCTGAACGTCTCATTAATAATAAAGACTAAAGTGGTGGTAGGAACAAAAAAGTTCAGACTATCCTTCGTCCGGTGCATCAGATTAAAATGCCCTTATATGGAAATGATATTTACCATAGTACAAGAGGCATAAAACATTGGATCAAAAATAATTCACATTCTCCTGCAGGACCCACATTTTTCTCATTATAGTGCCTAGTTCCTAGCACTCCTAAGTCTAAACCCTCTGGTTTTCCTTGCTATGTAATCAACTGAAAAAAATGTTAACCTATTTGTCTATACAAATTTTTATATTTTCAGTATTCTTTTCAGAACTTTGGTGCTTCTTGCTGCCTGCATTAAAAGTCTCTAAATCTAGACTAGGAAGTCTCTCATCAATCCTTTCGGTACTGAAGGGGTCATCTAATGCTGATCAAAAGCACCTCTTTGTCAAATTTTCTAGAACATTCATCTCAGGAGTTTATCAGAAATTACACGGAGAAAAAGAAAGCTACTTGTTTTAAATATAAAGATGTTCCAGTAAGATGGATATTAGAACTAAATTAATCAAACTGATTATACAATAGAAACAAAATTTTATCAATACCATTAATACATGTAAAGCACCTAGGACAATGTCTGGGTATAACAAACAATAAATGTTAAGTATCATACTACATACACAAATTAATAAGCATGATATGAGCACCTGAGCCAGCTGGCCACAATGTGCTAGAAAAACGCTACCCAATGGAACAGCCTATTTTCTCATCTGTGCAATTACTATCCAGCAAATCGAAAAACAGATAGAGCTCACATATCCAGCAATTTCATGAATCTTCATAATAATCGAGAACTGAAAGTAAACAAAAATGGCCTCTCAAGGGACAAGACAGATGTTAAAATTTCACAAGCCTTATTATTTACTTACCTCAGGCCTATTCACTTTTACTTTACACAGAGCAACACATTCTTATACCCAATTTCTAACCGTAAAAGAAAGAAGGACACAAAGACTGCTAGAAGACAGTAAGCTATGAACCGGGAGAAAATGCTTGACAAGAGGAAAGAAAGAAATAACAAATTAAATATAAATCAGACCCAAAAACACAAAAAGACAGGATACTGGATCATTTGAATCAAGGACAAACAGACCTATACTTTAGTGTAACATGCTGTTTGAAGCTGATAATGACAACCTGAAATTATCAATAAAAAGGTGTATCATGTTTAAAACATTACGGTTGAGCTCAGGAGTTTGAGACCAGCCTAGGCAATGTGGTGAAACCTTGTCTCTACCAAAAATAGAAAAATTAGCTAGTCTCATAACCCAGCAAGTCTCAAAAATAAGTAAATAAATAAAAATTTTAAAATAAAAAAAATACCAGACATACAGCTAAAGCTTTCATATACTATATTTATTTTTGAGACGCGGTCTTGCTCTGTCACCCAGGCTGGAGTGTAGTGGCACAATCTCCACTCACTGCAACCTCCTCCTCCTGGGTTCAAGCGATTCTTCCAAGTAACAAGCCTCAGCCTTCCAAGTAACTGGGATTATAGGCACATGCCAGCACACCTGGTTAATTTTTGTATTTTTAGTAGAGATGGAGTTTCACCATGTTGGCCAGGCTGGTCTCAAATTCCTGACCCCAGGTGATCCACCAGCCTTGGAATCCCAAAGTGCTAGGATTACAGGCCTTTGCCACCACACCAGACACATTTTCAAAGCACTCTATACCTCCCTTTCATAGCATTTATCACAACTTAACGTCTATTTGTGCGATATTTGTTTAATATATGTTTTCCCTGCTAGACTGTATCTCCAGGAGTGTAGGAGCCATTTTGCCTCATTGTCATCTGAATCCTCAAAGCTGAGCAGGAGGAGAAAAGTAAGAATGCTGTGCTGTGGTTAAGCGTGAAGTAGTGGGAAAGAATGGGAGGGAAAAGGAGGGAGATTTAGCACAGGACGAAGATTCACTAAATATTTACATCACAGGTACTATGTCTGCACTTGCTCTACAATGATTAGACTTAAGAGAACCAGAATATGTCACCCCAAAATATGCCACTTTGACATAGAATGATTTTGAGCTGAAGGCAAATGAGAAAAAGCAGCAACAGGAACAGCTCTCTGCCCTCCTCATCTGCCTAAAAGCAGGCATTAATTCTCCCTTCTGAAGGCCCACCCCTACCCCCATGCCAGGAAATGAAGAACAATCCTTATCACCAGAGACAGAGAGAGCACTGAAATGAGTTTGCATAATCAACACTTGCGAAATAACCTTTATCTACCATTAGTTTCCCCCATATATTTAATCTTACAACAATTTTTTTTTTGCCCCTAGAAACCGAAACCCTCTTTATCTAGTCAATTGTCAACAATTTACTACCCTTTGTTAAAATTGTATATAAGCCCCCAATCTAACCACTTCTTTGAGATTTCACCTTCCTTTCTAATGCCACACATGTAAAATTTAAGATAAAATTGGTGTGCTCTCTCTTTTGTCAATCTTGCCAATTTGTCTTTTTCATTGTTTAATTCACAGATTTCAGGCACACACCTAAGAGGGTAAATAGAAAATTAGGCAGCCAGGATGTCTGGAAGCTAAATGTTCTGGATTAATAATAATTCCAAAATTTAGGTATCTTACCTGCCAGTAAAGAAAATAGAAAAAAAAAAATGATGCGGATCTTGTGGATATACTCTATCAGTTTTTTCTTCATTTAAAAATAAGCCATAAAAGCATATTAAGATTATGTAGCAGCACGTTGCAATTCTGATCTTTAAGATGGCTCTTACTTGCCAAACCACATGAGCAATGAAAAAGTGACAACTTGCACATTACCAGAACTATCACAATACAATAACTACAGCTTCTGCTGTGATCTATACCACTCTGTCTTTAACAAATGAATAAACTATCAAGACAATACTAACTCATCATTAGAAGCCCGGTGGGTCCCACTATCGCCACCCACAGTGCGTTACTGAAAATCACTGTAATGGTGAGGGTTGTTTTAATATGCATTTGAAAAAATTCTATTGCTCGTATGCCTGCAGTGTTTAGATGGCTAACCAAATGATCTCTTATGGCATTTCATTTAATCCTCACAACAACTCCATGAGTGAGTCTGCATCATCACCTTTTAGAGATAAGAAAATCACATGTGTCAGAGATGAGTAGTTAGGCAATTTCCCAAAGGTAACCAGACTGTTAAGCAGAGCTAAGATTCAAAGCCAGGTGTGTTAAGGACTTGAAGAGGAATGTTCGGAGAAGCATATTCACAATAGCAAAAAAGTGGAAGCAACCCAATGTCCATCAACTGATGAATGGATAAACAAAATACAGTACACTCACTGAATAAAACACTATTCAATAATAAAAAGGAATTAACTACTGATACGTGCTAAATTATAAGCAAACCTTAAAACATTATGCTCAATAAAACAAGGTCATATAAAAGACCACATAATAACGATTCAATTTACATGAAATGTCCCAAAAGGTAAATATATAGAGACAGAAATAAGATTGGTGATCTTCTGAGGCTGAGGTGGGAATTATTGTAAACAGGCATGAGAGGTAATGTAAATGGGTTGACATGTTCTAAAATTGAATAGTGGTAATGTTTGTAAATCAGTAAATGCGATAAAAATTACTGAACTGTACACTTACAAGGGGTGAATTTTATGTTCTATAATTATACCTCATTAAAGTTGTTAAAAATAAAACAGGTGTACCTGACTCCAAAAGACACACTATTTCCCTAGGTGAAAAGAAGAAAGAAAGAGAAGATGTAAGATGACAGGGATGCAGTGATACATGTGGAATAACTTACAATGGACTTACAGTCATAAGTAAAAACACCTCAAAGGTTTTAAAGAGATACCCTTCATTAACAAAGAGAGACAACACCATCTTCAATATAAATAGCAAAGTTTGCTTACAAATAACAGAAAATCCAACTAAACTGGTTAAACAAGACAGACATTTACTTCTCTCTCCAATTTGATAGCACACAGTCCAGGGCTGGAAATGTTCATCTGAGGTCATGTGGCATCAAGGCTCCTCCCTGCTCTACTAGTGCTTGGCTTCCAATTTCAACGCGGCCTTAAGAGTCTGGGATGGCCACTAAAACATTCAAATGCCAGGGAGAGAGGAAGAGGAAGGGTTATAAAAGAGCACCTTCCAGCTGAGCCTTCTTTAAGGAATTTTCTCAGAAGCCCTATCCAGCTACCTCTGCTTATATTTCAATGGTTGCACCCAGCTGCAAAAAACACTGAGAAATGTATCGCTGGGAACGTGGCCACCCTAAATACAATCAGAAGGGGGGAAAAAGGAGGAGAAAGGGGTGGGTAATTGATACTAAGCAACCAGCAGTTTCTACTATGTGCCTTTTAAAATTGCTCAGGACCAGAAATAATCAAAAGAAAGTCTGGAATAAAAACTCAACAGTAACGTACAACAAAACACGTAGCACAATAATAATATCTTTCTACAGCATTTTATTATTTTTTAATAGTGTGGTATGCCTTATAAGCAAGCATCTAAACTGACTACTCATTTTCAATTCAAAATTAGTATGAAATCTCTATTGGAGTAACAGTTTGGAAGCTACTCCTTCATCCTCTTCCTATTTTCCCATCTTCAGTTTTATGATTCATGCATAAAACCCAAATGAAGGAGACTTGTGCAAACACTCAAGTTATTGTTAATTTGTTACTGTAGCTACAGGTTTTATGTCATTTCAGGGAAATGTCTCTTTTCAAATTGCTCTAGGCCCAAGGGAAAAGGTGTAAGGTTGATGATCTCTTAAAACACATGCATAATTCTATTAGGTTTGATCTTCTCCCGGGGAAATTAGATAATTTCTAAGTGTTACAATGTTAAAGAGGAAACAAAAGTAGTTGGTCACAGGCAACAAGGCTATCCTGATTAGCACCACCTTTCATCATTTTATTACAAGCGTTAGGGTAGTGGTTCTCAAAGTGTGTTCCCTCCACCAGCATCATAAAAGGACTTGTTAGAAATGCAAGTTTTCAGACCCCATCTCAGACCTACTAAGTCAGAAACTCCGGTAATGGACTCCAGCAGGCTGTGTTCACAAGATCTCCAGTTATCTGATGCACCCCAAAGAAAGAACAGTCTCAGGTAATACTTCATATTTCATTTCTTTCATAGAAAAGACGTAAGTTCTTGGCCAGACTCACGCGTATAATCCCAGCACTTTGGGAGGCCGAGGCAGGCAGATCATGAGTTTAGAAGATTGAGACCATTCTGGGTAACACGGTGACACCCCATCTCTACTAAAAATACAAAAAATTAGTCGGGCGTCGTGGCACTCGCCTGTAGTCCCAGCTACTCAGGAGGCTGAGGCAGGAGAATCACTTGAACCTGGGAGGTGGAGGTTGCAGTGAGCCAAGATTGCAGCCTGCATGACAGAGTCAACAAGACAGGACAGGACAGGACAGGACAAAAGACAAAACAAAAACAAGACAAGACAAGACAAGACAAGACAAGACAAGACAGGACAGGACAGGACAAGGACAAGGACAAGGACAAGGACAAGGACAAGACAAGAGTCCTCAAGGACAATGATGTATTATTCAGTTACATATCTTTATAGCCATGGATTTAAACACACACACACACAAACAACAACAAAAGACCTGTGTATTTGTTACTGATTTTTCTCTTTTTTTGAGATGGAGTTTTGCTCTTGTTGCCGAGGCTGGAGTGCAATGGCATGATCTTGGCTCACAGCAACCTCTGCCTCCCAGGTTCAAGCGATTCTCCTGCCTCAGTCTCCTGAGTAGCTGGGATAACCACCACACCCAATTTTGTATTTTTAGTAAAGACAAGATTTCGCCATGCTGGACAGACTGGTTTTGACCTCCTGACCTCAGGTGATCCACCCATCTTGGCCTCCCAAAGTGCTGGGATTACAGTAATGAGTTTTCTTTTTATCAGGAGAGGAATTATATTAGTTTACACATCAGCACTAGTCAGTGGTGATAGGAAAAAAGAGTCAACTGGTCATGCTAGAATTGTTCCAGTCATGTTTAGCTATATGTTATCAACAAGTGGTTCTCATGCCTTCTAAAGGAACTACATGTTGGGCCACATACTTGGCCAACCGTTGCTAGACAAGAAAGCTATGCCCTATTTGCATAGCATATGTATTTTATCTGGAGAGCATATCTCAACAGACCGAGGTTCTAATTTTTGATTCTGCAGTGGTACAACCTTCAGTAAACTGTTCAATATCCATTCTTCCCTTCTGAAAAGTACAGATGCTGCCCACTCACAATGTATCCAGAAGGATATCATGATGCTGACAGTTTATAAAACAGACAAATTATAAGAAGAAAAGCAGTCAAGTTGCTACTTAGTAACAAAAGATTGGAGATTTAATTTGAAAACTTAATGAAATCTTGAAAATTCCTGTTAATAGGAAATGTTTTTAGACTACTAAATAAGCTGGATAGGTATACAGACTAATGCAGGAACGTATATAGATTTTTTTTAAGTTGAGAAAGTTTATTCAGACACTAGAACAGATTACATAAGGAACACTGTAGTATCTACTTACTTTATGGTTGTTTTAAAAGATCCATCCGTCTGAAAGGAATCATACTTATCAAAAAATACTACTATAATCGCTTTGAAATTACTTTTAGCAAAATCATCCTTGTCCACAAATTAAATCTTATCTAAATATCTGACTAGGAAGAAAAGCATTGATAACACATTTATACGTAGAATATATAGAGTATCCAAAAGTCAGTTAAAAAAAAAAGAAAAAAGAAAGATTCCAATAAAAATAGGAAAGAGGTTAAGGATTATTTTTAGACTCAATTATAATTCAGTGAAAAACTACAAATGTCAAGTAAATGCAAAAAATACGCTAAACCTAGCTAGTAATCAGGTACACACTCTAATCAAGTAGGTAAAATTTCAAATTTTCAAGATCAAAAATTTAAATTTAAAAAATGGTAATATTAAATTATGTAAAGGATGAAAGAAATAATGTTTTCATAGACTTTGAAAGAAGTGTAAACTGGGAAACAGTGTTTGGAAAGCAATTTGGTAGTCTATCAATTTTAGATAGGATTATCTTTATACCAATAATTCATCTTCTAGATTCCTACATTAAAGGAGTATCACAAATGTTCATAAAAGTCTGTACTGTATTATTTTTTGAAATAGCAAAATTTAGAAAATACGTCTGTGTGAAATCCCTAACATACAAAACCAAAAAAATTAAGCATCCCTGGATGAGGCTTTCAAGAAAGAACTGAGAATTCTGATTACCCAATTTCTTCTTATACCTTTCCAGACCTCGAAGTGTTCAAGGGAACATACATAGTTTTAAAACTGCTAGAGTCTATTAACTCAGAAGATGCTTCCTATCCCAGGAAAGAATATAATTTTTGAGGGGTTTAACATCACTAATGATTATCCAAACTTCAATCACATACATGGGTACATTTAGATTACTAGACCATTACCATGAGGGTCATCTACAATTTAAAACAATCATATGTAAAGAAATACGTCCTCCCTAGGTATTCTAAAACATAACCTGTCATCCAATTGCCAAATATAACTACCAAATAAGCCAACCATTATAGAAAATGAGTATTTTTCAAAGTATGTTTCCAGCATATCTCTCATTTTAAAGAAACTCTAGTTGAAGAAGGCCATTTGAAAGTATTTACATATTTCATTGAACATAACAAAAAGGAATTGTTCATTCATCCTGTACTAAATGCTGCTGATGGACACTGCCTGCACAGGGAGTAAGCAGGAGACTTCAGCAGTAGCTAATGGCAATTAAGCCGAACACAACCACAAAATCACAGCAACTGAAACTCCCAGAGAGGAATGTAAGAAGTCATCCAAGCTACTAATCATTTATAACTTTTTTTTTACATTACTTAAAAAGAATCTAACTACAGAACATCAAGCTTTTGTTATTATACTATCAAGCTTCTGTTACATTTCAAGGAGTTAGAGAAAAATCTGAAAACCTTAATGTAATCTAAAATACTACTAAAATTCTTAGAAGAGTCAGAATGGGTATGGGATCTCTAACTTAGGAGGTCTTGCAATTAGCTGGACCTCATAGAAGGTTCATATAAAATTTAAAGAGAAGCTCTTGATGTTACATGAGAAAATTTTTCATGGCTATGGTTTTAAAACAAAATATTTTCATTAAAAAAGGATGCCATAGTTAACCAAAAATTCTTTTTCACTGACCATTGTCATAGGGATCAAAAATCATACAATTCTAACTCTGGAACTTGCAAACAAGAGCACACCGTTTAACAATTAAAATCAACCCAGAATTTTGGAAACATTGGGCTCAGAGACAAAGGTACAGTTATCAAAACTGAAAGGGGAGTGCAGGAAACAAAAGCCAAAATCAGACTGTGGTTCCTGGGAATCATTAAGAACTCATTTAAACATGTTTTTCAAAGAGCTGATAAAAGATTTTCACACTATAAACCTTAAGTGTCCATTCGCCCGCTGGTTCCCTAACTTATTCAAGACACTCCTCAAGTCTCACAAGCCAACCTTCTTCCACAAACTAGCAGCCTTTTCCTTAGGCAGAGTCTAGAGTTTTTCTTTCTATTACCGGGCAAAGGATACAAACAGGCATCTCTCAAAAGAAGATATTTATGCAGCCAACAAACAAATGAAAAAATGCTCATCATCACTGGTCATTAGAGAAATGCAAATCGAAACCACATTGAGATACCATCTCACGCCAGTTAGAATGGCGATCATTAAAAAATCTGGAGACAACAGATGCTGGAGAGGATGTGGAGACATAGGAATGCTCTTACACTGTTGGTGGGAATGTAAATTAATTCAACCATAGTGGAATACAGTGGGGCAATTCCTTAAGGATCTAGAAATAGAAATACCATTTGACCCAGCAATCCCATTACTGGGTATATACTCAAAGGACTACAAATCATTCTATTATAAAGACACACATATGTTTATTGTGGCACTGTTCACAATACCAAAGACTTGGAACCAACCCAGATGCCTATCAATGATAGACTGGATAAAGAAAATGTGGCACATATATACTATGGAATACCATGCAGCCATAATAAAGGATGAGTTCATGTCCTTTGCAGGGACATCGATAAAGCTGAAAACAATCATTCTCAGCAAACTGACACAAGAACAAAAAACCAAACATTGCATGTCCTCACTCATAAGCAGGTGTTGAGCAATGAGAACACATGGACACAGGGAGGGGAACATCACACACCAGGGCCTGTTGGGGGGTGGTAGGGGCTAGGGGAGGAATAGCAGAGGGTAGGGAGATTGGGGAGGGATAGCATTAGGAGAAATAACTAACGTAGACGATGGTGTGATGGATGCAGCAAACCACCATGGCCCATGTATACCTATGTAACAAACCTGCACATTCTGCACATGTACCCCAGAAATTAAAGTATAATAATAAAAAAGGACGAACAACCTAATAAATCTTCTACCTATTATATCTTTAAAAAAAAAAACTCAACAACTCCAGCATTTCCATTTATCTTATTGATGATTCATAACATTTCAATCTCTGACCTGACACTCTATGCCAACCCATTGCTTTGAACCCTGACGTTTCCATCTTTCATTTCACTGGCCTACACTCAGTTTCATGCTCACAAAAATCTAATTTCGTAAATTAGATTGACCATAATCCTAAGAAAATGGGGTTCGTTGTACCTACACTACTTCTGCTAGAGTAGGACATTCTTATCACACCAAGTATTTTGATGAGAAGTGGAAAAGAGTTCCAGAGACTCAATAATAACACAATTATCCCAGCAGAAACTCCAATAATTAAATAATTATATATTGAGTAGTTAAATATCTATACAGATAGGAATATTTTATATTATATAAACATACATTAGTCAATCACTATTAAAGATTAACTATATAATACTAAAACCTAAAGGCATTATTCTCCACCCATTACCAGCAATGATTTTTAAATAGCCTTCTTCCACATCCATCATCTACCACAATACAGACTGAGGATACGGCAAATCAAGCAAAGCAAAAATGCACCAGTATAACAGCTGACACCCTCGCCTCATCACTGGAAATTCAACATGATAATATGATTATTATCAATTGCCAGCCTCTTAAAGCAAATCAAGTTCCTTAATTAAATGATCAATTGAGCTATACCAAACTGTACTTTTAAAAAAACTTCACATTAAAGGAGAAAATACAAAGCAACCTAGAATAGCTTTGCTTTTCTGCTTTTCCACTCCACTAAATACTCCTAGCTTTCTTAAAAATGATTTACACTTAATTACTATGCCTCTGTGGATTAATTTTCTCAATTTTTATAAATTCAATTTCTCTGCCTATCTGTGATGTTAATATAATTAATATTAAATGTTACTAAGCATTTAAATATAGGTCAGATGTATTTCATTCATATTTATTACAAAAGGTTATTTTATGTGCTTTTATTAAAGTTTTTATATTGTTTCATCTGTTGATAATAAGGCTCTCCAAGTTGGGAACCATACTTGTATGTGTATTTGTGAATCTGCATACACACACACACACATAACAATAGCATTTTGTAAACCTAATGAAAACTAGGTAACTTCTTGCTCCCCACCCCTCTAATCACAAGACCCTGCTGGGTGTCACAGACTCCCTGAAGGCTACCCATGTACCCTCCCCTAAACCACCCAACACATGACAAACATAGGTTAAGAATCCCTAATTCATATGCTTAGACTCCCTTTGTTACGGACCTGGAAATGTAGAAACATTTCCCAACAAAGAAAACATTCATAAATATAACTATAAATTCTTTTCACACATGTGTATTAGATGCCGAAAAGCATGTAATCATCAACATCTAAAAACATGAGGATTAGCATTGATAACTGATGACTACAAATCTGACAAGGTCAACTCTTCAGCCTCTGACTGGCAGTTTTCTTCCATTTTCCCCAAGATTAAACTGCAGCCAATTTTCATCCAGCCAGTGATAGATACTCTTCATCAACAAAGGAAGGAGGATTAAGCAAGACTGACAAATAACAGCTGAGAATCCATAGCAGGATTGCAAGAATGATAGGCTAGATCAATGTATCATGTTCCTAAATCAGAGGGGCTTTAGACAGAAAAACGTAATAACGAAAATCTCTGATTATATAAATGCCATATGATCTCTTCCATTCATTTCTGGTATAGTCTGGAATCTGCTTATGAAGATGTTTTTTTAAAATAACTACCCAGATTCTAACAAGAAGTCCTACCCCTTATTTAAATAGAGAAACAGACACTAGGAGAATATGAGAGAAACCAGATTCACATGAGACTATCAACCAATTCTCAGTCCCTCTCCCAGCCTGGGCCAAAGACACATTGTTCACTTGTATTCCCTCTCAGAACTAGATGCCAACAATTTCCCTAACATCAATTGGCAAGTGATCCATAAATAGTACATATTACTATCTTAATATCTATATATACTATTCTTATACCATTTACAGATAGGCAGTTCATCAAACATGCAAATATGAAAACAGGGCAATGAAGAGAAGGTTGGATGATTCAAAAATACTGACAAGGTCTTTCAAGAATCTTAGAACCTAATGAATAAAGAGCAGACACGAATAAGTTTTGACATGTTAGAATGAATTAAAACAAAAGATACACTGCTCCTCTATTTCTCCATAAAAACTAGATGTCCAAATTAAGAGGAGACAAGATGAAAAATATTTTCCAGAACAAATGAATTTTCATGACGTTGCATTCCTTGGGGAGCAGCAATTGTACTGATGACAGAATACACTCTGTTTTACAGCAAACCTGGT
This sequence comes from Sapajus apella, assembly GCF_009761245.1. Taxonomy (NCBI): domain Eukaryota; kingdom Metazoa; phylum Chordata; class Mammalia; order Primates; family Cebidae; genus Sapajus; species Sapajus apella. The sequence goes on from NW_022436947.1 coordinate 8,157,421, forward strand.
GTTGCCTTACTTCTTATCTCAGGCATTTAAGCTTGACAAGATCACTTATCAATAAGTATTCATCTACGGCTTGATATAACTCACTACCTAAACTGTGTCTTGAGTGATTTGAAAAAATTAAAAACACCAATGAAAAGAAACAGCCACCCTACGTGAAAAAAAGAAAATTATCATTTAGAAAAGAAGCTCCCTTTTCTAACGAAAGAAATTTGGCCTCTCTCCAACACATATAAACATCTTAAATATTTGTTCAATGACTGAATATCCAAGAGAAATTTATGAGAGAAAAACTGAATAACAAGTAACAATGAAGGAACAAAACAATACTGCCATGCTTCTAAAATGTACTTGGAGCAAACATTTACAACAGATATTTTGCATAGCAAATAGGCCACTAAAGAATCAATCCTTTCAGGTTCCTGCATTTCAGTTTTTTGTCATTTCCCTCCTCTGAATTTCTCATTGCCTTAATGGCAATCTCAGAATCAAAATCAAAAGACTCTTTCTTTTTTTAGGTGTAATTTCACACTCCCCCACTCCTGCTTTGCTGTCAAGTGTCTGACCCTGGTTTGATAATCTCATTTCCTGAGAATCAAAAAGCTGGAAATTTAAGCTTCCTCGAGTGTTAATTGCGGCCCTGCTCCATTGCTAATCAAAAAATTGGATGTTTTGCATGAAAATGCTTCTCTAATTAATTCTCAGTCATAAATCACCCTGGTTTTAATAACCCCTCCTTGATTGGATAGCCTTTGAAGAGACAGTGCAGCTAATCCGCTAAACCAGAAAAAACACACGCAGAGGAAATAATAAGTGGGCTTACAAGGTATGAACTAGATGATTGCATTAATACTGTCAAACCAAAAAAGTGAGTTTCCTTTCCAGGTCTTCTAGGCCTCACCCTGTACCCCAGTAAAATAAACCATGAAACTAGGAATCACGAACAAACACAACTGTCAAAGAGGTCATGCATCAAAAGTCAAATCTTTTCACCCTGCTTCCATAAAACAGCCAATCCCATCTTTTTTTTAAAAAAAGAGATTTCCCTTGACATTTTTTCCCCTAGAAGCCAGAGATCCAGCAATGTCCACTTGTCACAATGTCTATTTTAATAAGACAAGGTTTGGGCTTCCCCCCTTCTCTCTGTTTCTGACTGACAATATATAATCACACATATCTCTAAGAGGTGCTGAACTGAATTTTCATTATCCAAAATGTCAAGATTCGTTTTTGTCATCAGAGAACACAGCTGGTCTACACCAGCAGCACTTTGATTAATTCAAATGGAACAAGTCACCTATACATAACTTCATTTCCCCTAGACCAGGCCTTGCATTCTCAAAGTTTTAATTTACAGCTTGTCAGTTTAAGATACCATTTGCTGCCATGGTGGCACTCAAAGAAAAACATAAAGTCTTAATTATCAGAGCTTTGCATTGGCCCTGTGATTACTAATAAAGCAACAATTGGGAATTTTTAGCTTCAAAGTAGGACTTATTCAGAACTTACCCACAAACTTTCAGAAGATGCTGGAAATACAGATGTACAACAATGAGTATTTTTAGTAAGCACTATTTTTAATGTGTAATTATATATACATATACCACACACATGCACATACACATATACATACATATATACATATATATGTGTGTGTGTATATGTGTGTATGCATATATATATATATATAAATAAATAAATATATATATATATATGGCTTTCCAGTTGACTTATAAAATAGTTACATGTATTTTCTCTGTATTGAAAAACTTCATGGAGATAGATAAATGTCATTCCAAAAGACATGACATATAATAAGAGGTCTGGATGAATTCTCATAAGAAAAAAAGGATTTTACATTGATTCTAACTTGGATATAGAAGGCTTGAATCCATATTTGTGTGGCTTCCTATGTCAATACGATGTCACATTAAAAATAAACCACCATAATGAGATACTACTACACACCCAGCACAACGTCTAAAATTAAAAGAACGGACAATACCAAGTCTAAAATTAAAAGAACTGACAATACTAAGTGCTGACACACATTGCTGCTGGAAATATAAAATAATACATTTATTTTAGAAAACTGGGAATTTCTTTAAAAGTTAAATGTATACTAACCATATGACCCAAGAATCCCACTCTTAGGTCCCATGTAGAGGCTTGTATACAAATGTTCACAGTGGCATTATCCACAATAACTAAAAACTGGAAACAACCCAAATGTACATCGACAACTGAAGGAATAAGCAGTAAGTTGTATCTCCATACAACAGAGTACTACTCAGCAATGAAAGAAACAACTACTGATTAATGTAACACTATGGATGAATGCCAAAATCATTATGTGGAGTGAAAGAAGCCAGTCACAAAACTGTCTATTGTATGATTCCAGTTATATCAAATTCTAGAAGTTGTAAGCTCATCTATTATGACATAAGGCATTTCATCAGTTACCAAGAGCTTGAAATCGAGGGACAAACAGACTGAAAACAACACAAAGAAACTTCTAGGTAATGAATATGTTCTGTATCTCAATAGTGACATTATTTTCACAGGTGTATACCACTACCAAAACTTCTCAAACTGTTCATTTCAAATAAATGTGGATTATATATAAATTATCTCAATAAAGTGGAAAATGCACAAGCCATTTCAAATGCAAGTTATTTTGCAAACCCTATATAATAAAACTATTATGTAACAACTTTGTCCTTTCTTAACTTTAATAACTTGACTTTGGTCAAGTTACTAAAACTCCATGAGCCATAGTTTTTTTCCTTAGCTACAAAAGAAATAATAAGATGTATTATTAGTCTGTTCTCACATTGCTATAAAGAAATACCTGAGACTGGGTAATTTATAAAGAAAGGAGGTTTAACTGGCTCACGGTTCTGTAGGCTGTTCAGGAAGCATAGCGGCTTCTGTTTCTGGGGAGGCCTCAGAAAATGTATAATCGTGGCAGAAGGCAAAGGGGAAGCAGGCTCTTTTTACATGACAGGAGCAAGAGGAAAATCAATGGAGAACCCTGTCACAAGAACAGCATGGAGCGAATGGTGCTAAACCTTTCGTGGGAACTCTGCCCCCAACATCCAATCACTCCCATCGGGCCCCACCTCCAACAACAGAAATGACAATTTGACATGAGATTTGGGTGGGGACACATATATAAACCATTGCATAGGGCTACTTGGCAAAATAATTATGAGAACAAAATAATTATGCATATACCCAAAATAATTCCATCTCAGTCAATTCATCCTCTTCTCTCAAATAACATTAGTTTCTCTTATCTTCCTTCTTAATATAATCTATGATATATTCCTGTATATCCCCAACTATTATCAGCTTGTGGAAAAAAGCTCTAAACTTGAAGGGAAAATACCTAAGCTACTGTCTAGTTCAGGCACTTGTTTAATAATATTAAACTTCTTTTCCTTTTAATAAGCATGACGATCTATCAGGTGCTTACTATACTAGTGCTTGGTATATATGGACTTGGTCCCTGACTGCAAGGAACTTAAAAATGATAAATACACATTTTAAACAACAGCAAAAAATTAATTGACTAACTGTAAGTATGCCAATTGAATAATTGTAAGCATGCCGTGTGCTACGAAGAAGGAAGCTGAGCTGGTCTGGGGTAATTATTTTTTTTCAAAATGCTTCCCCAAGGAAATATGGTTAAGAGAATAAAAGAAGAAGATATACTACCTGTATAATGTTTTAGAATACGGATTGACACATGGTAAATACTTAACAAGCATTATATAAAATTCTTATTATACAGAGAGTACTATCTTAAAGACGACAATTAATTTTCAAGAATGTGGAAGGAAGTCAATTCCATGTATAGTCAGCAGCACACAAGGAGGCCCCACGGCCTGAATGAGCGCAGGATGTTCTGAGAAGTCCACGAGGCGATGATTTTCAAAAGAGGTCAAGAAGCCAGTGCATGTAGTGATTGCTAAATCATGCAGAACTTTCTTAGGCACATTGAGGACATGGGATTTAGTATTAAGTACATAAGAAATTATTAAATACCTTTAAATCACACTAGATCTGTATAAAGAATGGTTTAAAGGGATTCGAGACAGAAGCAGGAACAACCAAGAGATGATGGCAATTAGAACCTGGGTAGAAGCATGGGACATTTTAAAAAGAAACAGTAGATAGGTTTGTAAGGCACTTAGAAGGCAGCATCAGTAGGATCCGGTAACAGATTAACTGTCTATGGCAAAGGAGGAGGAGTCAAGGATGGCTTTCAGGTTTACCAGCAGTGCCACTTAACAAAATCAGGTGCACTGAAAGAAAAGCAGCTTTGGGGGTGGTAGGGAGGAGGAGGAATCATGAGTTTGATTTGGGCATGTTCAGTGCTGAGTGCTCATAAGACAGCCCAGAAAGGTAACATGATAATCTGTGCTGCTTTCCTCAGGGGGCTATCACCACAACGATGTCTTTACTATACCTATAACTACAAATATTTTCAAAATGGGTATTTCATACTATGAAGCCCACAGTAACACAGGAAACCTTTTAGACCTCCATCCTTTCCCAAAGCCCCTTTCAGCTTCCAAATTAAAGCCATAAATAATTGGAGGGGCAGGGAGATATTTTAAGACTGACAGATGTGTCTTCCTTCTTAGTTTAGTGGTATCCCAGCCTACCACACAGGACACTGGGGTTCAATTCCCTGACAAGGAGGCAAAGATGTACTTTGGCCAGGGTGCTGTGGCTCGTGCCAGTAATCCCAGCACTTTGGGAGGCCAAGGCGAGCGGACCACAAGGTCAGGGGTTCTAGACCAGTCTAGCCAGCATGGTGAAACCCCATCTCTACTAAAAATATAAAAATTAGCCAGGTGTGGTGGCAGGTACCTGTAATATCAGCTACTTAGGAGGCTGAGGCAGGAGAATCGCTTGAACCCGGGAGGCAGAGACTGTAGTAAGCAGAAATCGTGCCATTGTACTCCAGCCTGGGCGACAAAGCAAGACTCCATCTCAAATTTAAAAAAAAAAGACTGCCAGACTACTGGAGTAAATTTAGGGTAGGATAAAGAGTTGTTTTCCTTTCTTATAAGAAAAGAGCTAGTCTAGCAACTTCCATCCATCAGTCTTAAGGACTACACGGGAGTCTCAAAGGAACAATTGTCAAATACCATCAAATATCAAATTTGGGCGGTGTATTCATTTTCTAGGAATGTATAACAAAATGTCACAAATTTAGCAGCTTAAAAAAACAAAAATTGATAATCTCACAATTTCTGTGGGTCAGAAGTCCAGGCATGGGTTAGCCGAGTCCTATGTTTAGGGTTTTACTATGCTGAAATCCAGTGTCAGGCAGGGTAACAAACTTATCTAAGGTTTAGAGCCCTCCTCCTAGCCCATTCTGATTGTTCGGAGAATTCTGTATCTTTTGGTTGTAGGATGGAGGTCCCTATTTTTCTGTTGGCTGTTAGACAGAGATGGCCCCAGGCCCTTACAACATGGCCTAATCTCTTCACAAGAATTACTGCTTCAAGGCTAACAGAAGAGCATCTTCTGCTGCTTTTTGTCTCTTTTAAGGGTTCAAATGATCATGTGAAGGCCAACCAGGGTAATTTCCCTTTTGACTGACTCAAAGTCAAATCATTAGGGATTTTAATCACACTTAAAAAATCCATTCAGTGTTGCCATATAAAAAAACTAACCCTGAGAGCAACAGTCCATCAGAATCTTAAATACCACTCACATACAAAGGGAAAAATAAATACATGGGCATGGGTCTGGTCATGGGAGTCATTCTAGAACTCTGCCTACTACCAGTGGGAATATCAGTAAGAAACATGCAGTAAAAAGATAATCCAAAACAGAAAAGCACTGACCAAAAAAATGACAAAAAGTTAAAAAGAAGAAGTATCTTTATCTTCTACCTTGAAGGTGCTAAGAAATGTGGTAGGTGATTTCTAGTAAGAAAGGCCACTAAAGAATTCTGGGGCCAGGCGCGGTGGCTCACGCCTGTAATCCCGGAACTTTGGGAGGCCGAGGCAGGCAGATCATAAGGTCAAGAGATCAAGACCGTCCTGGCCAACATGGTGAAACCCCGTCTCTACTAAAAATACAAAAAAATTAGCTGTGCATGGTAGCATGTGCCTGTAGTCCCAGCTACTCAAGAGGCTGAGGCAGGAGAATTGCTTGAACCCAAGAGGTGGAGGTTGCAGTGAGCCGAGGTCGCGCCACTGCACTCCAGCCTGGCGCCTGGTGACAGAGTAAGACTCTGTCTCAAAAAAAAAAAAAAAAAAAAAAAAGATGGAAACTATATGAACATAATCAGAACCTCTTCCAGAAAGAATACAAGATCACTGAACCACAAAAAACTATACTGGCTGGGTACAGTGGCTCAAGCCTGTAATCCCGGGGCTTTTGGGAAGCTGAGGAGGACTATTCAAGCCTCAGCAAAAAAGTGAGGCCCTGTCTCACCAAAAAAGTTTAAAAATTGGCCAGGTGTAATGGTGCATGCAGTGGTACACACCTGTAGTCCTAGCTCCTTGGGAGGCTAAGGCAGGAGGATCACCTGATGTCCGGGAGGTCAAGGCTGCAGTGAGCTATGATCACACCGGTGCACTGCACTGCAGCCTGGGGGACTGAGCGAGACCCCGTCTCAAAAAAAAAAAAAAATGCTGTACTGTATATCAGTAAATTGGTAGATAGTCTGTATAGCAAATAATCATATCCAGAAACTCCTGCCAGTATGCGGGCAGCGGAAAAGTAGAAGTGAGGAGAACTTAGACTCTTTTCTTAAAAACAAAATAAATAAGGTACAGTACACACTCACGAGAATGATAAAAATTTGAGCCGATAAAAATACATTAGTGAGAACGTAGTGCAACTGATACTGTGATGCAATTTCTTATCAACTTCTATAATTGTATTACCCAAAGCCAAACACATGCCTATCTCATGAAGCAACAATTCCATTCTTAGGTACATTCCCATGAGAAATGAGTGCATTTGTAACAGAACTGTTCACGGGGGAATTATCTACAATAGTCCCAAAGTGGAAATAATAAAAGTCCATTGAAAGGTGAGTGAATAAATTGTCCTACAGTCACAGAATGGAATACTATGCAATAATAAAAACTGATACACAAATCAACAGGAATGAATCTCACAGACATTATGTTTATTAAAAGAAACCAGACACATAAGACACAGTATCATTCTATAGAGCTAAAGAACAAGCAAAAACTATGTGAGAGCATTAGAAATCAGAATAGTGTTGACCCTCAGGGAGTGGTAAGAAGCATGACAAATCTTCTGGGTGGTAGTTATAAGGGAGTATATATATATGCAAAAATTTAGCTGTACATTTAAGATGAATACACTTTATACATTTCACTGCAGGTACATTCACCTCAATAATAAGTGAAATATAATCAAATTGTAATCATAATATTATAAACTAAGATTTCAAAAAGGGAGAAAGAACAGAAAAGATTCAGTGTACAGGCATTTAAAACTCCAGTGTTAAAGATCCTTTTTTTTTTTTTTTTTTTTTTTTTTTTGAGACAGAGTTTTGCTCTTGTGGCCCAGGCTGGAGTGCAATGGCATGACCGCGGCTCACTGCAACCTCTACCTCCCAGGCTCAAGCAATTCCCCTGCCTCAGCCTCCCAAGTAATTGGGATTACAGGCATGTACCACCATATCCAGCTAATTTTGTATTTTTAGTAGAGACAGGGTTTCACCATGTTGGCTAGGCTGGTCTCAAACTCGTGACTTCAGGTGATCCGCAAAACTAAGTGATGGGGGGAAAAAAAATCCCAGCACTTTGGGAGTTCAAGGTATCCAGCCTCCCAAAGTTCTGGGATTACAGACCTGAGCTACCATGCTGAGCCCAATTTTTTTTGTATATAATGTATATTATTACTTCTAAAAGTATTTAAAGGAACTACACATTTCAAAGTGTAACATGCAACAAATATGGCTAATAACTAAGCAGAAACCATCTAAAATAGATAGAAAAGTAAAAGTTACTTAAAAAGAGCAAATTATTCCTCTTGGGCATTATAATTGCCTTAAAAAATGTACTGGAAGTGACAGTAAAAAGAAGACCATACTGATTATAATTTGGGGATGACAAAGGATTTCAATTGGTTAGAAGAAGTCAGACCAAATTCTGTATCCATTCTAAGGCAACTATATCTATTGTGTTAGGGTAAATACCTTAATTTAAAAATTATCAGTCAACCACTCAATTCACATGTTAAAGAATTCTTAATGGAAAAAGTTCTTCTCTTGAGAAATCTTTAAAAAATGATTCATGACATATTGGATAAGGAGTTAATGGCTCTCAATAACAGTCTTAGAATCTAGAAATGGAAGATGATCATAAATGAGTGAATGATTCGCCCCATCAATAGTCTTGCTTTTATCACTCCTCTTTCAGCAGACATGGTGTGGGGAATGATAACCATAAACAACTCACTGCTTGCTTTCCGTGCCAAGTCAAACATTTCCCTTTCAGATCAGCTGTAAAGCTTTTTTACAAACTTTGTTTTAGTTTGTGATGGTTACCTTTATATGTCAACTTAATAGAGTCAAGGGACACCCACAGAGCTAGTAAAGGATGATTTCTGGGTGTGTCTATGAGGGGATTTCTGGAAGAAGTCAGCTTTCCAATCCGTAGACTGGAGGAAAGCAGCTCTCCCGCACCAATGTATTGCCCAATCTGTTAAAGGATTACAAATCCATTTTTATTTTTTGTTTTCACAAGCAGTAGGAAAGTGATGTCAAACTGGAGGCAAGAGGAAGACAAAACAATAATGCACATAAAACAATGCCAAATTTTCAGCTGTCATTAATTCATAAATAGAAGGGCTGTCCTTTCCATTTTAACCTCTTTACTAGCCATATTCCAACAATCCTAAATTATTTGTGAAGTAAAATTTAGTTCATGAAGATCAAACGGTTTCGAAGAAAAATGGCCACGTTCATTATGGCCATGCTTATTTATCTCTGGGGTGGACAGAAGCTGGAAAGAGGAATTCACTGAAAGTCACCAAGTATGGCCCTCTTAGAAGTATATGTGAATCACAGCTACCTTCTCAAAATGAATGCCACTTAACATTACAAGATTGGAACAATCTCTGAGGTAAACACATTTTCTTAACACTCTAGAAAGACGGCTGTCAGAGAAGAAAACAGGAAAAACGGGCTACGGGGTGGGGAAGAGTTTCTAGGGACCATTCTAGGAGATACTACTAGAATTTACTTGTCCATTGACAGGCTTATTGGTTCATTAATTAAAAAAAAAAAAAAAAAACATTTACTGAGTGCCTCCTATGTGTAAAGAATGATGGCAGGTGCTACAGGTCACAGGTAAAATAACAGTTGTAGACATTTACCAATTCTTAACATGTTTCCGACACAGTTTTTAGTTTTCTTTAGAGACAGAGTCTCATTTTGTTGTCCAGGATGGATTACAGTGGTGCAATCTTGGCTCACTGCAACCTCTGCCTCCTGGGTTCAAGCAATTCTCCTGCCTCAGCCTCCTGAGTAGCTGGCTAATTTTTGTACTTTTAGTAGAGACCGGGTTTCACTGTGCTGGCCAGGCTGGTCTCAAATTCCTGACCTCAGATGATCCGCCTGCCTCGGCCTCCCAAAGTGCTGAGATTACAAGAGTGAGCCAACGAGCCCAGCCCAGGCAGTTTTAAACACTTTACATGTGTTAACTCATTTTATCTTTACTACGGCCCTATGAGGTTAGGAATATTATATTCACAGTTTAAGAAAATGAAAGCGATGCAAAGAAGGAGTTAATGCACCCAAAGTCACATGGGTAGTAAGTCAAATTCCAGACACCACACTCTGAACCTCTAGCTAGTCCCCAGACTCTGCTATGAGGAACAGATGGTTGGCAAGTGACTGAGAATTCAAGAACCTACACCTTTGGAGATAAATGAGATTTTAAGAAAATCATTTCCCTTCTTCCCTTTGCAACTGAGAAAACTGTACAAGTCACTTGTACAAAGTCAGACCAAGTTATCAAGAAACATTGATAGCAGTTTGATTTTAATAATAAAAATACAGGGTACACCAAGGAATAAAAATTAAAGAATTCACATGCTTAAGAGACTAAAATGGGCACTAAAACTAATACATCAACAAAAGCCTAGAAAAAATGAAAGTAGTACTTGTAATTAAAAATAAAAGGAAGAAGAAGGATGGAAGAAAACTGTAACTACAGTACTCTGAACTTGGGGAAAGGAATGGTTATGAGTAATCATAAACTGCTGAAAGTTTCACACTTCAGGGAAAAGATAAAAGATTAGATTGGATTATGTAGTAAAATTATATTGGGTTAGATTAGATAGATCTAAATACAACAAAAAGAGAAACATAAAAGCATACATAATGAAACGCTATCTTTACTCCTAACACTCCATAAAAACTGCTCCACTTTTTATATTTCCTATTTTAACAATCATTACCTACCCAAGACAACAAAATGCATCTCTCTTGCTGAAACACTATACAGAATGAATCACCATGTCCAACTGATTCTACCACAAAAATAGGTTCTAGGTCACTTCCTACCTCACCTAAAAGGCTGGCATGTTCTTCTGCGAGCTCTCACCTGAAATAACAACACAACTTGCCTCCTTGTCTCCAATCTCATTCCACTCAATTCATTCTCCAAAAAGTTATGAGAAAACATTTTCTAAATTGCAGGTTTCATTATGTGACTCTCCTACTTTAAACCCTTGGAGGACTCCTTATTACCCTTACGACGAAAACCAAACTTTCTTGCTATGGCATACCAGGTCTTCTGAGATATGCCTACCCGTCTTCCCTGTCCATGGTCTTCTCCCTACTTGCAGCGAGTTCCCTTTCCTTGGTTAGTGTGTTCAACTCATCTTACCAGTAAGGATTCCACCTTTGTAATACCCCCCATGACTTCCCCTAAAAATGTTAAGTGTTTTTACTTCTGTACTCCCCAAGGTACTTCTAATGTTCACTGAAACTGTGACTATTTGCATGTCTTACCTTCTATAGCATCTAGAATACCTCTGCAGAAAATGTTCCAGGAACAGGTCCCAGAATACAGTTGGCCCAGAAATGTTGACTGATCACCATAACCTCCAGTGTGCCAACTGATACAACATCCCTAAGAACTAATCAGCATTAACTTCATTACACAGACGAATAATCTAGAGCTCAGAAAAGTAAACTGACTTGCCTAGAAAAACTAGGATGACTAATAGGTGATCCTTCTATTAAACCATAACACTCCCCAAATTACTCAAGCCCAAACAGAGCTGCACCAGGATTCCATATATGAACATCACTAACCAACTGAACAGGGATATGTAAATGAGTTAGCTGGTGCTGAAATCAGACATTAATGTGCAAACAAACAGGGACTTATTTGAGCTAAGTGGGCATGAATATGCAAATTACTGACTGCAATTCAGTAGATGTCATCACAATTCTAGGAATGAACATCCTATATTATGACTATTACAATATTCATGTCGCATTCGTACATACTATCATATATTACTATAATATGGGCTTTTCTAGTTTAAAATTGTGGGGAAGCCAAAAGTAACTTAATGCATGTTTTCATCCACACAAAAATTACAAGCTGGAAGTCAGATGTGAGCACACAGAGCTCTGCAAGCTCCATACAAAACCAGGCTGCCATCACGATCACCTGCAGTTCAAACTGAACCTTCTATTTTTAATTCAAGGTACTTTAGAAATAAGTGGTGCTGTGGGCCCTACTAATATTTCCAGCCTCAGCTACCATGCACAGCGTAATATGATATGCTATAATAATTGCATTTAAAACAGTTACTTTTCCTATAGAATTTTTAATAATAACGCTGCATAGCTATAACACTTGAACAACACTCAGAAAATCCTGTATGTGATTACATTTATTCTTTGCTCAGGTATTATAATGACTTCTATTTTCTTATCATCACCAGTACACCACTGGGTTTTTTTTTCTTG
>NW_022436947.1:8169518-8199518 GCF_009761245.1 Sapajus apella
CGCTCTTGTTGCCCAGGCTGGAGTGCAATGGCGCAATCTTGGCTCATGGCAACCTACTCCTCTTGGGTTCAAGTGATTCTCCTGCCTCAGCCTCCTGAGTAGCTGGGATTATAGGCACCCACCATCACACCCGGCTAAATTTTTTTTGTATCTTTAGTAGAGATGAGGTTTGACTAGGTTCATCAGGCTAGTCTCAAACTCCTGACCTCAGGCGATCCACCCGCCTCAGCCTCCCAAAGTGCTGGGATTACAGGCGTGAGCCACCACGCCCGGCCTGGTTCTTACAATTTCTTAATCTCTTATTAGGGTGAACAATGACCAAAGCCATTCACAGTAGCTCTGATGTACTTTCATCTCTGACTCCCGAAAGTAACAAATTATAATCAGTAAAGGTCTGTATATATAAACTCAGTTCCTTAATTAACAGAAAAATATTTGACTCATGTTGTCAAATTTGCATGAGAGAAGAGCCTATACTCTCATACCTTCATACATTTATCCATACTGTGCCTGGTGCCTGAAATGCCTGCCTCAGTTTCTTTATCTGGAAAACTTCTCTTCATCTGTATAACTGAGTTTAAGCTTTAAATACTTACAGATGTCTTCCTGCCTTTCACAGAACTTGTATATACATCCCAGTTGTATATATGTATACACACATGATAGTGTGTATCACAGAGCTGTGATCACTTGTATTCCTGCTGAATTAAATGGGATAGAAGTAGGGCTGCATGTAACGAGAATCAAAACACTAGTGAATTAACAAGTCAGAGTTTACTCCTCTTTCATGCAGAAGTCTGGGATGATGCGGTGGCTCTGGTCCAGGAAGTCATTAAGGTATGGCTCCTCACAGTATCAGAAATCCAAGCTCCCTTTGCCTTGTTGCTGCAGCTTCCCTTCAGTGCTGCCTCACCTGCATGGTCTAGGAGAACTCACTACCACACTCCATTCACATTCACATCTTCACACATGCTGGGCTGGGAGAAAGACAGCCCCTTTCTTCCCATTAAGAGATGACCCAAAGTTACACATTATTTTCAACCACATTCTATTAACCATAATTAAATTACATGTTTATGTTGGATGCAAAGAAAGTTAGAAATGTTAATGTTTTGGGGGGCCCCCAGCAAAATACCAGGGGCTCTATTAATTTGGAGGAAATGGAGAACAAGTGTTAAGAGGCCAGTGCCCATCTGAGTGAAACATTTAAGATCTCTTTCTTTTCTTTTGGCCTTCAAAGGCAAAACTTGGTCCTGTTCATGATTGTATCCTGAGGGCCTCGTGAAATATCCAGCATAGTAAACATATAATAAATTTGTACAGGATTAATAAACATAAAGTCCTTTAACACAGGAAACAAAAGTATAATCACTGCTGACTCCAATTAATGATAGGTGTCTGACATCCCAGATGGAGGATGAGGGAGCAGGTAAGTTGGGAGGGAATTCTTCTAACCCCAAAGTTGTCTTCTCACGGTTAAACAGAAGTAGTATATGACTAAAACTGAATTTAAAAAGCACTAGACTATGAGTTCTAAAATACTTTTTTTTTTTTTTTAGACAGAGTCTTGCTCTGTCACCAGACTGGAGTGCAGTGGTGCAATCTCAGCTTACTGTAACCTCTGCCTCCTGGGTTTAAATGATTCCCCTGCCTCAGCTTCCCAAGTAGCTTGGACTACAGGCATGTACCACCATGCCCAGCTACTTTTTTTTTGTATTTTAGTAGAGGCAGGGTTTCACAATGTTGGCCAGGATGGTCTGGATCTCCTGACCTTGTGATCCGCCAGCCTCAGCCTCCCAAAGTGCTGGGATTACAGGTGTGAGCCACCATGCCCAGCCGAGTTCTAAAACACTTTCTAACACTAAAATCTATTGTTTTCTAGATATTACCCTACCTGCATGTTTACATAAATTTCTTCTGAATTTTGGTAATTGATAGCTCACTCAGACCAAAAAATTTCTATTTATACTAACAGTATTCCTAAAAGGATCCAAACTTCATTTTCAAATATAAAATTGTCTTATGAATTGTGTTTATTGGGACAATAATAAATTCCTTATTTAGCATTTTCATCTAATAATTACTTTCTTTACTATATGTCATAAATGTTTGTGGTCTCCTCTATACTTTAACAAGGCTTAACTCATAATGAGTGCTAGGACATAAACTATTAGAATTGACAAAAATATACTTTCTTGTGGGCCTAGAAAGTGTCTAGTAAGATGAGCAAAGCTGTTATTTTTACCTCACTAAAAAACTAATGTGAATGAAATAATTAAAAATATGAGAAATAAGTTAACTTTTAAATTTTCCTGTTGCATCATTTCAGAAGTTTTTGTTCTGAAAATAAAAACTTTTTTCACAAATTTGGTTCGTTTTATTTTTTGTTTTGTTTTGTTTTTTGAGTCAGAGTCTCACTCTTTCACCCAGGCTAGAGCACAGTGGCACGATCTCGGCTCACTGCAACCTCCGCCTCCTGGGTTCAAGCAATTCTCCTGTCTCCGCCTCCCAAGTAGCTAGGACTACAGGTGCATACCACCACGCCCAGCTAATTTTTATATTTTTAGTAGAGACAGGGTTTCACCATATTGGTCAGGCTGGTCATGAACTCCTAACCTCAGGTGATCCACCTGCCTGGACCTCCCAAAGTGCTGGATTACAGGAGTGAGCCACCATGCACAGCCATAAATTTGTTGTTTTTTAAAAAAAAAAAAAACCTTATAATTCAAGTATAAAATAAATATAGAGAAATGCATTTGTTCAAATTTTAAAATTCAAATACATTATATTTCATTTACCAGCATTCCCTCTTTTCTCACACCTGTAAAAATGAATAAATAGAATTTTTTTAGAAATAAGGTTAGATGTCATCAGCTGGTTCTGTGTGATGATCAAATATCATATCTCAAGAGTGAGGTTCTTAGGCTCTACTAAGTAACAGGCTTTGTGATGGCTATTTTGTACCCTCAAGATCCATTTTATCATAAATTCCAGGCTCTTCCACATGGTTCAGCTACCAATGGTTTGTCTACTGGCTAGACAAAATATTGCACAGATCATATTGATTCAGAAAGCAAATCCAATTTATATAGACTAAATCCATAATGAAAGAATATTTTTAAATAAAATAAATTTCTACATCATACCGATTAAGGTTAAAAAGTGGTACACTTGATAACAATCTTGTCATAAGAATATTATTTCCTAAATGATATGAAATATGAAATAATGAAAAAATCTGTTCACGACCTGAGGAAAGTATATTTTTTAGTTACAACGTCTTAGGGATAGACAAAAAATTAGCATTTGTAAAAATTCTATTATAACTTTATTATAAGACAAATCTTACAAATAAGTAAGTTAAGATCATTCTTTTTATAAAGCAATAATATAAATATATGAAAAGGGGAATCAATTTTAAACACTATTTTAGAGGCTAAAACACAAAAGATAACTATGAAAAATTAAAAGTTATTTCAAAATAATTATATGCAATTTTCAGAAGATTTCATGTTCCCTGCATATTGTTACCAGTTACTAACAATGTCATTAAGCAAATTCTAGAAGGCTACAAAGAATTTTCCATTCAAATTTCAGGGTATAAAGTTTTGCAAGTGCTGTTTATATTTAAGGCTACAGAACGAGTATACAACGTGAGCATAAAATTGCTATACTAAACAATGCACCTCACTTTCAATCAATATAACCCTGAAAACATATGCAAAAGTGAAATATTGCTTTAAGTGCTCCATTATAGAACAGCTTATTATTTAAGAGACTCCTATTATACATGCTTTTGGAAAGAAAAGATAACTCATAGTTCATCTATCTCAAATACTGTCTTTTCTTAAGCCAAGACACCCCAGAACAGATTAATTACACACAATGTCATTAACTGAACATACAATATTATTAAGTATTCATAACCCTAGTCACAAGCAATCCATTAAAGAGAAAAACTCAGAAAATTCAGGTCAGGCCAGTATAAGGGCTCAGTTTTTCCCTATTCCTGTATGTCCATATTTACTATGTAATGCAAATCATCTTAAAGAAGTGAAGTCTCAAGTGGCTGGAGCTTTACAGAACATTTTCATGTCAGCTATAGAACATTTTTATGTCAGGGCTATAGAAAGGCCACTCATTATACTAATGGAAATAAAAATGGCACTCTAAAGGTAATATCATTGAATAAAAACAGAAGTATTAAGTAGCCCCAAGATAGAAAAGAAACCATAATCAAAATTGAGTATATATTTCTATTTCAATCAATGGCAATTAATATACTCTTACCCATTCATGAGTTTTATTATCCTTAAAAATGAGAAAAGACAAATTACAGAATCCCAGTCTGTTTATTTAAACAACCACTAGGGTTTCTCAAATAAGTAGCCTTGTACCTACAAATAAGGAGATATCAAAGATAGAATAATATATGTTCATCAAATGTTTTTAAGTGCCTAATTCAAGCCAAGCATTATCCTAGGCATTGATATGTACCCATGAATAAGGCTTGCATTCTGGGTCAAGGGAAGTATTGGAAATTAACAAGTTAACAAATTAGTAAGACAGGTACATATTAAGAAAAGTATGAGAAAACAAGTTTTAAATATTGTGATAAAGAATTATAATGTGGGCAGACAGGATGCTAGAAAAGGTCAGGAAACAATGAGATAAGGGCAGGAGACACAAACATGGAGGTCAGCTGTGCTCAGGTACTGAGTGATGCTTGGTCTTGGTGAGATCATCTGGAGAAAGTACACAAAGTGAGCAGGCAAGAAATCCCAGGACCAAATCATGAGACATTCCAACAGGTTTTTGACAAGACTCAGAAAGAGCATGAGGATAAGAAAAGAAAAACAACGGAAAGAACAAGTGAAATGAATACCAGTAAAAGCTAATACTAAGTCTGCCAAGCAGAGGTCACTGGTGACTAGGAGGAGAGCTAATTTAGTGGACTGGAGTTGAGGAGAAAATGGGAGGTAAAGAAGTAGATGCAGTACTCCTAACTCCATGATGATAAGTTTTTTATTTTTATTTATTTATTTACTTATTTATTTTGAGACAGTCTCGCTCTGTCACCCAGGCTGCAGTAAGTGGTACCATCTTGGCTCACTGCAACCCCCACCTTCCAGGTTCAAGCAATTCTCCTGTCTCAGCCTCCCAAGTAGCTGGGATTACAGGCGGCCACCACCATATCCAGCTAATTTTTGTATTTTTAGTAGAGACACGGTTTCGTCATGTTGGCCAGGCTAGTCTTGAACTCCTGACCTCAAGTGATCTGCCCCCTCGACCTCCCAAAGTACTGGGATTACAGACATGAGACTCCGTGCCAGACCCAGAATTACTTTTTAAAACACCACTTTATAACCTAAATCAACATTGCTATTCTAATTTTTCTAATTTAGAAATTTCTAATATCAATAATTTAATATTTAAGTTAATAGTCACAACATTCCCCTAAAGTAGTCAGGACTAATAACATTTCTATTTTTTTCCTATGAGAAAACTGAAGCAGACTGTCACTGATAAACCTGTGAGCTTATTTGGTCATGAGTGGCAGTCTTCAGATTATTTTTTTTAACCCTTACCAGATAATATATTCATCTATCCCCCTGAAGAACTACACATTAAACCTGAGAAACTATATTCAAATTAAATGTCCATTAAAACTTGTATCTTTCTTCACTCACAACACTGCTGTCTAAGTACAATGAAGCAGCAGAGGCTAAAACCACGGGAAGCTTATGATTAACACAGACACATCCACAAGTTAAATTTCCACCTGGTATCTCACACATTTTGAAGTAGCACCCCCATCTCCGCAGCCCAACTGCCAACAGCAGACTATATAATGAACCATCTGTACCATAACAGTCAGAGCCTATTGAGATGGGTTGATAACACCAAAGAAATCTCATTTTTTAAATCCTTTTATCCCCTTGTACGTTGTTAGACTGAGTAACATTTCTAATTGTATGATAAATTGAAAATGTTGGCAGGAACTTAACTTTTGTAAAATTTGAGTTTTTTAACATTACTTTGAGTGTCTTTCTGGTGGATTTCTTTGCCCCTCCCCTGCAACAGAAGGAAAAGTTGACCTATGAACCGAAACCACTGGGAAGCAAAGCCTACAGCTATGTGGTGTTAACAGAAGAAACAAAAATCTTCCCCTTGTCTATTATGGTTTGACTGAACTATTCAATTACGCCTTTTCGGGGATAAGCTGAAGTGCAGATCTTACTGCGGTCCTTAGACCAGCCAGATTAATGAAATAACTGAAAAAGGACAGACATTTTTAATAGAAGACAGGTATGATTTTCTTCTCTTTTTTCCTGTTGAAATGTTAAAAGCATTCATCAGAGAAACTTTTCCTACTGCATGAAACACCATCAGACTTTTACAAAAACTGGTCCACTCATTCATTCTCTCACCAAGTGTGCAATATGTCAGCTCATCTAAAGTATTTCTAATGATTATTAGGAACATAACGTGTTTGCTAACTATTACTTTCTCTTGTAACCAGAAATATTCCTTGCTGAAAACTGGTAGGTTCGATAAAGTAGTGCTTGAAAGCCCATATTTCAATTAACTTTTTGAAGGATAGGAAAATTCCTAGTTAGATTATAGTGATTTCTGCATTAACCATCCTCACATCAGAGTAAAATTTCTCTGTCACTTACATTTGAAAATGTTTTTCAATTACATACAGTAGCTTTGTCTTGGACCAGACAGCTCAAGGGCAACATTTCTACTTAATAAAGCTTGTAACTGCAGAGGACAAAACCCTATGTGTATACCCTCTACTTTGCCTTCAACTTAAAGACTAATGGAAACCTATAAAGCTGACAGTAGCTCCTTTCAGGCCCTTCCTGCCTCTCCATGGTGCTCTCTATCCTACTTTAGATCCTAACTGTCCTCATTCATTCTGTCACTAAGTCAACCAGCATTTATCAAACATTTATTGTACCCGGTGCTGTGCAAAGCACAAAAAATAAAATAGTACTTTACTCTTGGAGCTTAAAATTTTGTGAAAAATCCAAACAAGTTAGCACTGTTTCACAATGCAGTACGGAAGGTACTCAGAAGAACATCATTACAGACATGGCAGTAACACATAGCAGGGGCCGCAACCCCAGAAGGTGTGTGTATTTGTGACAGGCTGAGAGGCAGGACCAGCAAGGAAGCACATCCGAATGAGTGATACCTAAATTTAACTTGGAAAGCTCAGGAGGGTTTAGCCATATAAAGATGACAGAAAGGACAAACAGAATGTGTGTGAAAACTCTGAAGTCACACCACAGAACTAGAAATAATCAAAAGAGAAGAAAAAAACCATAGCATTCAGTATATGTCAGACACTTTTTGAAACACTTCCTAGCTTAACTCACCTAACTTTCACGACCACCTCATGGAGTATGGAGTGTTACCATTTTTTTTTTTTTTTTTGGGACGGAGTTTCTTTCTGTCACCAGGCTGGAGTGCAGTGGCGCGATCTTGGCTCACTGCAATCTCCAACTACCTGGCTCAAGTGATTGTCCTGCCTAAGTCTCCTAAGTAGCTGGGATTACAGGCATGCACCACCACACCCAGCTAATTTTTTTCTATCTTTAGTAGAGATGGGTTTTCATCATGTTGGCCAGGATGCTCTCAATCTCCTGACCTTGTGATCCGCCCACCTCGGCCTCCCAAAGGGCTGGGATTACAGGAGTGAGCCACTGACGCCTGGCCCGGAGTGTTACTTTCACTCCCATTTAGAGAAAAGAAAAGAGAGGCAAAGAGACCATGGAAGTTGCCGGAGGTTACAAAGCAAGTGCTGGGGACCTAGGTTTCTAACTGGAGGCAACCTGGGACCAGAGCTGCCTACTCTGCACTGCCACCCTATGCTGTCTCTTAAGAGCACGTGGACCACTGGGGCAGGACTAAAAAGCCTCCCCATGGCTGCTGCACAGAGTGCTCTCCATTCTCACTCAGAGAAGCAGAAAGAATCTGCCACCAGTCCTGTGCCCTTGTTGACTAATTGTGCTTGAGTGTGAGTGGGCGATGAGAAGTCCCCTGTCCCTACGTAACCACAGGGACATGCTCTGCCAGTTCATCTGGAAGGGTCGCATGGAAGGCTGCACTGTGCTGCCAACATCGACACTGGGGGAAGGTAAGCATGTGTGGGGACAAGGGCATATGGAAACTTGGTACTTTCCACTCAATTTAGCTGTGACCTTATAACTGCTCTCACAGATAATGTTTATTAATTTTTAAGAAAGAAAATAATCAGGACTCAAACGAAAAAAGAAGAAAGGAGACACTTTGTCACCATTAAATAAATTCCTGTGTATTAGAGGACAGGTGGAGAGAAAATATGGAGGCAAATTTAAACTATTCCTTAAGCCACCTCTGAAGAGAAATTAAAATTAGGACACCGTGAGTGTGGAAGATACACTGGCTTTAGACAGCCAGCAAAGGGCAGCTCCAGCACAATCCTACCTCTGCAAGAATGTGTGTTCTGTTACCATCATTTCCGTTCACTCTTCGCAGCCTAGCCTATTCTCCTGGGAGGCAGCAGCCTGCTAGAGCATGGGTCACCCTCCTCCTTCACTACTTTCTGTCCTTTCACTTGTTCCAAGTCTAACTACTGCCTGTACTCCTCTACATCAAGACTCTCAACATGCATACCGCATGTCTTCCAGAAGGTATGACAACGCTTTAATAGTAAATAAAAGGTTGGTAGGCTAATCTCCTTTTCCTAATACCCTGAACATAGTTCTAAGCTTTTACTTCTGTGACCACACATATGGGCTACAGAACTATTACTATGATATAAATATGAGAGAGTACAGCAGCATCTTTGGAAAAACTTAGAGGTTATTCTATTAATAATAAAGCTGAAGTCAGGAATGACAAGGCAATAGTCTTCAAATAAAGAAAGGTTGAGCAGTTATTTCATAGTGTTTTGGTGCAGAATTATGAGTCTTAAAAACTAAATATTTAATTACACAGGCCAGTCACTGCAAAATGCTAACTGCTCCCAATGCATCAAAGACAGTAAAAGTATTCGTTCCCATCCTTCATGGAGAAAAGCCCAGAATTCTAAAATAATTTAAGTAATCACTCCCTTCTTGTAACTTCTTTAGCAATTTATCCACACCATCCACTCAGTTGTTAGTATTTACTTCCTGATATTGCTGACATAAACACACACACACACACACACATACACACACACACACACACACACACACACACACACACACACACACTTTACTTTCATAACTAGATTTTTAGGCTTTATATTTCTTTACACACAACTTCCATTACTTCACATACCTAAGATGTCTTACACTTAGCAGGCCCTCACACTCTGTCATCCAGGCTGAAGTGCAGTGGTGTGATCTCAGCTTACTGCAACCTCCACCTCTCAGGCTCAAGCAATCCTACCTCTGCCTCTTGAGTAGCTGGGAATATGTACATGCCACCATGCCCAACTAATTTTTTATCTTTTTGTAGAGACAGGGTTTCACTATGTCGTCCAGTCTGGTCTTGAACTCCTGGACTCAAGAGAAATGTCCGCCTCAGCCTCCCAAAGTGCTAGGATTACAGGTATTAGTCACCGTACCTGACTTCTAAATTTTTTATAACTTATTACATTTACTATAATTAGCATCTTTTTGTCCCAGAAGAAAACGTTAACAGTCTGATTTTTTAATGTATTAATATTTAATTTATTTTCTAAATATGCTCTTCAGTTTACAACTCTTCGGTAACCATATATGGGTATCAAACATCCTGTGTATCAGTTATGTTGATTATAACATACTCTTTACGTTGATTATAACATACTCTTTATAGGCATTTTTTTCCCCTTTAAATAATGGCAGTAGTTGCATCTGCCCTTTCCCAAATCTCAGGGACCCCTGTCATATTCCAGAAGATGTCAAAAACAACAGTTAAAAGTCACAGTGGCAGTCGCAGAAGACAGGCATTCTCCTAGACTGTAACTGGACTCAGGTCTTCTATCTAAGCAAGATGAGGCTGGCCTCATCTCTTTTTGCTTTGAATTCCCACTTGAACAGTAGCACATCTATAAGTCCTATGGCCACAGTAATAGTTTTACCTGCTTGGCAGCAGTTGCTGGGAAATTATAGAAGAAACAAATCATTAAGTCATCAAGTATTTGTTATCTTGAAAGAATCCTGTGAATGCAGGCCACAAACTCACGTGAAATAAAGGGTCCAAATATTCCTCTGGAAAATTAATTTTTCCAGAGAAGCCCCATCACCCACCTTGCAGTTCTCCACTCCGACTATACAGCTCCCTTCTCTGTTCTCGCAGATAGGCGCTCATACTGATGGCATGGGAGGACGATTCGAACCTGCAATGAAACACAGGGGAAACAGACAAAACAGGTGTCAACCGAATCAGTGCTGTCCTCCATGTATTCTACTCTGGTCTGTGTGATTCTCCCCAATGTTCCGTAATGACAACAATTTGGCTATACCATGACAGGGCCAGGGCCAGCTGCCACAGACCTTGATTTATGAATGATAATCCTGGCTAAGGCTCCTTTACAACCATATCTGGATCTTCTGCTTATTCTCCATTTCAACTGCCACAACTCTGATTTGCCCCAACTTCCTTTTGCCTTCAGACCCCCATCAGCCTTTGCCAGGATCCTTACACAAGCAGCAATAAGAGCATCCCATGAAGTCATTCAAATTACATTACCATCCAGCTCAAAAGCCACCAGTGACTGCCAGCTGCCAACACAGACACACTGGGTCCTCAGAGCAGAACTTGTACCTTTCTACCTCCCATAGGTAGAGGACTAGACAAAGGTCATACTAGAAACGCAGCCGAATAATGGCACCAGACAAACAAGGCATCTATGGGCTCTCCCTAACTGGCCTAAAAAACAGCCTTTTTTTCCAAATGGCTGCTAGTTTTTTGACCTGCTGCCTACCATGTAAAATACTCTCAAAAATACCAAGCTACAAAATGTTTGTTCACACCTACCCAGGAACTATTTCAGAGATTAGACACACAGGTGAAGGAGGGAGGTGGAGAGACTCATGATAAAGAACAGGTCTCTAAAACCTAAAATAATAACTATAAAGAGAAATAACAAAAACAAATTAGTCTTAAGAGAAACGTGCAGGTAAGAAAAAAAACAGATAAAATTATGACTATTTCAAACAGTAAATCCTTTGATGTGCTAAGAGATTCCATTTCAAACTGAGATTTCAAAGGCAGGATAACAACCTGCCAGACGGAAGAATCCTTCTAAGAATGACTGCCAGTAAGGGGTAAGCAGCAACATAGTAAGAGCAACTGTGCTAATGGGATAGGTTTCTGGCAACAAGGCAGGCACACCATCATTTTCTTAATACGCCTTCTTTATCCTTTCCTTGACAAGGAAGATGAATACTGAGATGAATGTCAGTCTGTGAAGGAAACACTTGGGTTACTTGATCCCCTCTCTGCACCCTGCCAAGAACTAAGAGGGCACTAACAGCCGGAAAGAAGGCAAAGTGTGCAGTACTTCAAACATGCCACCTGCCAGTCAAGTGCAGAAAAGAAGCCACTGACCTCCAAAAAGCATGCTGACAGCTATTGATCAGATATGGCAAAGAAAAAAAATAAACTCTTAAGCAATGAATAGAAAGGCACGCATAGCACAATAAGGCTGGACTTAAACACACTTAATTAACCTTAGCTGGGGCAATTAAAGAGGTACTAAAGTCCTTCACAGATGTGATAAAAACAGATTATGGCTCCCCAAAATCTTAATCCTTTATGACTTGATGTATTTTTGCTACTTAGGAATTCTTTTTGTGTCTGCAACAAGTCACAGATTGACATAATTTTGCAGTAAAAGAGGCACTAGACATTATTGAGTCTCACCTCCTTATTTTATAGGCACAGAGGCAATGAGACCTGCTCAGGCACACGTGGGTTCCATGATAGAACCAAGGCTGGAAATACACAAATCTATAACAACAGCCTAATTCTGTGTCTGTGATAAGTTTCATAACTGCCCAGTAATAATAAATATGTAACAACTATTTAAGCTAACTTGCTCATTTCCAATAATTTATATACATTTTTCCAATACCACAACTTCGAGAAGCATTGGCTAAATGTTTGAAAATGTGTATGCGGTCTAACTGAGGTTGAAAGTCAGCAGTGATGGTTGAGAGCATGAACTCTAAAAACCCTACAGCCTGCTTTTTGAAACTATTCCATATTTAGAAGGCTAAATTGAGCCAGAAATAGAGAAAAGAAAAGGAAAAAGAGAAACTAAAAAAAAAAAAAAAGGAAAGGGCCTGGTTAGGTGCATCTCAGACAGTCTCAGTTGCCTCTACCAACCACCTTTTCCTTCCACAATCTTTGTTCTTGCTGGCATAGCCCTGATTCCATCTGGATATTCTGCTTCCTTGCTCTTTACTCAGCCATGTGCTCCAGCGGCTTCCTCTCCAGCTGGAAACCTAGCACCAGAGAGGAACCTGCCTAGTTTAAGGCAACCACTGAGATCTGCTTCACCTTGCCAGTGACTGGTTTAGAAATGGGTATAAGACCCAATCCTAGAGCTTAATGGGAGCTTGCAGAGGGGCTTTGTCACTAGCAGAAATGATGGATAAATTGATAACTAGTATTAATTTTAAAATTTTTAAATGGTGCAGCCACTTTAGGACACAGTTTGACAGCGTCTTAGGTAGCTAAACATACTATTACCATATGACCAAGCAATGTGGCTCCCAGGTATTTACAACAATGAATTGAAAATTTATGTCCACACCAAAATCTGCACGAGTGTTTAGAGTAGCTTTGTTCATAATTTCCCGAAGTTGGAAGCAATCAAGATGTCCTTTAATAGGTAAATAAACAAGCCAGGGCATATCCACACAAAGGAATGTTATGCTCAGCAATACAAACAGACATCTATAGAACCACAACATGATGTGGAGGAAACTTAAATGCACATAGCTAAGTGAAAGAAGCCATTTCGAAAAGGCTACACACTGTATGATTCTGACTATATGACATTCTGAAAAACGCAAAAACTATGGAGACAGTCAAAAGATCAGAGGTCGCCAGAGATTAGGGAGGTTGGAGGGATGAATATGTGGTAAATGGAAGATGTTTAGGGCAGTGAAACTGTTCTGTAATGGTGGATACATGATCTTATGCCTTTGTCAAAACCCATCAGAACTGTACAATCAAAGAGTGAACCCTAATGTAAACTATGGAACTTAAAAATGACATCTCAATACTAGATCATCAATTCTAACAATCAGGTCACACTAATACACGATGTTAACAGGGTAAAATGGGGAGAAGGGGAAAATATAAGGGAACTCTCTTTACTTCCTGCTCTGCTTTTCTATAAACCTAAAACTGCTCTAAAAAATAAAGTCTATATAAAAAAAAAAAGAGAGAGAGAGAGAGATTCACAGGAAGAATCACATACTATTTTATTTTCAACCCTGTCTTTACTGGACTGGAGCCGATGGATACACCTTGTTATCACAATAAAAAACATTACTAATGTGTGGAGGATGAAAATGTAGAGAGATGGAAAGGGTTGAGTCCTTTATGATATTGTACAGTTGAATTAAGAAAACCTCCACATTCATCTTTATTATGTGAGATAATAACTTTCCTATAGTTCAATCTATTGTATTTAGGGTTTTATGTTACTTGCAGCCTAAAGCATTTTAACTGATATTGCAACCACTCTGAATAAAACTGTTTAAAAAGCAATGCATTCAATAAACAAAATAGATTTCATTTCTGGCAGGGACATACTAAATAAAACTTCTCTCTGCTAGATCACAAAATAAAGTGTTGAAACTTAAAAAATACTACAAATCTAAGATAAAAACAAGCCTCAAACATGAATCAATAGAAGGTATTAGAGTTTCAACTGCTGAAAAAAAAATTCAATATACTGGAATACTTCCGTGGTAGTCACTGTACATGCTTATATTTACAGACACAAATTCTTAAATATCTACTAAATCCTTAAAAGAAAACAGGGCTAAAGTAAAACTGTAAGGATGTAAATCCTCCTTCTACCACTTGTTAGCTATGTCACCTTATATAACTTACTTAAACTCTCATTTCTCAATGTTTTTATGTGTACAAAGGTATTAAAAAATACAACCCTTGCCTATAAAGTTATTGTAATGAGTAAATAAAATAATCTATGAAAATTATTTAATGCCTTAATTAGCATTTAGTAGGAACTCAGTAAATGTTAGCTACTGCTGCTGCTACTGAAATTTAGTATAATCCAATTTAAAGTATCTTTAATTGAGATTATTTTGGGAAACTTGCCCAGTACAGTGCCTGATACCTAGGAAACACTTAGTTAACAGTAGCTGTTGTTATTACTGAAGTTATTATCAACATTGTTAACTATCAGCTGTTGCTAAGCAAGATACACTTTGG
Source organism: Sapajus apella (assembly GCF_009761245.1). NCBI lineage: Eukaryota > Metazoa > Chordata > Mammalia > Primates > Cebidae > Sapajus > Sapajus apella. The sequence continues at coordinate 8,183,961 of NW_022436947.1, forward strand.
GCACAGGGCTTGGTAGAGTTAACTGAGGTAGTAATTAAAAAAAAAAAAAAACCCAGATTGTTCTTTTATTAAACAGATAACCACATAAGGCCCAATACTGCATAGCTAGAGATATTTGCATAACTTTATTAACAAAGGTTGTTTCTTGGCTCTTGGAGCTTTTTGAAGGCTGACATATTTCATTTCCTTTCATTTCATATAAAATTCCCCAGAAACAATTGGGGATTTTCATTTCCCTTAATTTTACACAAAACTCCCCTGAAACAAGTTCCAGAAATTTTTATTAGGAGTTCCAGGTAGTCCAGTAACCATACCCAAACAGACACTTCACCTGACAGAAAACAAAAGTAAATAAAAGTCAACATATATTCACTTCCTCTAAATTACTTCAATCAACTTCAGCTAGAGAAAGTTATGACTATCAATAAGGTTGGAAGTCATCTTATTTCAGTCTAACAATTCTTAAAACCTATTCTCTTACCAGCAGAATAATACTTACTTGAAAAGAGAATTTTTTGGCCTTTGAGGTTTCTTCTTGGCAAAAAAGGCTGCAAATTCACGTCCAGTGCTTGCATAGCTCAATTGAGCTGATGGTTCAGAGGCCGTACGAGTATTTTTCATATCCAAGTACTCAGTTAACAGCATCTATACAACCAGATAAACCAGTTAATGTACAAATTTATAATGCGCTATTAAGAAAAACTATTTTAAAACCATGCAAATCTAATTATAAAACCTCATCCTTGACATTCAGGGGTATATTAACCTGGTCATTCATTTTTCAAGTTGGGGATCTAAGAAAAGATTCATTATAGCTAGTAAGTCATCTACTTGTTACAGATTCATGGGGAAGAGGGTGTGGTGGGCATTTGAACATGGGAGTAAAAGGAACATTTTTATTGAGTATCTACTACATGCCGGGTATTGTGCTGAGTGAGTTAATCAACATTCCTCTTTAATTACAATTTAATCCTCACTATTCTGAACTACAGCAGCATTAACAGCAGTGCTGTCATAATATTTACTGAGGGCTTACTATGATGCAGGCAACATGTGAACCATGTAAAATGTATTATCTCCTTTAAAACACAAAAGTTTTAACAGATAAATTCACAGATTATAGATAACGAAATGGGGCTTACAGAGGTTCAAGACCTGCAAAGTGATCCCTAGTGGACTATGGAGTCCATGATCTTACCCCTCACTATAACACATAGTAGATAAATACTCCAACAACTTGCCAATGAGAGGTATAGAGAGGCCATAGGAAGCTAAGAGGTCCTGACCTGCAAAGAAGTTCCATAGCCACTACTCATATTGAGAGTTTCAACACAAGAAAAGCAACTGCTTTACAAAAAATCAACCGCATGGGGGCTCATGCCTGTAATCCCAGCACTGTGGGAGGCTGAGATGGGAGGATCACTTAAGGTCAGGAGTTTGAGACCAGCCTGACCAACATAGTGAAATCTCGTCTCTACTAAAAAACATAAAAATTAGTCAGGCATGATGGTGCACACCGATAGTCCCAGCTACTTGAGAGGCTGAGGCACAAGAAACACTTGAACCAGAGGCTACAGTGGGCCGAGATCATACCACTGCTTGGTGACAGAGCGAGACTCTGTCTTAAGCCTCTGTCTTAAAAAAAATTAACTACTACCAGCAGGTTCTACTTATAAAATCAATCCAATTTAAAACAATTATCACAAAGCAAAAACCCATAATAGATACACTAAAAACAAAAGGCAGCAAATTAAAACATGCTACGAGAGAGACAGTAAGAGTTACAAAACAACTATGAAAATGCCAGCAGTGAAAGCTTACCTATCAATAATAACACAATGTAAATGAAAATTCCCTGATTAGATATAGAGCAGCGGAATGAATTTAAAAGACCCAATAAAATGGTGAATTCAAGAAACTCACTTAGCCTGTAAAGACACACGCTGACTGAAAGTAAAGAGATGGAAGATGGCATTCCATACAAATGCAAAACAAAACAGAGTAGGAGTTGCTATACTTATATGAGACAAAACAGGCTTTAAGTCAAAAACTGTACAAAAAGACAAAAAAGGTAATTAATAAAGCAGTCAATTCTGCAAGTGAATATAACAATAGTAAATTTATATGCACCCAACACCAGAGCACCCAAATAATTACAGGTCTATAGGTGGTGGTAAATGGACTTGTATTTCCTTTTCTGTACAATAAGGATTGCACTGGGAAAATATAAAGCATGTCAATAGACTGGTAAATATTTATTTATTTATGAAGCCACTAGAGTATTATTCAATATGTGGCTAAAATAATATGATAAATACTATTCCTGTTAATACATCACCCAAACTACCCAATGGTCAGAGAGAATATTGAGTTGGGTCTCTAGTAACAACTCAACTCAGGGACTCAATTATAATTGTAGATTTGGCACTGTTGGTAGTAAGATTTTCAACCACCTGTGATCAAAAGAAAACTAGTAAACCAGAAAAGAATTTCAAATTAATATAACACGGAAAGATATATATATATAAATGCACTGTTTCAGTCATATTTCAGATGATTAACACCAACATGACAGAATGGTGTTTCTACCAAAGTGTGAAAATGCGCTAATCCAAGCAACTTTTCTGAGACACTCGCTGTCCTAGAATCCAATGACTGAGGCATTGTAAAATAAAATACTGACCTCAAAACAGGTATTTTAAGATCACTGTTCCTTTTCTCATCATCAGTAAAGTCCCCTTAATTGTTACCACTCAGCATTGTTAGTCTATTCCTATCTGGCCACTTCTTTAAATCTGCAAACACAAACTTTTTCAGCTTGAACAAAAATCTTGCATTGGTCATAATCTTATTTTCATTTTGTCTTTGAGTCCCAAACTTTAAAAAGTAGCCTTTACAGCTACTGTTTACTTTATCACAATGTGATTTATTCCTGATTTCTCTCCTGAACCCCAGTTGCATACATCTGCTTCTGCATGCTTAATATATATTCACATATTTCACTGATAAAATCAACTTCTCTGAAATCTAAATCATCTTCCCCTAAAAACATTAATTCCTTCTATCTTCTTTTTGTTTGTTGGTAGTTTCTTATTTTCACTACTTTCCAGCTTTAAACCTTCAGAACTATCATTTGAGACATTCTCATATCTTTTGTGCCCATAAAGAAATTAGTCCTCAAGATCATTAATGACTGTTCCTCATCTCTCTATTAGTTTGCCATTTCTGTCCATTTTGAGAGCCATCAACTTAGTTCAATTCATGTAGTTTTATTTAATTTTCTGCCTCTCATCTCTTACTCTTCCAGTACTTCTCACATGCAATCAACAAACTGAGAGTCTAAAACACTGCTGCTATCATCAGAAGGCTACTCCCTTCATTATCTACAACATTCTGACTTCAATATGTATTTCCAAGCGTATCTTATTCTCTCAAATGTGAACCCAACACTGCAGCCAAAATTACTTAACTCTTCCCTGAATGTATGTGGGCATTCTCATTTCTAGAAGGCCTAATCTAGATTACCCTCTCTCCTAAATAAATACCAACAAACCCTTCCAAGAACAATTCCAGTGTTTTTTCTTCAATAAGCCCTTCCCAGGCTACTCTAGTTGGCTATACACTTTCCTGAATTCCTAAAACATCCATTTTCCACATAATTCAATAGGTAGTCATCAAAAACTGCCTGATATTAGTAGTCCTTACTAAATAAAATACCCCCAATTTATATGTTCCTTAAAGCATTTCTTTACTTCTACCATACAGCCATACAACACACCAGCAAATTAAAAAACAAAATTGCTGAATTTTATTAAAAAGTATATAAGAAGCCTTAATGAATACATTGTTATAAGCAAATTAAAAAGTCTCTAAAGTAGAATGAACTCTGTAAATTAATCCTCAGTACAAAAAATCTACAATACAAATAAAATTTAAAAGGAAAGGGATGGGTGTGATTTTAACCACAGGCTAAATGTTTGCAATTTGTGTTTGTTTCATTGTTTGCCTCTTTTGCCTAATACCATTCACCACCAGCTGGAAAATACTCCCACCAAAGGGAAAATACTATTTAAATTTAGGTAAAGTTTTATTTTGGTATCCAAATTAGTAAAAGGGAATTTTTAAATATCTCAAAGAACAAAAAAGCCCTTATTTCTAGAATACTTGAAATTTGTTTGAATTGAGCTAAATCTTCTACTATACAGTCTTGACACAAACATGAGAAGCCTCATATTAAAATATAACTATATAATTTATTGACAATTTCACATCATGATGGATAACGTACTGTACCTTCCAAATTGTATATATTCTAAACACATGCCTATGGGTTGAAATTTTAATTTTCATAAAAGTAAACAAGCTATTCTGATTGACAATTGCCTGAGGAAAATCACCCAAGATTGGAATTCTGGAACAAAGAGCATTACATACAATATCAAATACATCCTGTCTACAGAAAATATACAGAAGGCAATCCCATATTCTTGTTGGCTCTCAATTCCTTCATATATTAGATACTAATTTCTTTACTATTTTTAAGTACCATGAATTTCTATTTCTTCATCAAGAGTGCAAAAATGTAACTCAAAATTGATGGGTGTGTCAACTTAAAATGCATAATCTGTAAAAACTGAAGGCAAGAAACCACCAAAAAAAAAAAAAAAGTTGGAAAGCACTTGAAAATCTATATATCCCAGTAATATCATGATTCACTATATTTTCTGAGAATCTATTATGTTGAATGGCTCTGTGGTTAAAACAAAGATACAAAGTGCCTCAAAGAATATACAAGCTGGGGTGGTTAGTCATCACTTCTGCTATATTTGATTAGCAGTTCCTAAGATGTTACTTAGCAATCTCATGATATTAAAGCAGAAGCAAAATTTTAAGATTTATAATTTGCTAACATTGGTAACATCATTCTGAATTAATTCCTCATTTGCCATTTAATTATCCTTAACATATTGCCTATAATTGTTTGTGGTTATACATGCAGAGTTTTTTTTTTTTTAATAAATACGAGATTCATAGGCTTAGAATGAACATATCTTCTATCTTTAGCTTTTCCATTTGTCCCAGCTACTCATTTAAACACTCAGATCCTCTGAGGTATTTGATGTGGTAGATCCTTTTCAGCTTACAAAACCCTCTCCTCATCTAAGAACTATTCCCCAGCCACATAGTGGACTCTGGTAGCCATGCTTATACCCTGTGATTCCGCCCTCTCAGCCATAGCCGAAATTTCCACCAGGGAGACAACCAACCCCCAAATAGCCAATTAAATTATCTTTCTCATGAATGTGTCAGGGGAGTACATTCTCCACTGGCCATGTAAGTGAGGTGATGTAAATTCTTTGAAGCAACCACCTTTTACAATGTGGACAGAAAAAAATCAAATAAGTCAATCTACAGAGGGAGAATCAAGAATGAACTAGCTGGCCAGAGAGACAAATAGGAAACCCACAGGAGATTTGAATGTTGCAACCTTTAAAAGTTTTCTATAGTGTTACAAGTCTCACATCCAGTTGCTGATAAGGTCCAAGATTTTCTACTGTATGGGTTTGCAATATGTCTTTATAGCATCTAATATATCTTCCTTATGATAGCTTAAATAAGTAATTGTTACTTCACTAAGATACCTATGGATTAATGAGTATATACTAAGATGCATCTATTGACATTTATACCAAAAGTACTGTCTTTGCAGAATACTGATATCTCATAACAACAGGAGTAGTGGTTTGCACAGATTTCAATCTGCACAACTATAAACCCAATTTTCTTTTCTCTCTCTCTCTTTTTTTTTTTTTTTTTTTTTTGAGATGGAGTCTTGCTCTGTCACCCAGGCTGGAGTGCAGTGGCATGATCTCGGCCCACTGCAACCTCCACCTCCCAGGTTCAAGTGATTTTCCTGCCTCAGCCTCCCAAGTAGCAGAGGTTACACGTGTGTGCCACCATACCAGGCTAATTTTTTTGTATTTTTAGCAGAGACGAGGTCTCACCATGTTGGCCAGGCTGGTCTCGAACTCCTGACCTCAAGTGATCCACCTGCCTTGGCCTCCCAAAGTGCTGAGATTACAGGTGTGAGCCACTGCATCCGGCCCCAATTTTCTTGACTACTAACTTCACATATTCAGTGATTTACATTAAGCCATAGTATATTGGTCTTCCTTGATGAATCTGAGAATTAGACTGATTCTTATGACATAAAAAAAAGTAACATGAAAAAAATCACCTTGGGCTCCCAACATGAAGTAAGACTCAACTTCTCTTGGGCAATATTTTAAATGTGCATATATTAAATACTGGAATTTTCAATAACTTGCTCTTTTAAAATGTAGGTGCCCAAGAGTTTGTATTCTGGGTACAGCAAAACAGTTTTCATTGAACTGGTCCTCATGCTAATAATTGTAAAAGCCAAAAAAATGCTAAAAAATAAAAATTTGAAGACCCTAGAGAGGAATCAAATTAGGTAGAAACTGACAGCTATGATCCCTGGAAGAAGCAAGGAAGCACAGTAGGTGAGTTCCTCCAACAGAGGATGTCTCAGAGGAATCCGAGAAGGGTGGGAGACAAAATCAGGGTAATATACCCCCCAAATTATAACCTTGATTCCTGAAAACATTACAGCCAAGAAACTGAAATAATACAATAATATTTTTAATTAGTATGTCTATTTTAAATTAGCAAAAATTATCAGGTTTTCCCCATAGAGTTATTAGTGAGTGGAATGTTGGTAACAGAAAAAGTTATTTTTCCAATGTAGCAGTCTAATTTCCCCATTGTTTAAAGTCTAAAATACTCTGCAGTGAGGAAAGCAAAGGAAAAAAATCGTCATTTTGAAAATAAAATGGATGCCTGCTCAATTATACTCATTGTCAATGGCAGTTGTACAATTAAAACCACTAATGCTATGATATTGTGAATGGTTCATAATAAAACAAATCAAAAACTTCCGAGAGTAAACATGTATTTTTTAGTGCTGTATCGCACACTTGATCGAACCATTCATGTTTTGATCTTTTTCTTTTTCCCAAGAGAATAGCTCTCAGCAAAGAAAATCCAGTCTTAATAGCTTCCAAACTAATGTTTTCATTCATTTTAAATTAAATATATATTGATTTAACACAGAAAATAAGCAAAGTATCATTACTAGATATAAAACCAGGACCCAATAATAAGTCCTTCCCTCAATGTACTTATCTAGTAATAGACACACATGAATGACTACAATACAAAGGAGAAACTGGTAGGAAGCCATCAGGACAAAAATATGGCTAAGAGCATTTATAGGAGGACAAGATGACTCCTAACTAGGACAACAAAAAAAGGCTTCAAGATCATGAAACTATAGAAGGACATAAATTGAATCTTAGAATGTGTGAGAAGAAGAAGAATTAAAAAAAAGAAGGCACAGAAAAAGAAGGCACAGAACAGAACAAGCAAAGAATGCCAGGAAAATTTAGGGCATCTTCAGTAAATAACAAATACAATGCAAGGTAAGCCTGGAAAGAAAGTACAATAACAAACTTCCAAGAATATTTAAAAAATAAATTAAAAAAAAGATAATCTGTAATAAACTTATGAACTGAAGCCAAATACAAAATGAGGCAACAAAAAAACAGTTTTAAACAGGCAAATAAAATGGTGGTAAATATACTGTACGTAAATTGATCTGACAGCATACAAAATAATTGACTGGAAGGAAATGGGATTGGGGGCAAAAATGAGTGATCAGGAAAATCCTATAAAGGAAGGAAGGCAAGAAGAGACAACCTACCAAGATAGCTCAATTTAAAAAATTAAAAGGCTTTAAACTGAAGCAGTAGCAGTAAGATTATACAATTAGGACAAATTTAAGAGTCAATGCAGAGAAAACAATGAACAAAATTTAATCAGTCATTCTACAAAAAAAAGAGGAATAAAAGCAATGGCTAAAAGATTGCTTATTTAAAGGATTTTAAAATTATGGTTCTGTGTGCAATCATTAAGAACGCATGAAGAATGGGTTTCATAGCGCACAGCAACAACAAATTTTGTTTGGAATATACTCCCTTGTGAATCATAGGAATGTTCCTATTCCTATATAGTTAGGAACATACCTTTGGATGTTGAGACCATTTTTGTGCCTTCCCCTAACATTGTCTCTTTTATTTGTCTTTGTTTTTTAAGAGTGAAAGTAGGCCGGGCGCGATGGCTCACACCTGTAATCCCAGCACTTTGGGAGGCCTAGGCAGGCAGATCACAAGGTCAAGAGATCGAGACCATGGTGAGACCCCGTCTCTACTAAAAAATACAAAAATTAGCTGGGCGTGGTGGTGCGTGCCTGTAGTCCCAGCTACTCAGGAGGCTGAGGCAGGAGAATTGCTGGTTTGATTAACCTTTTGCTTATTTCTTAGAATCTTTCTTGTAGATGTAAGAGTTGACAGAGTCAAGAAAATTAGTGATATTAAGTTGTTCTTTCAGTCATAAGGGATTTTAATAAGATATTTCAGTGGAATATATATTCTCTGCCCATTTCATTTAAACAAATTTTAAAGTTCATTCTACCAATTTACATTGCGTTCTCCCCTTTTCAACTTTGACTACCAGACTCTAGAATTTTCTTACACCATTGCAAAAACTTCAGGCTGGCTTCAGTGGCACACACCTGTAATCCTAACACTTTGGGAGGCCAAGGCAGGAGGATAGCTGAGGCCAAGAATTCAAGACCAGCCTGGGTAACATAGTGAGGACATGTCTCTACAAAAAAAGTAAAATAAAAATTAGCTGGGCATGCACGTCCCTGCAGTCCCAGTTCCTGGGAGGCTACCCCAGGGAGATCTCTTGAGCCCAGGAGTTCAAGACTACAGTGAGCTATGACTGCACTACTGCAATACAGTCTGGGTGACAGAGTGAGACTCTACCTCAAAAAAAAAAAATTAAGGAAAAAAAAAACCCTTCAGCTACTGGTGTTTAATTCTGTAATTAATACAATTTTACTATGTATTAAGACTAATATGTTTTAGCATAATGTATTGATTCCTTCTATCATCACAGAGTCTTTTGCAGTCTCCTCGATTCCGATAACCTCCACTCTACTACTCTTTAGGATTTTGAGTCCTTAGGAAATACTCCATCTATAGTCACCAACTCTGAGTTCTCTCTGACCACAATGTTGTATCTCCTCCCAAAAAATATGTACCTCTTCCTTCTCAGTTTGTGCTAAAATTCTGGGAAGACTGGTCTGCACATAGGAATCACTTGGAGAACTCCTTTAAAATAGAAATTCATGTGCCTGCCTTAAAACTACAAAATGAAAGGGTCATATAAAAATGCAGAAAGTCTGTGCTTGAATCAGCTCTACCACTTATTAGTTATGTGACCTTGGCCAACTTGCTTAATCTTTCTAAGCCTCATTTTCCTCATCTGTTACATAAAGACAATAATAAAAGATAATAACAGAAATACTTCATAGGAGCACACATTTCCCTATGTAACAAACCTGCACATCCTGCACACGTACCCCTGAACTTAAAAGTCGGAAATAGAAAAAAAAAAACTTCATAGGACATGAGAATTTTTTTAAATAACACACATAAAATGCTCAGCACATTACAGACTATTGTTATCTTTCAGAATAAGGCTCAGAAATCTGTTTCTTTCTAATATATTCCAGTAACTGTACATCTATGGTATTACCTCTCTGTGCCTCACAACCTCGGTTTCTTCAATGGCTTCTTCCTGCCTTCAAAATAAGCCTCTATCTCCTATAATTCAGCACCTCTCACAACACAGCCCCAGTCAACCTCTGTAGGGTTAGTTCCTACTAGTTCTTTTTACGTAATTACCAGTTGATTAAACTAAGTATTATTTCCCGTTCCTTAAATAATTTCCAAAGGTTTTCCATCATGTCTAAATGTATCTAATTTTTTTTTCCTGCCATTAACTACTACTCTTCCATTTATCAAGTATGGGGAATGTTAGCTGCATATCAGGTACAAGGGGGAAAAAATTGTTTTAAAGCATGCGCTATGAGATCAAGAAAATGAATCTAAGTAGAATTTAATGGATTTTAACAAACTACTTTTGCTCCATTCAGATGTTACTAATCAGTCTACATGCATGGTGAAGAAGCCAACCCCACACATGAGAAAACAGAGGGAAGCTTTGAAGTTTCATCTTCTCATGGAGGTGTTATCTCTACATTCTTCTTCTGAAAGTTCTTTTTGCACTGCTCCTTTTATGTCACTTCCCCTTGCCCTTATGATGACAACTGTGTGCCCATATCTTCCCATTAGATGTAAATGTGTAACATGCTGGTGGGTAGAATAAAATCATTCTTATATTCTTTTCTAGCCAAAGGTCAATATCCCACCAGTAGGCTGACACTCAAGTTGAGGTTACAGGCAACTGGTGAATAGCATATATCTCTAAAAGATAATGTGTTTTTTTTCTAGTTTTCACATACTTACCAGTCACTTTAGATCAACGTTAGACATTAATATTTCATATTCTCACAGGAAAAAAAGCACATATATGAAAACCATAAAAGATGTTAATGATTTATTCAACTCATATTTACATATATATTTGTTCATAATATTTATACATATATATGTCTATATACTGAGAGAATAAACATGAATGTGCACATTAAAAAAGCCATGATTCCTGCCTTCTGGGAGATTACCATCTATCTCGACTATCAACTATCATATCTCACTCTGATTAAAACCCATACAGCAGTTAGTAACTCTCAAGGATTCATCCTGCAGTTATTTGCCTCCTCTGCTGCCTGTCAACCATGTCTTTTCTTTGTATCTCTGTCAACATCTAGGCATAGTGTGTTAAACAAAGTAAGGGCTCTCTTTTAAGTTACCTAAATTGAAAGTAAGATGCTCTAAAGAGCAGCTACTTGATGTTTCTAATTCACAGATGAGCTCCTCAGAGTACAAATACAACACCAATGGTGAAACTTCAGGCTTTTGAGGTACATTAATTTACTTACATTATAGGAATACCATTTATTACATTTCTGCTCCAATGAGATAACTGCCACCCTGATAACCTGAAAGAGTTAATGCATCTTGGAAAGGACCCAAATTACTCTCTGGAGACAGTTTATTCCATTAAGTGGCTAAGACCCAGCATTTTTAATTAGCAGTTCAGTTACTAAAGATGCTTTGAGATTGGTTATCTATAATATGTAAAAAATATTCATTCAAAATATAATGTTTAAATGTAACAACCGCAAATTCAGATTCAACCAGCATTTACTTTGTACTTACCGAGTGCCAGGAACTGTTAGGTACCTTCTTAACACAGTTAAGGGGATTTAAAGGGAACACTGTAAAGATGAGGAGATAAGGGGGCTTGGAGGCACCAAGAATACAAGGCACCAGAATGCAGAGACAAATAAAGTGGTTCCTTTCTTTAAGGAGTCCACAAAGAATATCACACCTGAATTCACCAAAGCCTCTTCAGGATCTGGTTAAACTCAGTAAGGTGCTCACTGTTCTGAATATATGCATACTATCCCTATCTACAGTGATCTTTCCAACATACCTATACCCCAGCCTTCCTTCAAGGACCTGTTCAGCTTCTAACCCATGCTCAAAATCTTCTCTGACCAATCTATCTGAAGTTGTCCTTTAAATTCCTAGAGGACCCATAGATGATTATTTGGACTTGGCAACTAATCATATACTGCTGTATATTTAACTTTGCCTGTATTTCTCTCTTAACCTCTCAACATGACTTGAGGAGAAAACATTATATCTAATACCAGCATCTATTAGACAAAATTCATGTCTAAAGATATTTCCACTGAAATATCTTATTAAAATCCCTTATGACTGAAAGAACAACTTAATATCACTAATTTTCTTGACTCTGTCAACTCTTACATCTACAAGAAAGATTCTAAGAAATAAGCAAAATTCTTTGGTCTGAAGGTGATGGTGTATGTGAGTGTGGGTGTGAATGTGTATGTCCCTTGAGCATGCCACTAAACTAATGAAAAATACCTGTCGACAGCTTGGTTAAACAAAAAGGAATACTATTCTATTAGTTTTGTTGCCAAAAAAAATTTCGACATCTACAATAGGTATTTGATTATTACACATTATTTGTACTGAATGTTATGTTAATTCAAAACATGGAATTAAACTATTTTATTTATATACTACACTTGAGGATAGCCTAAAATTTGAAAGGTTCATCAAATGAACTGCACTGTTGGTTTAAGTAAGTTTGTGGTAAGTGTAAAAACTCTTGTGCAAGGGTTCCTGTGCACTAGTGTTACATCTACAATAGGTATTTGATTATTACACATTATTTATACATTATTTATACTAGATCAAGGACCACTGCTAGTGTACAAAAATGATGAACTATTTCACTGATAGATATTTCTGCCATCCAATTTAATTCTTTTGCATTGACTTTCCTATTTATTTTTTCCCAAATAATTCTTTATTTTGATCTTTTAATTTAAAAATATATATATTCATAAACATTTCAAAGAGGACAAAAATATGTAGATTCAAGTATTCTTTAACAGCACAATAATATGAAATGTATTTAAATAATACGTCTTTGTTGAGTTATCATTTCACTGTTTTTCTCTTGTCATCCCTCAAATTCTAATAAGCAAAGTGTCCTGTATACATAAAGTATCTAAGAAATTCATTACACACATCCATCAAACAGCCCAATTCTATCAGTAAATAAAAAAAAAAACCACTACCTGATTGGCAGCATATGATCCAATAAAATCCTTTCTTTCAACTATATACTCCCCATTTTCCATTATCACAGCACACCTCAGTTTATAAATTACACTACACATGTCTGCTCCAACAAACTTACCTCCCCGCTTCTGCCCCCATGACCCAAGGGCAATGGCTGAATGGCTCAAATGCCCAATTTTAGAAATTAGTTGTATAACTGGATCATTCCTCTCCAATAACTACACCTTTTAATTTTAACTCTCAAAAAGACAACCACAGCCCGGAGATGGATACCATCAATTCATCACAGTAGGATGATTAGCCTTAACTCCATATGACATGAGAGTGAGTGTTCATAAACATAACTTGAGAACTTCCAATGGGATGAGGCACCATGCATAACTCTGATATTTATAAAAAACCATCACAGCTCCACCTAATTATTCTCAGCTCTATCCTACCATTCAGTAGCAATCTCATACCATAAAGCAAGTCACAGAAAAGAAAAAAGACAGCACGCTATTTAAATACCAACCATGTTAACGCAGAAGCAATACCAAAAAATTCATGTACCTCTTGTTCTCTGCTAATTGCTTAAGATATCCTGCTACAGAGAAGACAGCAACAGTAGCCAGGCCCTAGTCTTCTTTAAATGCCAGCTCTTAATAAGAAACTCCAGAAAGGTCTTAATTGCATTTACCAGGAGCTCATGAACTTTAAAAGTTGTTAATCAGATTTCCATGTAAATGGAGTAACAATTAAAGGTTAAGTACAGGTTTCTGAAATTTCAGAAGTTGAGAATATATTGCCCTTCACAGGGCGGTGTAGGGGGAGGGTGCATGGTGGGGGGAGGGGACACGGACTTATCAGCCTTGACAGGAACTAAACATCTTAATTAAACATGCAGAAGTACCATGCTTATTTTTACGTGAAGCTCCATTTCCAAATGTCAAAGTTAATCATGCACTTGACTAAAAATGTGCAATATTCTCTCTGCCAGCAAAATGTCTTAGCATTCTTTTCTGAGAAGACACCAGCAGGTCTTCAAAAATTTCTCCGGGGTCCCCTCAAACCCGATCTCTGCCTATGCTACAAGAAAACCTGAGAAGCAGAGTGAAATGCCTTTACAAAGAGATCTTAATTGCTCTCCACCTGAGGAGTAATCTAAAGCCACACGTTTTCAATCAATTCTGCTTCATATTTATGTGACTCAGGAGAAACACGAGGTGCTTCCTCCATAAATTTGCTGCACCTGTGTCCCTGGAGTGACATGTTGACAAACATGACATCTCCTCAAACTCCAATAAGAATTTATGATTCTTTGAAAGAATATATTTGATCAATTATAGTGTCATCACAGTTGAAAGCAAAACCATGTCTTTGGAGTGCACTTCACAAAATTTGCGAGGGCTTGCATCCTGCAATAGGATAAATGACAATCCCAACCCCCAGAGTCTGGTCCTTATTCCAGCTCTAATACTTAATCTTGGATTCTCCAGCTTAAGAGGAGCTAGGTACAACAACCGATAAGTGCAATATTGAATGAGATGAATAGCTGTGTAGTGCTCTAGACAAAATAACTACAGAACTCAAAATCAGAAAATATTTGTAGTGTGACGTCTAGCCAGTAAAAATAATTATTCTTTAGGTATACATCTATTAAGAAAACCATTCCTTCTGCCAACCCCAACATTTGTCTCTGATTATGCTTCTAATTCTTCCTTATTTCTTCAAAAAGTCTGAGAAAAATTCAAATTTAGTCTGAGAAAAATTTAGTCTGCTAAATTCAAGCACCTACAACAGCAGTCTTTAAAAGATAGATTCTTGGCCGGGCGCGGTGGCTCACGCCTGTAATCCCAGCACTTTGGGAGGCCGAGGCGGGTGGATCACGAGGTCAAGAGATCGAGACCATCCTGGTCAACATGGTGAAACCCCGTCTCTACTAAAAATACAAAACATTAGCTGGGCATGGTGGCGCGTGCTTGTAATCCCAGCTACTCGGGAGGCTGAGGCAGGAGAATTGCCTGAACCCAGGAGGCGGAGGTTGCGGTGAGCTGAGATCAGGCCATTGCACTCCAGCCTGGGTAAAAAGAGCAAAAACCCCGTCTAAAAAAAAAAAAAAAAAAAGATAGATTCTTAGCCTTATTACTGAAGCTATACCTACTGCTGTACTATTATGATTACATTTGACCATAGAACTAACCAAAACACCTGAGGGTTAAAGAAATCCATAAGTGAAAAAGTAATACGATATAATGGTTATGCAATTTAAGGTGAAAAAAAAAAGATGCAGAGAAGGGAAGAATTTTTAAATAATTGTTTTCAGAAAATGTCTCTGCCAGATTGTGAGATCCTTCTAGCAGAGTCCCTGGTTGCCTCTCAAGGACAATGGGATATACCAACTTTAAAGGAGAAGGGTACCCGCTTCCTGAAAGGAACCCTTTTCCTCATATAAATATAAAGGAAAAATCACAGTATTTCTGAGTTTTAAATTCGATTCAATCTGACAAGTATCAACAAATTTTGATAAGCAACCTAATTGAGAAAATGATCCCACTCAATATGGCGAGCTAGCTGAAGGACGATGGGTGTATTGAGCTATATACTGCACTTGCTTCTTGCTGGTGCCCTTTTGAGACCAACAGCCTATAGTAAGGCTATTGATCAGGAGTTATGAGACTAGTCTGTGAGACAGAATTTCTCAGTAGAAAAATGTCTCACCCCTTTGTATTTCTCCAAAGAAGCCTGCACTGAGTCTTTGTGTCTGTTCAATCAATACCAACCTCTCATCAACCATTACCGCCATGACATACACCATGGGCTTCTCATCAGGCTGACCTCT
>NW_022436947.1:8202018-8397079 GCF_009761245.1 Sapajus apella
GGCACATATCACCCATGGATAAGGGAGGATTACTGTAATCACATATTGCCACCTTAGAAATAAGTTCTATTCTTAGCAAAAAAGAAATTTTGTTTCATAAACTTTGGCCTAACAACAAACAAAGGTACTCCTCAAAAGAAATGACAGCAGTGGCCAGGTGAGGTGGCTCATGCCTATAATCCCAACACTTTGGAAAGCCAAGGCAGGCAGATCACTTGAGGCCAAGAGTTCGAGATCAGGGTGGCCAACATGATGAAACTCCATCTCTACTAAAAATACAAAAATTAGCCAGGTGTGGTGGCACACTGTAAATCCAGCTATTTGGGAGGCAGAGGCATGAGAATCGTTTCACTAGGAGGCAAAGGCTGCAGTGAGCCATGATCACACCACTGCACTCCAACCTGGGCAACAGAGTGAGACTCTGTCTCAAAAAAATAAAATAAATGAATGCAGTGTTGCAGAAATTATTTAAAATACAATACAAAAGAGTTATTTTAGTATGAAAAAATGTCCTTTCAGTAATGAATTAAGGAAAAGATTTCCTTATCTATTGGAAACTGAATGTTTAGAATGTTTTCAGTCCAGTTATGTGTGAGTAGGGTTGAAACTGCAATAGTAGCATGTCTTTAATTTTCTTTAAGACTGACGTTTAAAAGCAATCTGAATCAAAAGAATTTCAAACTTAATCATAAATTGTCTTGAAATGCCAGTGCTGTTAAAACTATATTAGTTTGATCTCAACTAGGAAGCAGTCTAAGAACAGCAGCGTGTCTTACACTTCTTCTTTATCTCTTATATTAGGTATAGGGGTGGCTTACTTCCAGTGACATCAATGAAGCACTTTTTACATGCAAGGAAAATCATCTGGCTGTCACAATAAAGTTATGCATTTAACACATTAACAATAATTCTTAACTCTAAGAGTTACATACTATAAAGAAAACTTTCTTCAGCAAAGAATAACCTGCTAAAACAGAACTAATTATCCAAGAGACAATACTTTTAGTAAAAAGAATACTCTCTTTAATACATTCTTAAAAGGTATACATAAACTTATGTAAACTTATATAAACTTACATGTTTATGATTAATTTTCCCTAGAAAATATTGTTAAAGTAGATACAAAAGGGAAAAAAATTAAGCAGATTCTCTAGGTGCTTTATAAATAAGTAGTCCAAAAGTTAATCACTAATTTCAGAGAAACGACATTTTAATTAAGTTAAAACATAACGTTTAAATTTTTCAATACAGATTTTCATTCTTTAAATGATTACAAATCTGCATGCTGCTATCCAAGAGCAAATATAGAGAAAAAAATGTAAAGATTTCTTTTCATACTTTGATAACAACATAAAGCAAATGCAATCTCCAATAGCAAGCAAGTATCAGTGTTCCATGCTACCAATGATCTCCCAGAATTTTTACTATGGAACTTTCTACTATATTCCACATAGAATCTGGCCAACCAATAATATTAAAATCACTGGGCCTTATTGTGAGAGGTAGAGATATATGTCTGCGTTTATATCAAGTGATTTCTATAACCTTGCTGTATTATTTATAATTCACAGGGATTTTTACATTCTCACAGTCTACAGATTTTTCTTAGTGATTTATGTTAAGCTCTTTTAATGCCTCGTTCATATTTATGCTTTATTCTCCTCCCAGAAAAGGTAAGAATCCATTCCTTGTAAAAATGTCATGATAAACTTACAGACTGGCAGAGGGAGGACAAAAGCACACTTTACATAAGAGAAAGGAGATTAATGAACAACTGGTGATGCCATTATAAGGCCCTTTTCACATGGAAACAAATAAAAAATGGACTATCGAATTCCACAACCTCACATGACAGAATTTTAAACATACATATATTTCAAATGTCCATATGTTGCTCATTTGCCCAGAGTGAACACAAAGCTGAGTAGTTTACATATGTAACATTCTGTTGGCTATTCTGTCATCATTGCTAAGCACATGTTCCACAGGGTACATTTGTCAGACTGTCAGTTGCTCTCAACAATCCATAATGGTAGAGAATCAAAAAACTTAGTTAAAAATAACACTTATTGAAAAAAATAAAACTACGATCTAGAATGGATGAGCCTTAGCTATTCTGGACATACGAGATTCACAGAGAGCTAAAGGTCGGGTGGGGCATGTGGATGGCAGAGGCTGTTGAGGGTAGATGACTTGTGACCCTTCTTGATGCCTGTGCTGTGGCATTGTTCTACTCTGGTCACCAACTTCCTCCTCAGACACATTTGCTGCTTCTCATCACCATGTGGGAGACTCCCTGGTATTTCTTAGATTCTAAGGTGCACATTTGCTCACATTTTTTCATGTATGTAAAAATCAACAGTTATGATAGATATATACATTTAAGGTAGCTTTACGTTCTTTCCTAATCTTATACTTCCTAGTGTCTTGGAATCAAGGAAATGAGATACTTACTAATAATGCTGCTGTAGGGACCATTTCTAATCTAAGCTATATTCCTCTTCCCTCCTCCCTGCTTTTATTCTCTCGTTTTGTCCTCCGTTGCTTCCATGGGAAAAGTCGGACTGTTCAACAATTCACAGTGCATCAGGCTAATTATCAGAGTCTCAGCTCTTGTGAGTAGGACAAAAAGCTTTCAAAGGTAAAAGCAATAAAAGGTAACACTAATGTGAATATAGTTAACACTACTGAACTGTACAATTAAAAATGGTTAAGATGATAAATTTTATTTTTTTTACTACAATTAATTTAAGAAAAAAAAAAAAAGGTAATAGCAGGGCAACAGGTTTCTCTGTAATTATCCTGACATACAGCTGTGTTTCCAACTCAAAATCATTGGCCTCTTTCCATCATATTAATTAGCTATGCACTGAGCAGATCTACACTACCAACACACTGAAAACTAGCATCATGCTGGAGACCTTCGTGAAGAAACATCAGAAATGAGAATCCATTTCATTGTGTTGCTAGGAAGGCAGTTTAGTTGATGCATGGCCACCAGCTCAAATCCCCAAATAAGTTCCTGTAACTCTTTCTCTGACTCAAGGTTTTTAAATAAAATATGTCTGGGGATGAGAGAGGAAAATATACACATAAAAGAAAAAGTAAAAAATTTTAAATACTGGCCGGGCGCGGTGGCTCAAGCCTGTAATCCCAGCACTTTGGGAGGCCGAGGCGGGTGGATCACGAGGTCAAGAGATCGAGACCATCCTGGTCAACATGGTGAAACCCCGTCTCTACTAAAAATACAAAAAATTAGCTGGGCATGGTAGTGCGTGCCTGTAATCCCAGCTACTCTGGAGGCTGAGGCAGGAGAATTGCCTGAACCCAGGAGGTGGAGGTTGCGGTGAGCCGAGATCGCGCCATTGCACTCCAGCCTGGGTAACATAAGTGAAACTCCGTCTCAAAAAAAAAAAAAAAAATTTAAATACTATGAGTCTATCGAAAAAGTGAAAGAAAAAATCCATTCAAGAATACAAGAAAAATAATGTTCTCTTATATAAACATTAAATTACCTGAATTAATAAACACTTGTGTTAATCTGTTAACCAAAACATATTTAAATCTGAAATCCCATTTAGAGCTAAACAAAATAAAATCAAAAGAGGATACTGCCCTAAATTACAAGTTAACAGGAAACCTACAGGTAGAAATGAGGAACAAATGTCAGACTTCCAAGTTAAAACAGTATTTGCTTAGTAATACCCCACATGATCTCTCCCACATACCTATTAAAATATCTGTGAATGCAAAAGACAGAAAGAAAACTACAGTGCCAAAGAAATCTGGACCCACACACAATACTGCCAGAATTTTTAAACAGTCTCCACTGAATACAAGGTCGATGGAAGAGAGTTAAAACCTACACTGAATGGTTTGTGTTGCATCAATGGAAGGAAAGTAATCTGCTTACCTGGAAGAAGGTACAAAAAGCCTTTCGCACTCTTGCACTGTCTGTACTCTCCAAACCAAACCAAAGTGGGCAACCGTTCATGACCACACAGGTGCTGGCCTGAGAGGCAGCTGGTGCTCCCACTCGCCATCTTATCTGAACACATTTTGTCCTGCATCCATTAGAAATAGTACTTCAACGTATATAATCTACTAAGAAGTGGAGAGGACTAACCATGGAGTTCTAACAAAAAGAATCATCTTTTGTAAAACACTGTAGAAAAATACAAATAATCATGGAAAATGATTTATGTTTACCTTAGTAATTCATTTATTATTCTCTGTGTTTCAGGAAGCCAGAGAGTGACATAGGTTGAAGTTTCATCTCAGAAAAACAGATTTGCATTATATGGTAACACGGAGTTGAGCTGGCCTTTGTGTACATGAAATTGATTTACTTGCAGTAAAACTCAGAAAATGATTTCATTAGCACACGTTTAAATAATAGGCTAAAAGGCAGTCTTTGTATTCCAACAGTTAGCAGACATGGGGTCCAGGTAGATTTCCTCCAATTTGAGAATGACAAAACTAGGAAAAGAAAAAGTAAGGAAAAGATGCATTTCAAGAAATTAGAGGCCTGGCGCAGTAGCTCATGTCTGTAATCCCAGTACTTTGGGAAGCCAAAACAGGAGGATCACTTGAGGCCAGGAGTTACAGATCAGCTTAGGCAAGAAAACAAGCCCCCATCTCTACAAAAGACAAAAACCAAATGGGTGTGGTGACACATCTGTAGTCCCAACTACTCAAGAGGCTGAGGCAGGAGGTTTGCTTGAGCCAAAGAGTTCGAGACTGAAGTGAGCTGCATTGCACTCCAGCCTGGGCAACACAGCAAGACTCTGTCGCAAAAGAAAAAATACTCCAAAAACTAGAAACAAGAAATTTTCAGTAAATCCTGGCATCCTCAGTAGCATACAAGAACACATAGCGTCTTGCAACAGTAAAAGAAATCTTTAAAGAGAAAAGAGGCTGGAAGGAAAAGATACCAGGATAAGATTTTTTTTTTTAAGGGGGACAAGGGAAAGATAAGAATTGTAAGGAAGGTTAAAATGCTGTAACTTCAGAAGAGAAAGCCATAATAAAGGAACTAGGATAATAACAATTGATATTCCATAAAATAAAATCAGAAGTGCAAAAAACAAATTGAGAAGTACTCCCAAATATAGATGGGAAAAACAGCAACAATGGAGACTGAAAAGGTTGAGAAGAGATGATAGACATGAACATTTCAGAACAGAGATTCAATCCAAAAATTACAGAAATAACTTTTGTAAAAAGAAATACATGTACACAAACACACACACACACACACACACACACACACACACACACACGTGCACATTTTCTTGCTTTAGGGAAAAAAAAAACACCATGAGTAAGACAAAAGAGTTTACCACATCTTGGGGAAAAAACAATGAAATAACACTCATCTAGATATAGGTAGAATAAAGAACTTATAAAAAGAACAAAAATCACAATAGCTGTACACACCCTATAACACTAAACAACAGAAGTCTAAGGAGCAGCCTTTATAGAGCTTTTTAAAGAAAAAAACACAAAATTGTGAAAACGGCCATACTGCCCAAAGTAATGTACAGATTCAATGCTATCCCCATCAAGCTACCAATGACCTTCTTCACGGAACTGGAAAAAACCACCTTAAACTTCATATGGAAACAAAAGACAGCCTGCATAGCCAAGTCAATTCTAAGCAAAAAGAACAAAGCTGGAGGCATCACACTACCTGACTTTAAACTATACTACAAGGCTACAGTAATCAAAACAGCATGGTACTGGTACCAAAACAGAGATATGGACCAATGGAACAGAACAGAGGCCTCGGAGGCAACGCCACACATCTACAACCATCTGATCTTTGACAAATCTGACATAAACAAGCGATAGGGAAAGGATTCCCTGTTTAATAAATGGTGTTGGGAAAACTGGCTAGCCATGTGCAGAAAGCAGAAACTGGACCCCTTCCTGACACCTTACACTAAAATTAACTCCAGATGGATTAAAGACTTAAACATAAGGCCTAACACCATAAAAACCCTAGAAGAAAATCTAGGCAAAACCATTCAGGACACAGGCATAGGCAAGGACTTCATGACTAAAACACCAAAAGCACTGGCAACAAAAGCCAAAATAGACAAATGGGACCTAATCAAACTCCAGAGCTTCTGCATAGCAAAAGAAACAGTCATTAGAGTGAATCAGTAACAAACTGAATGGGAAAAAAATTTTGCAATCTACCCATCTGACAAAGGGCTAATATCCAGAATCTACAAAGAACTAAAACAGATTTACAAGAAAAAAACAAACAAGCCCATTCAAAAGTGGGCAAAGGATATGAGCAGACACTTTACAAAAGAAGACATACATGAGGCCAACAAACATACAAAAAAATGCTCATCATCACTGATCATTAGAGGAATACAAATCAAAACTACATTGAGATACCATCTCACGCCAGTTAGAATGGCCATCATTAAAAAATCTGGAGACAACAGATGCTGGAGAGAATGTGGAGAAATAGGAACACTGTTACACTGTTGGTGGGAAAGTAAATTAGTTCAACCATTGTGGAAGACAGTGTGGCGATTCCTCAGGGACCTAGAAATAGAAATTCCATTTGGCCCAGCAATCCCATTACTGGGTATATATCCAAAGGATTATAAATCATTCTATTATAAGGACACATGCACACAAATGTTCACTGCGGCACTGTTTACAATAGCAAAGACTTAGAACCAACCCAAATGCCCATCGATGATAGATTGGACAGGGAAAATGTGACACATATACACCATGGAATACTATGCAGCCATAAAAAATGATGGGTTTGTGTCCTTTGTAGGGTCATGGATGAACCTGGAAACCATCATTCTCAGCAAACTGACACAAGAACAGAAAATCGAACACTGCATGCTCTCACTCATAGGCGGTGTTGAACAATGAGAACACATGGACACAGGGAGGGAAATATCACACACTGGGGTCTGTGGCGGGGAGACAGGGGAGGGACAGTGGGAGGCGGGGAGTTGGGGAGGGATAACATGGGGAGAAATGCCAGGTATAGGTGATGGGGAGGAAGACAGCAAACCACACTGCCATGTATGTACCTATGCAACCATCTTACATGTTCTTCACATGTACCCTAAAACCTAAAATGCAATTAAAAAAAATAATAAATATAAATAAATAAAATAAAAACAGTGTTTTCAAAAAAAATTACCCTTACATTTAAGAAAGCTCAGAAAACCACTTGAGAGAACTCAGAACACCAGTGCTCTTGAGAGGCGTGTTAGTTTCCCATGGCTGCTGTAACAAATGACCACGTACCGGATGGCTCAAAACAACAAAAATGTATTCTCTTGCAGAATTCTCTAGAAGCTGCAGATCCTAAATCAAGGTTGTGGCAGGGTCATGCTCCCTCTGGGGTCTCTAGAGGAGGAGTCTTCCTTGCCTCTTCCTAGCTTCTGGTGGTTGCCAGCAATCCTTGGCATTCAATGGTATGTGGAAGTTTTACTCTAATACCTGCCTCTATCATTACATGGCATTCCCTGTGTGTCTTCTCTGTAACCAAATTTCTAACTTCTTTTTTTCTTTCTTTTTGAGACAGTCTCACTGTCACTTAGGCTGGAGGGCAGTGGTGTGATCTTGGCTCACTGTACCTTTGCCTCCAAGGTTCAAGCGATTCTAGTGCCTCAGCCTCCTCCTGAGTAGCTGGGATTACACACATGTGCCACCAAGCCTGGCTAATTTTTGTATTTTTAGTAGAGACGGGGTTTCACCATGTTGGCCAGGCTGGTCTCGAACTCCTGACCTCAAGCGATCCACCCACCTCAGCCTCCCAAACTGCTGGGATTACAGATGTGAGCCACCACGCCTGGCCTAAATTTCTATCATCCAATAAGGACACTAGTCATTAGATTGGGACCCAATTTAATTCAGTATGACCTCACCTTAATTTGGCTACATCTGCAAAGACCCTATCTCTAAATAAGGTCACATTCACATGTACCAGACGTCAGGATATGAACATATCTTTTGGGGTGATACAATTCTATCCACTGTAAGTGGAGAAAAGAAGCTTAACACATGTTCTAGGTTGGGCATGGTAGCTCATGCCTGAAACTCCAGCACTTTGGGAAGGTGAAGTTGCAAGATCACTTGAGGTCAGGAGTTTGAGACCACCAGCCTGGGCAACACAGTGAGACTGTCAGTAAAAAAACAATTTTTAAATAAAACAGGCATGGTGGTGTGTGCCTGTGGTCCTAGCTGCTAAGGCGGCTGACGTGAGAGGACTGCTTAAGCGCCAAGGCCAAGGTTACCGTAATTTGCACTCCTATAACCCCATTCGGGTTAGGGAGAAAAACCAAGACCCTGTCTTAACAAAAAAAAAAAAAAAAAAAGACATAAGAATGAGTAGAAATTAGGATTGAAAGCATAAAGAAGTCACAATATAAAGGACTGGTGGGGCTTCCCAGCTCCAATGTTAATTATCTAACTAGACTGAGTACAGTGGGGCACACTCCACAGCCCAGGGGCAAAAGGAGGTCCAGAAATGCTTCTCTGAACTGTGCTTTTGCCTGCTCTGTGCCTCACCTAGAGCCACTTTTTAACACACAGTCAAAATACTTTAGTTGAACACTTAAGACAATAGCAGTGCTGTTCTTTCTAGCACTTACTAATAGTGGCTCAAATATTTTAAACATATTTGGGACAACATTCCATGACAACTATTAAATAAAAAGTACACCTTTCTCTCTAAAGGGAAGAGTTACATATCGCAACATAATAGACATGTTTTGCTTAGGAACTTCAGAATTAATTTTTCACACCTTTGAAACTCATACTGAATAACCTGAGTCATTAGTTTTTTATTAACTCTTCCCTCATCTGGAACCTGTGACAGTGCCCGTATTAGGTACACTTAAAAATAATTATGATACGAATCCAATTTAAAAAAGTAAAATATAAGTGAAGGTAAAAAATTATCCCTGGGATATAGGATTCTGGGTGATTTTTAAATCTTCTTTTTAAGTTTTCTCTATTTTCTTAACATTTTTATAATATACCTATCTACATTTATTGATAAACAGAAAAAAATTGCTTATTTAAATAAGCACATATAATTTTGCACTCCCAATATGTTGACAGTTTTATAATTTTTAATCAATTAAATTTGAAGAAGGAAATGCACAAAAATGTCAACTCTCTAGATGCTGGAAATATAAAAAAGTTAATTTTCCTCTTTCACTTTTCTGTATTTCCCAAATTTTCTATAATAAGCATGCATTATTCTTACAGTAAGAATAATAATATACAAAAAGGGAGTGGAGGACTTGCCTGGTAGACTCTACAGGAAGAAGAGAGAGTGAAGTAATGTTCATTTCTCTTCTGTAAGAAGATCTATATATTCTAGTTAAGAAAAAGCAAGCAGAAGTCTTTAACTGCCTGAAACAATGTGTAACAGAAAAGGAGATTAACACTGATGTTTTCATGCCTCAATATACTTTAGGAAATGATGTACTTTCTAGAACATAATAGTGTAGGGCCAAAATACAGGTGACTATATGAAATGATGAACTGTGGAGTTGACTTGGCCAGAATCACTCAGAAATGAAAACAAAAGCTGCCAAAGCAAACTGAAATCTATCTATCCCCTTTATTACTTCACTCATGGTTAAAAACCAACCAAAATGTTCCTGAGTCTTCAAAGGGTTACAGAAACATCTGTAAACAAAAACTGCAGCCTAGAAAGGACAGGTGGCAAAGTATCAGAAGCAGGTCAAGAAATGTATACTGTAGATTAAAGCTAAGGTCTAGGCTAATGCCCACTGCCAGAACGTGAAATTTACCACTAACGGTGTATTCCCCTACATCCTCAAAATAGCCACAAATCAAGAATATTATTCCTACTCATGTGAAAAAACAGGAGTAGTTATTAGTCCTCTCCGTGCCTTCTAGATTAGGCCGGGCGCGGGGCTCAAGCCTGTAATCCCAGCACTTTGGGAGGCCGAGGCGGGTGGATCACGAGGTCAGGAGATCGAGACCATCCTGGTCAACATGGTGAAACCCCGTCTCTACTAAAAATACAAAAAATTAGCTGGGCATGGTGGTGCGTGCCTATAATCCCAGCTACTCAGGAGGCTGAGGCAGGAGAATTGCCTGAACCCAGGAGGCAGAGGTTGCGGTGAGCCGCGGTCGCCCCATTGCACTCCATCCTGGGTAACATGAGTGAAACTCTGACTCAAACAAAAAAAAAAAAAAAAAAAAAAAAAAAAAAAGAGAGATCTATTCCACGGCTTCTGAAATTATCCATGAGGATCATCAGTTTTTGATACTTTATAAAACATTAAAAAGTATATTTGTAAAAAAGATGAACAAAATCTAGTTATGTTTTTCAAATCACTACGAGTTTCTAAAGGCATTATCCCAATGTCTGTCCTTACTTCATCAAGGACGGGTAATAGTGAGCAGATCAGGCGCTGGCCTGAGGACCTCACAGCTATCTCACCAAGTTCGAAGTCGGCATGTTTTCACTAGCTAACAGTGAGCACACTAGAGAAGAAGCTATCTTCATCTTACAGACAGCCTTGCATTAAAAGCTAGGAATAACCATTCAAGATAATGTTACAGCACAGAGTGGGGCAAAAAAATACAAAAGCATGTCTCTCAATCCTAAAAATGGAATAAAGTCTCCCTCGTAAATAAGAAAACCGTTTTATTGACAGGTTTTGGTTGTAATTAAATTGGGCTGTGGGAAGAAAGGAGTTAGCCCAGCTTCACTGATCTCAAGTACAGGCAGAGAGAATACTGATACCAGACAAAGAATGCGTGATGCCTGCAAACTCACAACCAGAAAGGGCAACAGTCGCAAGAATGGGGAAGGGCTCTGCTTGACCATTAAAAAAAGAAAAGAGAGAATTTCCTTAACAAGGTCATTAGAAGTATCCTGGTTGGCTTGGTCATCTTTTTTTCTTTTTTTAGGCAGGGTTCCATTCTGTCACCCAGGCTGAAGTACAGTGATGCAATCCCAGTTCACTACAAAATCTTGACCTCTTGGGCTCAGTTGATTCTCCCACCTCAGCCTTTGTAGTAGCTGGGACTGCAAGCATGTACCACTATGCCTGGCTAATTTTTCTGTGTATTTTTTGTAGAGATAGGTTCTTGCTATGTTACCCAGGCTGTCTTAAATTCCTGGGCTCAAGCAATCCTCCCACCTCAGCCTCCTAAAGTGCTGGAATTACAGGGAAACACCCCACTGGATAATGCAGCTCCCGGTAAGGCAATGTGGAACAGGGCAGAGGCTCACAGCTACCTCTGCACATGAGAATCACCAAGAGAGGTTGGTTGATTGATTGATTGACTGATTGATTGTTTTAAATAACTGTTCAGGCCTCTCAGGTGGAGGCACCGTTGCTGGGTTTGTTTTATTTTATTTTGTAACTTCCCAAGAAGAATCTAACATGGGGTCCAGGCTGAAAACCACTGAGGTAGTGGAAAGAGCCCTGGCATATAAATTAAGGCCTTAGATTCTAAGATTGGTCCTAACAAATTTTAGCTGTGTTTTCCCATCAGAGTCACTTTATGTTCCAAAGTCCTACCCTACAACAACTTCCTACCTCACACAGGTTTTGGAACCTCAGATGTGTGTTAACTGTAAAGCACTTTACACATGTTCGAGCCATCTGTTTCAAATAAAATATTTACTAAGAGAGAGATTTCAGGGACTCTTAATAAATCTGAGGATCACAAACCTATGACTGCATATGCACACTTGAGTAGATTCTATAATGAGTTTAGAAAATTTTCAATTTGTCTGGATATAAGCTGAAAACTTTGAGAATTGCTGTCTTTTAGCCATCAAGTACATGACAGGAGGAACCTGTCAATCAGTACACATACGGTCCAGAAACATGAAAAAAAACACACAGACACAATATCATATTCATGCCCCAAAAGTTCTGCCTAATTCAACAGAAAAATCTGTTCTATTTAAAATAAGAATTTTACGTGTAGTTAATTAAAAAGAGCTCCAACACAAGTGTGAAGGTGTCATCTCATCCAGTCCTGTGACTTTAAAATGCAATCTATCTGGTAAGACCCTGCCATCTGTATCCCAGACCTCTGACATGAGCACTGAGAAGCTGACACCATCAACCTATCTGCTCGTTATCTCATATCCCACAGGCACCCCACAATTAACATAGACAAAATACAAATCTCAATTTTCTTCTCCCTTCCCTCCATCTTAATGCGGCATTCTTCTTCTCATCACTCAGGACTCAACCCAAATGCCATCTCTTCAAAGAAGGCTTGCTGTCCACCCTGGCTTTAACATCTCCAGAACAAATCACACCCTACAGTGCTGTTTCTTTAATTGTATCTTTTTCATAGGAAGTCATCAGTAAGGAATTTTCCTATGTGTGTATAAGTTTACTGTCTCCACCTGCCCACTAAGACATAAGCTCCATGGGGCAGGAAGCAGGGGGTGTAAGACTGTCTTGTTCTATCTTGTTCATTGCTGTGGCCCCAACACATCAAACATTATCTGATACAAAGTCAATCCTCAGTAAATGTTAGTCAGCTAAGTATGTTAGCTAGGTATGTGTCCAAATTGAAGCATATGAAAGGAGGGGAAGTTCAAGAAAAATAAAGACCCTGGAGAAACCGCCAAGCCCTACTTGCTACCCTCTGCTCCGACTCTTCATTTGCTGGTCTCCTTGGTCCATTCTGCTGGCTCCCATTCAGAATCTCTCTTGCCCCTTTGGACTAAAACTCCTTTGGTCAGCCAGCGTGCCTTTATAATTTGGTTTCTCCTGAAGAAACACTCAGATTGAACCCATGGCCATATACAATCAGTAAATGAGCTATACTCCACTTTTATGAGGACCTGGTTTTCAGCATACCTTTTGGGCCAGGATATCAGTACACCCAGATCTCCTGACCCAAGACAACAGGCAGTGCTCCAAATTCCCTGAACCACATAGTTCCTGGGGTCTGTCACTTGTCCCTGGTCCTGGCACAATGGCCAAAAATAATGGCTACATTCCATTCCAAGCTTTCCTTATCTGGGCATCATCTTCCAATACAGGTGCTTCTTATACAATTTGAGCTTTTTGTGTATAAAAGACAACACTTAAGCACCACATGCCCCTTTGGGAGGGGGCATTTTCCAACTGATCTGTCCGGGAATATAACTTTGATAGAGA
Organism: Sapajus apella; assembly: GCF_009761245.1. Classification (NCBI taxonomy): domain Eukaryota; kingdom Metazoa; phylum Chordata; class Mammalia; order Primates; family Cebidae; genus Sapajus; species Sapajus apella. Next base: position 8,215,191 of record NW_022436947.1, read on the forward strand.
AAGATGGAGGTCTGGGGTCCTTAGATACTATAACTAGTTCTGGCTCCTCATCACAGCCAGGAAAATGGGAGAACTTTTGCTAAAGGCCACTCACACCACCCACTGATACCCCCAGAGAGGTCAAGACAACATCCATGGAAGTGAATCTGTAGAACAGAAGAGACAAACACTCACTCAAAGCATCTGCTGCATTCTGCACCCTGGTGCTTGACCATGGAAAAGGTCACAGAGGAGTTTTTAGTATTTGAGTTTCTACCACTAGACTGAAGTGACAATAGACTCAGGGACAACTATTATGCATTCACAGACCTATAGGCTGATTTCTGACTCTAGCCAAGGCTATCCAGCTGCTCTCCAGTGGAGAAAGCAGAGATGGGCCCACATTCTATACTGCGCGAGAGAGACTTTGGCAAGAGGCTGTTGTGTCAACTGCTCATCTTTCCCCTTGCCCTTGGCCTCTACTGCTAGGGTCTCCTGGGAACCTACCCCCAGTTTTGAAAAGTACATTTCTGTGTCTAACAGTACTTCTATTGCCCATGTGAGGTCTAGCCTCCACAACCATGCCTGTGCCTGAGATCCTGGACAAATGCTATTACGGAAGAAGATGTGAAGATAAAGCAGCTATGGCACCACCTCTACAGGGAGACGAATTGCTCTAAATCTCACTCCCTGGCTTCTGTCATAGCAACTAGGGCTTCTCACTCCACCACTTCACAAACGCTCACGTCCGGCAGAGAGGCACTTTGTATTGTAGATTACATTGTCATTGCACCCCTCTGTAATCAATGGTGTTCACCTCATCTTTCACAGGTCAACCTTATCAACCTTCAGTACAAGCCTCCGATTGAACTCCCATTATCTCAAACTCAAATGTATTTAAAACAGATTCATCTTCTCTTTATTATAAATGGGACCACCATTCTTTCAGTCACACAAAACTGATTCCACAGTCATCTTTGATTCATTCCTTTCTTCAGTATCCAGCAAATCTTGAAGTCCTTCAAATACCTTATCCTTGTAGTCAAAATCCAACTACTCCCACCTCCTCCATAATTCACTTTATTAATTATCCTTTCTCTCTCCCAGATCATATGTAAATCTTTTTCTCTACTAGTTCTTTCCCTTTGCTTATAAATAGGCCCAAATACCACCCCCACAAGCTCTTCTCTAGTCCATTCCCCATCCCCACTAGCCTGAGGCATCAATTCATGCCTCGAGGGCACTTCATCCTGTTTCATTGGTAAGCACAGCATACCATCACTACTTACTTGTCAGACTGGCCACTATTGGGGGCTCTCTGAAGTGGAGTTCAGCTTTTTCAGCTTTAAATCTTCACAGTGTAATAAATGTCAATAAATGTTTACTAAATGAATAAATTCTCCCTCTAATCACTTTCTAATTCATCCTTTCTACTGTCTAATAACCACCTCTGTCTACACTCATTGTCCTTATTCTGTCCCCCCTCAGCTCATGCTAGACTTTCAAAAGGTCTTTTTAATTTGGCTTAAGTTTTTATCACCTCCAATTCATCAACTATGTCCAGTATATCCTTTCTAAAACAGTAATTTCAAACTATCAATTGCAGGTATTAAGAAATAGATATTAAAACCAATATAAAACACAAAAAATAAGCTAACAAAAAAAACCTCAAATGGTTTGCCATTGCTTATGGCAATCTAAGTGGGTCAATCATTAGTTATTGGTAGATCTGAATGACCAACTGGTCAGAATTTCATTTCACAGTCTTCCAGGATTATTCACCTGAGGAGAACTTAGCCAGCAGCAATGCACTGTCCCCCACTCTGCTCAGGGACTCCCATCTCAGGAATAAGCATCAGTAGGGATGTTGCATTTACATAGGTTTACATACACACACACACACACACACACACACACACACACACACACACGCCACAAAGGCTTAACAGTGTGAGTCAAAATTAACCCCACTGTAACATTTGCAAGCCGTATCTCTTAGAAAATGATTGGAACCTTAGAGGAAGTGATAAATGCCTCAAGATAATTAGAGGCTGAGCATGGTAGTGGCTCATGCCTGTAATCCTAGCACTTTGGGAGGCCGAGGTGGGCAAATCGCTTGAAGACAGGAGCTCAAGACCAGCCTGGCCAACATGGTGAAACCACGTCTCTACAAAAAAAAAAAAAATTAGGCCTGGTGGCATACATCTGTAATCCCAGATACTTGAGAGGCTGAGGCATGAGAATCACTTGAACCTGGGAAAAGGAGGTTGCAATCAGCCAAGAGTGTGCCACTGCCCTCCAGACTGGGTGACAGAGTGAGACAATGTCTCAAAAACAAAGCAAAAAGACAATTAGAAACCTTGCTCCATAAAATATGCAACTGAAACTCTTCAGGTGGAATTTCTAGGCCCTCTATGAGCCAGCCCCAACCTACCTGAACAGGATTTTCTTTCACACGTCTTACATGCATAACTTCTGCCTAGTCTCTTCATTATACCCCTTCCCTCCACATAGTCCATGTACTTTCCTGCCTCTATCTCTTTCTAATACTGCTTCTCCAGATCTTACTTGCTGTAAATATCTCTCCCATCTTGAAGCATTTTCCAACAACTCAGTGATCTCTACTTTCCTGTAACTCCCCTGGTACTTACAGTCTGTATCATTTATTTAGCATTTACCACAACTTCTGAAATAGAAGACCTCAGCCAAAATCTCCCAGTAGTAGTAAAATACTTCTATTACCAGAAAGAGGTCCTGATCCAGATAACAAGAGAGGGTTCTTGATCTCACGCAAGAAAGAATTCAGGGCGAGTCCACAGAGTAAAGTGGAAGCAAGTTTTATTTAAAAAGTAAAGGAATAAAAGAATGGCTACTCCATAGACAGAGCAGCCCCAAGGGCTGCCAATTACCCCTTTTATGGTTATTTCTTGATTATGTGCTAAAAAACAGGTGGATTATTCATCTCTCCCCTTTTTAGGGTAAACGTCCTATATGGAAGTTACAATGCATTGCCATGGCATTTGTAAACTGTCACATTGCTGGTGGGAGCGTAGCAGTGAGGATCACCAGAGGTCATTCCCATTGCCATCTTGGTTTTGTTGGGTTTTAGCCAACTTCTTTACTGCATACTATTTCATCAACAAGGTCTTTATGACCTGTATATTGTGCTGAACTCCTATCATATCCTGTGATTTAGAATGCCTAACTATCTGGGAATGCAGCCCCATTAAGTCTGAGCCTTATTTTACCCAGCCCTTACCCCAGATGGAATTGCTCTGGTGCAAATGTCTCTGACATCTGCAGTCATATCATGAACACTGATGACCAACTGTAACATGAGAAGTTAATTCTAAGGCTAAAAGTACTTGGAAGGAAGAGAGAATTGAATGCGTGATGGGTGTAGAAATAAAGGTGGGGGGAAAAAAAAAACAGAATGAGAGCTTTCATAAAAATGCAGAATTGATTCCAGTACTAAACTTGCCTCTGAATCCCTGAATAAGTCACCCTCCCTCCCAGGAAGACTCAGATCCAGTGAAAACATGAAGAGAAATAATAAAGCCATTGTAGTGTTCAAGAACTATGATAACTTCCTGAAAAGTGTAAACAGTAATGTTACCTACACAAGGCCTTGGATCAGAAATGGTTAAATGTGTGTCTGCTGGGGTGGAAGAGAGTTGCCAGTAAATGATTATTCAATTTGATCACTAAATTTTTAAATGTTTTTAAATGAATACATTTAATTAAAAAGTAAAATATAAATAAAGCGTCTGTAACTCACAAAAAACATCTGACTTTTGTTTCTTGGGGAGGTCAGAGCTGAGTTGTAGATGGAAGAGTTACCCACTGAGTTATAGTCCCACTGATGGCTTGGTGGTTAGGAATCTTTACACACTCCACAATTCAACAGTGAGGCAGGTCCAGGGAAAACATGGGAAGGGTCATCAGGGCTGAGAGACTGATAATCTCCTCCTACATCTATGCTTCTTTTGTGTTACAGGCATTACGTCTCTTCATAAATCCCGAGTCTTTCACGAGTGTCAGACCAGTGATACAGTTTTGGTCCCAAGTAACCATGTGTCAGTAGTCAGAAGGTAGCTTTGTATGTTATCATTATGCTCACAAATACACAAACTCAAACACACAAATACATACACTATACTTCATGGACCATGTGATACATATTATTTCACATTTTAACATCTCTGAAGTTGGGGGGGTCTGATAAGTGATGATACATTAGAACCTATGAAATATGGTGCATTTCTTTTAAGCAACTGTAACATCTTGAAGATGGAAACCAAAACTGATGTTCAAATACTGACTGAAAGGAACAGTAGTAATCTAATCCAATCTCCTTCATTATACAAGTGAAACACACACGTACACAAATACACATGTGTACAGAGGCAGAAGTAAAACCAAACCTGAAAGTCAAATTCCCTGATTCCCAGTCACTGCTCTTGTGTTCTATCAGCACCTAAGCAAAATACTAACGAACTGACCTACTGTTATCTGTAAGCAACAGGTAATCAAAGAAGAATTTGAGATGAAGAAACATGAAGAAAACAATTCAACATACTATAAACACTGTAAGATCAGGAACAATGTCCATTTTGCTCACTGTGATATTCTGAGTGCCCAACACAGTGCTTTGCAGATAGCAGGCATTTTAAAAATGAATGTTCTGAGATAAAAAATCTGGCTGTTGTGTTTAAGATAAAGGATGGCAGTTAGCAGGTGGTAGCTGTAGCGGACCATTTCAGTAGACCATCTCATTAAAACTTCTAGGGATGTCTGACTCTTCATATCTAGGCTCTTCACAGACCAAATGAATTAGAATTTCTGGGGCTAAAACTCAGGAATCTGGACCTTTAACAAGATTCCAGGTGATTCTCATGGCTATTAAAGCTTGAAACCCAGAATATATTAGATAATAACCCCCACTGCAGGCAACAGAAAGGAAGAAACTAATGTCATAATATTTAAATCTAAAGAACATAGGGCTTTAGAGAAAGAAGAGACAAAACCAAGATGATAAGAAAAAACCAGGAGAAAGATACTTAAAAACGAATATAAGTATTTAAATATAAATGTACAAACATTAAAGGATCAGGAACTCTGAGGAGCCCTGGGATAAGGGATTAATTCCATTGGTGTGCAAGAGGCCAGGGGTACCATATGAGACATCATTAGGATAATTAAATAATTAACACACATAGGATTAAAATTCCTCTTGAGGAAAATGATAATGAACAAGAAACACCTAATGTAGTTTCACAAATGACTCTTCAAATATCTACAGACAAAGACAGATCTGAACTAAAGAAGGAGAAAAGTGAAAAAGTATCTTGTTACAGTCACTAAAACTTACAGAAAAGAGTCAGAGATAGAATATTAATTCATGCTACTCAAATAAGTCAGACAGGAGAAGATGAGCTTTTAAAATTACCAAGAGATGGGCAAAGACTAGGAAGAGAAAAATGCTGCTAAAAATGGAGTGGGGTTTGGAATTAATGAAGACTAAACTAGCTAAGAAACTGAACTAATTCTTTTTAATTTGTCTTTGACAAGAAAAATGAAGAAGACATATTTGTATAATTAGAGAGAATGAAGACTTTGCAAAAATAGCGACTGACAAAAAGCAGATGGGGAACACTTGACAATACTGAACTCATACCAATCAGCAGGCCTGGATGACGGGAAGCAGAGGATCTTAAGGGAATTCATGCACACACTTGTGGAGTCATTTACAGTTATTACGGAAACATCACAGAAAAATGGGGAAATAAAAGATCTGAAGTGGAAAAAAACATTAGGTAATGAAATATCTTATCGATCTTAAAATGGTCACAAAGAAAGATTATAGAAAATTTTAGTGGTGAAAACAGTAGCACTGTTTTCCCATCCAGCTCCATGAGGTCAGAGGCAGTCTTCTTCGCTTTCCAGCATTAGTCTGGAGTTTAGAGCAAATAGTATAATCGAAAATGGGAAAAGACCGTGAGCTAGAAAATGAATGCCAGCAAACTTTTCTATTTCTTCTGAGCAGAAAATTGTACCACAGGGAACTTATAGTCCTTTTTTTCTCTCATAAATAACAGCAAAAGGTAAAACACTTAAACATCTGATGGATATTTAAATCATAAGCCATAATCAGAATAAAAATCTAAAAACTCTAGTAACACAAATAGAGTAAATTTGAGAAACTATAAAAGCAGGAAAAAAAAATAGAACACAAACCATTAATTTGGGCAACTATTATCAGTACTTCTTTAAAAAGAAACGCTCTAACACATTTGGATAACACGCAAAGTTTAAAAAAAAATAAAAAATAAAGAAAAATTTTGAAATGAGCCTTTACTATGACCATTATATATCTAATGAATCTTGGCAGTTCCTCACATCCTCACACACTCCAACACAAACCCATCCACAGTCACTCAGATGTATTTTTTTATCAATTCATCCTCAATTTATAGACAGGGCAGATGGGCAAATTTATATAAAAGCATATGCCTCCAGGAAACTGACACTGAACTCATGGGAAAAAATCGTACGTTACTCTAAAGTCATTATAAACGTAAGCACAATACAAGAAATGCATTTCCTACAAGGTAAAATAAAGGGGGAGGATGTGAAAATTTCATTTTTGGATATGTTTTTTGCATAGAGCACAATGCATTCCATATAGTGCATATTAATAACCACACACTGATTAAATCAAATTGAAAGCCACTGGCTCATATATAAGAAGAGTATATGATGATACTTAAAAAGGCTGATTATTTATTTCATAGGTTGCTCCTATTTCTTTGATCAGGTCCCCAAAACTGAACTCTATGGTTGTAGGCTTTAGTAAAGAAGTATTATGCCAGCTGAATATTCCATAAGATATGAATAATACTAGGGTTTTTGTTTTTTTTTCTTCAACACTACACTGCTTTCACTCAGGGAAAGAGGGACAAAGAAGAGAAAAAGAAAAGGCTCTCATTACTGGAAAGGAAGTTAGTTTCATCATTTTTTAGTCTTGATGCCAAATGAAGAGGAAAGGAGAGAAAGCTAACTCAAAAAGAATATCATTTATATGAGTAATGATAGATCTGACCTAAAGAGGACAGTCAAATTCTAAATCTTCTCAGTCAGAGGATACGGCTCAGGGCGCATAGGAGGGCAAGCACAGACACAGCAGCTGAAAAAGTCAGAAGGCAGTACAAGGAAGGCCCACCCCACTCTGGGTTTCATACAATCCATATTGTTAGTTTGTATGGATGCCAAGAAAAACGTCTTTCAAAAACAACCAGGTCCTGATGCAAGAGCACCAATTTCTTGAAATGAGTAGCAAGAGGAAATTCTATCTACTTAAAAAAAAAAAAAAAAAAAAGAGATAATTCAAATTCTTTCACATGCCCTTTCTTACATTGCTCTAAAGAATAAAGGACAAATAAGAACAAATTACAAAGGAAAAAAAAATCTAAACAAATATTTAATCACAAGGGAAAAAAAACCTACTTGCTTCAGTATCAAAAGAAGTATATTTATTCATTCACTTATCCATTTAGCACAATCCAGGTGGGATAATAAACAGCAAAAGCTTTACCCCCAACCTAGATACTTATAGAAATTAACAGATTACTAGATAATGGAGCATTTTTTCCAGAAACGGATCTTCTTGGAATAGGTAAAACTTAAGTAACAAAAATACAGATGGATAGGACTGGCAGAGAGAATTCTACAATAAAGGTGTTTCAGGTATCATCTGATTGCCATTATTAGCAGAGTAATACCTAATTTACCTGGCAGCCTGGACCACTAAGAATAGCAGAAACTAAAGAAGAGAAAATTAAGAAAAAAGGGACACTTCCAGGGGCAAAATTTTCTTATGCTACACAATCCATAGCCGGGAATTCATGTGCATGATGTCAGAGAGTGTTCTCTGGTCACTTACTCTACACACAATTCTAACCACCTTGATTCTCTGCCTTTCCAGCTTATACCACAATAGCTGAGGAACTTAGCAAGAGGAGCTTGTCTGAAACAGACACAATAAACAGCTAGACATGATAATCTACCCCCAAAAAGCAAGGGAAAAAAAAGACAGATGGCATGAAGAGCAGACAAGTAAGTTTTTTTTTGTTGTTTTTGTTTTTTTAATGGAAGTCTGGGGCTGGTTCAGCACAGTGGAACACTGTCCATGCCTTCACCTGTGATAAGATGACCTCTGACATATCACAATAAATTCAATGAAGGTTAATGTGCAAAAGTGCAACCAAAGAATCCATTAGCCAGGTTCAAAATGACAGCCCTTCAGTCACCAAAAAAAAGTCTGAATGTGCTCAGTATATTGTGACAAAACGGCCAAATCCGAAAAATGTATTTTATAAAATTTCCATTAAAGATGTTAAAATACAACCTTCAATGCTTAAAGGGAAGAGATTTTATTTTCTGGAAAATTAGGTAACACTGAAAATCAGATTCCTAGATGGTGCTAAATAAATTGGGCATCACTAGTCTTCTTTTTAAAGAAAATATCACGCAATAGTTAGGAGTTTACTTATAATAAAGCAGTCAGTCTCTATCAGAACAAAGATAGCCACTGAAGACAAAAAACAAGAAGGATAAAGCTTTAATTACAAAAACAAAGAGATATATGGATTTATTTATTATGACAGCACAATCCTGAGGTCTGTGTTAAAGGCACCTCATTTCAGTCCTGGCACACAAGCTTTAAAAAATGCTTAAACAAGCTCAAAGTATCTTTGAAGCAACATCAATGGTATATGGTACTTGGTGTCAGATTTTTTCTGTACAAAATTAAAAGTTAATAAATGTTCCAGGCAGTTCCTCTACATTTCTCAATCCACCCCCACCATAAACTCTGGGAAATAAAAGCAGCCCCTACCATTACTTTACAGTCTAGAGGGTTTGCAAAATGACTTGGAGGGGGAGCTTTGAAGTTTACAGTAATAAAAAGAGAAATATGCCATGAATGCCAGAGGGGGGAGCTCAGAGCAAAGGGAAAGATCATGTTTATAACGGGCAAAAAAGGAAATTCTGAAAACCTTCTGAGTTTTTACATAATATCCTTTTTTCTCTTTTTTCAGTGTTCTCTTTTGAAGAATGGGTTCTAATACCCTTTGAAATAAACAACCTTCTTTCCCCCTCACCCTCACCCCACATAGAGAGAAAATAAAAGTACTGCTGAGGGTAACCAGTTTAAACAATGTGCAGGTTTCTGAAACCTCTGCTTTTGGGAAGTCTCATGCACACAAGCCTCCTGTCTCTAATCAGTTTTGTTTGCAAATGAACCTACACAGTAGGATTGGCATCTAATGATGCTGAAGGCACGGGAAAGGAATTAGCCCAAGACAATCATTATTTTAAAGAGGTGCTTGGCTTCCTCCAGATTCCTTTTATATGTTTACTTCTTAAGACAAAATGGAATTTTAATAGGCTCTTTCCATAATTAAAGACGCTATCTTTGTGTATTCACTGCCCTTTGTACCACTAAAGACATACAACTAGCTTATCCAAAAAAAAAGAGCCACAGTCCATTTATATTTTCCTAGAAACAACTTCCAAGTACAGACAGGTTTATGGAGATAGAGATAGACAGGGTCAACCAGCACTCTTCTTCCCATCTGAATTGTAAGCATTTCTTTTAACTACATTTTCAATCCTGAACAGTTCTGCCAGCGACCAGAGACAAAATTAGCATCAAAATTGGTGCCATTGAACAACGAAGTTCTTGATGCTAAATGGAAAGCTACAGCTCCCAAAACAGTGCCCAAAGAAAGTCTTTAAAAGAAATGAGTATCCTTTTGTATTTGTTGGCTACTTCAACAACACTGAGTAACAAACCACCTCAAAACGCAGCATACAACCAGTGTATTTTCCTTGCTCACATACACACTCGTTATCTAGGACTTGGCCGTAGGCTGGACTACACTGGGCTTGGTATCAAGCTGCAGATCAGGTCCAGAGCCAGTGCTTGAATTAGCAGCTACTAGAAGCATGTTCTTCTCATGGAAAACAATAGAAGTGCAAAGACCAAGTCCAATTGCACAAGCATATTTCAAGCCTTTGCTAGAGGCATATTTGCTAACATTCAGTTGGTCACAGCAAGTCACATGACCAAGCCCAATAGCAATGGGATGAGAAAACACACTGCTCTTATCAGTTGGGTGGGGGGCTGGTGGGGGTGGATGCGTAAGGGAATGAATATTTGCTGAACAATAATCCAATCTACCACAATCTTCCATTCAGGCTGCTAGAGGTTATCTGTTTACCACATCTGGTATCCTGCTGCTTACGGAATAACAAGAGCTCATCATCTAAGTAAATAAATCGTAGTTTTATTTAAGTCTGCCATTTATAGTACCATTAGAAGATAAGAATTAAGCAGAAAAAACTGTAAAATTGGTATTATATTGTATAAATGGACATGATTAGGAGTTTCATTGATGTCTCAGAAATCTGTTGACAAAGGATAATACATTACAGCTATAGAGTGCTACTTAATGTACTCTAGTGTTTCAAGTCCATGTACTTGCTAAGCTGTCTACCTTACATCAGATCAGCATCGACAATATTTTATGCAGTGTTAGTTTTGCATAGAAATAGCCCGCTAGACAGCAGAATTACAAAGAAAAAAGAAAGCAGGAAAGATCATGCCAAGGTTTCCGACTTGGATAATGCAGTATGCAATAGTAGTGGCATTAGCAGAAACTGAAAAAGAGTAGAAAGCACTTGACAAACAGATTTAGAGCAGCTATTTATGAAGCTTTACAGTGAACAACATTTTAAGATAACTTTAAAAGGCTCTATCTACATACATTTAAAAGTTAACTTGACAACCACATATCAGTTAAATCCTACTGGAAACAAGATATGAGATGGCAATATAAAGGGGGGAGAGGAATATGTATGTAATACTTATATATCTGTTTACCAAATTTTATTAAGAAGGTCCAATGAACCCCAGGTTCATATTTCACTATCAGCTATTAAATGCCTACTACGTGTCCCATACATTAGCTTACCAAATACAAAGCTATGTTGTAAGGTAGGGATTATTATTATTATTATTCACATTTTACAAATGAGTAAAGTGAGCCTTGATAAAGTTAAGATTATATAACTAATTAGATGTAAAGCCAAAATTTGAACACGAATCTTCCACATAAAAGCATGTTTTGTCTTTTCTTTCCTGACTATCCCATGCTAACTCTCTAAAAATGCCTTTTTTACCTGAACCAAAAGGATTATTTTATATTCTCCCATTCTCAACTCCCAACACTAAAGGGATAGAGTAAACCAGAAACATAATTATGATCATAATAGACTTATGATCCTCCCTAGGATATGTCTCACAGATACAACAAAATTCAGGAATGTTTTAAACATGTTAAATACCAGGTATCAATCAGTAGGTCAAAAGTTACAAAATGGGGGAAATTTTACTACTTTCAAGTAGTATCTTAATAGTCTGCTTCCTGGAATAGGTTTTAACTAAAGTAATTGATCACACTGTTTCCCATAAAGCCTTATAAAATAAAGTCTTTGGCAAAAGGAAGTGAAATACATGCTCTCCACATTCAAAGGCTCTAGATGTCTACCTGCAGTCTACAGCTTTTGCACAATGATTCTCAACTTCATTACGGGCCCAGTCTATAAACCTATCCCTCATGGCACACAACTCTACTTAACATGCAAATGTGGGTCTAAGAACAATGCCTCAGATACAGGGTAATCTATGCTTACGTAAACTATGCTACATTTAATTTACACATATATTACTCTGGAAGAGCAGACTAAGAAGGAAAGACTGATAAAATGGATTCTTCCATCCCTTCCCAAAGGGTGATTAGAAAAGAATATTAGTAGATAGCAAACCCGCACTAACCTGTCTCACTTTCAGATAATTAGTTGTGAATTTTTTAAGGCAAGGGACTCACATGGGAGAGTACAAATTTATTGCCTTCCACAATCTAATAATCTTGGCAGCAATGAAAGTTATCTATTTATTGATAGGCAACTGTAATTTATCTTCCCTGAGTAAAATACAGTTATTTAAATTTTTTTTTCTTGTTATGAATGCTGGCCTCAGCAGTAAACATGTAAATGACTTCACAAGAACAAAAACACCCATTAAATGTCAATAAACTCCGAAAGCACAGCTATAAAACTCTCAGAAAATTCTGTATCAGGTCAGCAATGGACCACTAAGTTCAGGAAGAACAGTGAATTCAACATGACTGTGACGGCAAGAATTTGGCAAGGAAATCAGAACCGTAATTCTAGTCCTTGTTCTGTCATTAAATCCCTTAGTGATCTTTAGAAAGTTACCTGACATCTGGGCATCATTTTTTTTTCCATTATAAAACATAGGGGTTTGATTAGATTCATTTATTCAGTAAAATTTGCTGAGCATCTAGTATTTACAGTGCTGACACAGGTGGATTGTACACAGAAGTGAACAAAATGGACAAGGTGCCTGACCTCAGGGGTTTTCCATTCCAGTAGAAAGACAGATTCATTAAAACCTCTCAAGCTCTACAATTTTATGGTCTTTCAAAGTATCAGACAATAACTCATTCCAGTATACATGATGTCCAAAAGGCAAGATAGAAAGGGTAAATCTATTTTTTGTTAGGATATCAGTTACATTTCAAATAATATGCCCAATATGTGTGGTGGAATATAAAATAGTACAGCCAATTTGGAAAACAGTTTGGCAGTTTCTCAAAAAATTAAACGCAGAGTTACTATATGACCCAACAATTCCATTCCTAGGTATAGTAAAACTGTAAACAAATATTCACATAAATACTTGCATACAAATTTTTATAGCAGCAGCCGTATTCATTACAGCCAAAATGTGGAATCAACCAGATGTCCACCAACTGATGAATGGATAAAAAAAATGTCCACATAACATAATAATAATAAGGACAGGAGGCAAGGAAATTTCAGATAAATGAAGGCAGTTCCCCAGCAAAGGCCCCACCCTCAAGCCTGGAAACCAAGGCCCTAAATGAGAAGAGTTATCCCTGTTTTCTCACGCAAATGTTGCTTTTTCCAAAACCACCCTGGCCCACCATGTCCCATATCCTATACCCATAAAAACCCCAAACACCACTAGCAGAAGAACAGAGCAGCACAGCAGGGGAGAGAAGAAAAGAAACATCTGAATGTTGAGAGGAGCTCGGCTGGGAGCGGTCGGAGATGAGGGAAGATCCTCTTCCCACTCCATCTCCTTTCCAGCTCCCCATCTCGCTTACAGCCACTTCCATCACTCAATAAAATCTCCACATCCCTCAAGTCCATGTAACCTGATTCTTCTGGAATGCTGGGCAGGAACTGTTACCTAGAGGGCAGGGTGTAAAGGCTGTCACCCTGACTCTCCACTGAGTTGGTTAACACTTAGCTGTCCACGGATGACAACTGCTAAAAGAGCATTAATTGTACCAAACCCCTAGATGCTAATGTGGGGCAGGAGCCCAAAAGCACTTGCCCCAGCCCTGGCACCAACTCATCTGCATGCTCCCACTCCTGTAAGAGGTTTGAGTGCAGCTACAGCCCAGTAAGTGAGCCACACCCCTGTCACAAGTCCCATGAGGGGGTCAAGGGAATTCTTGCATCTCATTATTAAGCAATAAAAAGAAATCAGGTACTGCCATGCTGTAACACGGATGTCCAGAATAGACAAATCTACAGAGACAGAAAATAGACTGGTGACTGCCAAAGGCTGAAGAGAAGCAGGAATGGGGGTGACTGGTAATGGTGAGTGATTGCTAATGGCCAGTTTTCTTTCTGGAGTGACAAATATGTTCTGGAATTAGACAGTGGTGATAGTTTGACAACCTTGTGAATATACTAAAAACTGCTAAGTTATATTATTTAAAATGGTGAATTTTATTGTATGTGAATTGTATCTCGATGTTTTTAATTTTAAAAAATTTAAACTTACGGAAAAAATTTACGTCCTAATATGTAACAGAATCAATTATCTTAGCAAAGTTAGAAAACAGCATATTAAAATAGAGAGCAGATGAATTGCTAGTGAAATGTTTAAAAGAATGTTCAGAATATGATTTCAAAGCAGTCTTATACTTGGTTTATTATTTTAGATCCAAAATAAACATCATTAAAATGGTATCAAACAAAACATGAAAAGTCATGTTTCCATCAATTCTTTCTCTAATATTCTAAGACTTCATTGTTTCAGTGCCCTTTCACTTACTAAATCAATATCCTCGCTACTTCTCCTTCATCAGTGTTCTCCCAACCCATGCTGTTAATCACTTCAATCCCTATTCTCAAGCCATGCCTCTCTTGCTTAATACTTTCCCTGCAACTTCAGTCCCTCCAAGGCATCAATATTTCCAAAACCCCCTTTCCAAAACTTTTGACTCATTATGATTAGAATTTTCTCATCTACACATTTGTATAAATTCATAAGGTAACTTTTGATCCAGGAAAAAGGGGAAAAGAAAACACACACACACAAAAATAAGAAAAATGATGATACTGCAAGCGAATTTTACCAAAATTAACTTTAATGAGTCCTGGTATACCCTGGCTCAAAATTTATCTACAATAAGCACCAATAGATGTTTGTGGTGTAAAAGCAAAAAAGTAGCATACCAGAAAATACACTAATGTAAAATATAACTGAAGGAACCCGAATACTATACTAAATAAGTCTTCAAGCCACAACTATTGAATCTGTTTCCTGATTTATAAATTCTACAACAGCAAATTTCTAAGCACTGAGTTTGTGCATAACTAACCAAAGCTGGATAAGCTCCAAGGATTACAATAAAATAAAAATAGGACAGGACAGGAGAGGAGGAGAGAGGAGAAGGAGAAAGGAGAGAGGAGAGAGAGGAGAAGATTAGCACAGAGTGATTATCATTTGTTCTGACTTGCTTCTTCCTGATCACTCTAAGGCATGTGTTCCACTTGGTGGCAAATGCTCATGGGTACTGTCAATAGAGAACAAAGTCAAAGGTGAAATGTTAGCAATTCTCTGATTCAGAAGTCCAAGGGAAAAGAAATCCCTAAAGCTCAGTGTGGTTGGCCTTACCCAGAAATTTAACTGTAGCTGAGAAATTTATATTCAACTACACAAGACAACAGGAAGGATGGCTGCTCCTCACATCAGACCAAGTGAATAAAATTGAAAAATTTTAAATCAGGACATTCTCTATGCTGAGGTTTAATAATCCGTAGACATACAAATCACTGTCAAGTGTGATCCAGCAATTTTGAGAGCTGCATTTTTAAGCTTCCATTAGGCTGGAGCACTTTTACCATGATCCTATCAGTCATAAGTTGAGAAGTTAAAAACCCTATTTCTCAAACTCTTGAAAGCATCACAGACTGAAAGCAAATAATTTGCAAACACAAGGTAGTTATGTCTCTCATCTTTTTCTATAATAAGGAAATTGATTCTCTCCTCAAAATCTACCAATTGATTTTTCTCCTTCTGTTAATCAGATTACTAAAATGCAGTATAATTTTTCTACATGGGAACCTCAAACTGAAAGGAAGAACAATGGAACTCTCAAGGTGTGTGTGGTACCACCCCCTCACCCATTGGAAATACAGTAAGAAAGTATTTGGCCACCAGCTTCCCAAACTCACATCTCTACCATGGCAATTGATGGAGAAAACCGGCAAATAGAGTCCTTGCAAAAGCAAGATGTTCATTTATAGAATACAGAATTTGGTGGTTCAATCTGCCTGTGACAACCCCATTTCTCATCTCCCTGCACCCCAATACACTTATAGATGGCAAAAACGAGGTTGGAGAGTAGCTGATAAAAATTAATCCAAGATACAAATTGCTCTGATTTCCTTTCTTACTGGATGTTAAAATTCCTGCTTTACCAAAAATTAAAACAGGGTCCATTTCCATTTTACTTCCTGTTTTGTGAACAACAGATCATGGTGTCTCTGGCATTCCATAAGATAATTCAAGATTGTCATGTCAAAATGTCAGGATTGTTGATGAAAATGCACAGAGGTGGTATCAATGCCTGAGACTTAGCATATAGACAGCAAACAAATAAAATAGTAACCTAGTAGAGCTGTGTATCACCCTAGTAATAAAGGCTTGAAGTGGAAAAAGCCCAGCCTACATTCCAACTAAAGATGTTCTGTCGCTTATGAGGCGCCTGACACACAATCCAAGTTAATGAACTGTAAAAATTGATTATGTTGGAAAAAAAAATAACTCATCAAGTCACCTTTGATATCTCTCTCTCACACACACACACACACACACACACACACACACACACACGCGCGCGCGCACGCAAGGATCAAGAGAATTACATTGGATGCTAAGGTTCCTTTACAGCATATGGAGCACTAGGCATAGTTTAGAGCCATCTTCTCAACGTGAATCCAATTACTCATTAGTGAAAAAGACAGAGACCATGGGTCACACTGTCAATATAAACTGCTCAATTCCCAGTTTCTCCTTAAGAGAGGAAATGTCTGAAGCTCAGCAAGAAGCAGACATCGAAAGATGTTCATGAAAAAGATCAACAGAAAGTCAACTGGGCTTGAACTATTGAATGTTAACATTCAATAATAAGAACCTCTGTATTATATAATGATGTTGGTGATGACAACCATTTGTTTACAGCAGAAAGAACTCACATATATTAATAGTACTTTCTTCACCATGTATTTAAAAATACTGTCTTTAAAATTGCCCTTGGCAAAGCAAAGATAGCAAGACATGGTAATAGCTTTCACAATTTCAATAAAGTGTTTCTAACAGAAAGGCAAAAGGAACCAATATTTATTATTTTCCACAGGAAAATTAGGGGAAAATTGAGCCATGTAAATAAATTTGCCATAAACATCCAAACAGATACTATTATTATCCCACAGTTCATGAGCAACAGTTATTTGCATGTAATTAATTTGCTTATTTCTGGGGCCTCAGACAATATAATATGCTTATCAGCTTGGTTTCCAAACAACAAGTGTTTAACTCTTCCTTTTATATTTGTAAGAAAATATTTACTTGCTCTTTCCTTGACAGATTCAGAGCCAGCTGCAGGCATTAGAGACAGAGCTGCTTCTGGGGCAATCACAGACATATAACCCCCAACTGGGGCATGATGTTACCAACCTTAAGATGAACATAGAATAGCCAAGGCTGAATTATCTAACACCAAAAACATCATTACCAGAAACAGAGAAAAAATCTATGGGAAAGAGGTACTGACTGTCTCCTTCCTGTAGATGAAAAGAATCAAACTCTGTAAAATATTTGATGAGAGATATTCCAAGCCAAATATTAGTGGCCCTGACTCGTACCACAGCCCTCAGGAGATCCTGAGAACATGTGCCCAAGGTAGTTGGGGTGCTGTTTGGTTTTATACATTTCAGGGAGGCATGTCAAATACATTTAAGAAATGTAACGATTTGGTCCAGAAAGGCAGGACACCTTAAAGCAGGGTCTTCCAGCTTACAGGCAGATTTTAAAATTTTTCTGATTGACAATTGGTTGAGTTCATCTAAACACGTGGGATCAACAGATAGGAATGGCTGGGTTAAGAGAAAGGACTGTAGAGATCAAAGTTCTTATTTGCAGAGGAAGCCTTCAGGTAGTAGCCTTCAGAGAGAAGAGGTTGTCAAATGCTTCTCATCAGACTTACAGTCTGTGCTGATGTTCACACCATCTGATGGGTATAATGGAACATGTCCAACTCCCCGTGTTCCAGTCATGACTTGAACCAGTCTTTCAGATTATATTTTAAGAGTAAATTAGCTGAGCATGAAGTCCATTCAGATGATTGGAGGCTTTAGAATTTTATTTTTGGTTTACATTCCCCAGTCTACCAACTTCTATATTCCATCCTTCCCTGAAAACCTAACTCCCTACCAACATCTCCCTATTCCCTGCAGCTTCCATGGCTGCTCAGCTCACTGTCTTTGAAGTTCCTCTCCCTGCGAACTGGAACTGGAGTCCATTGAGCCCATGCCCTTCCTCAGAGAGTATCATGGCAGTGTCTCCCCATTCTGAGCTCTGGCCCTAGGAAAATATTGTTGCTTCCTTACTGAACTGGTTGCCATCACTAACGTAGTCTGAAGCTTTGGAAACTCCCCTAACGTTTTCTGTGTGCTAGCCAACCTAGTTTCTAGATGCCTTGTCTCCAGAGAATTTTGGTAGTTATTTGCCAAGTCACAGGCTAAAGATTTTAAATGCCCCATCTATTGAACCCCCTCTCTAAGTTTAGCTGCTCTCTGAGAGAATTTAAGAAACAAGAATCAAGCTGATCACATTTTTATGGATTATTTACTGACTTTATTCGTAGTGCTAAACCTCACATCGAATATACCATATTCTGACCCTAAAAATAATGTTACCTCTAAACATTTCAGGCATATATTTTTATGAGTAATGCTTGTAGGGCACAAGGTTATGGAAATGCTCATTTATTCATTCAGTAGTTAGTAAACACCTATTACGTCCAAGAACAGCAGTAGGCATAGGGTGCATAATGATAACAAGCTAATCACATGGTTCTTACTCTCAATGAGCTTAAAATTTAGCAGGAAGGAAACTGACAAAAGTCTACAAATGTGCACATACTCACACCTACACAATCACCAAATGAGCAAAGTGATGTAAGAGAGTGCTATGAGAAACTACATACGGCTTACCTAAAGTGAGGACAAAAGGCGATACAGAATATCTAAACAGCAATATTAGTTTTACCATATATTATGAAGTCTCTAGAAGAATTCTAGAATTAATCTCTAGAAGAATTCTCACAAAGAAACTTATTTAGCTCATTTTGGATTGCTCCGTTAATTCTATTACTTTACCTCATGATAATTTTCAAAATGAGATTCTTTCCCTTTCTCCTTTTAAAAAGTAAGCATTTCCCACAATTTCTGTAGTAAGATAAAACCTTCACATACTTCTCTAAAATTCTAACTACGGATTTTTTTCTATTATTAAAAAGAATGAGATTGCTAAGTTTTTTTTAATTGTTCCATAAATCCCCAAGGGATTTTCCACCAATGCCCATTTCAATCAGCTCTAAGTTGAATGTCATTCTGAACTGGGTCATTTTGAAGAGCTGCATGAGCCAGTAAAACATGTAACCTACATAACCTCCATGTTAAGAAAATGCAGTTCTAAAATCAGCCTCATGCCGTTTGACTATAATTTCACTGGCTCCCATCTAATTTAAGCACCAATTTTATTATGTAATGCCAACATAAGAACTCTTATGTTAGGCACCCTTTCTATTATGCAATACAAGCAGTATCAGTATCCTCTTTATTTATTATATAATGTAAGGTATATAAGTACCCTTTTTATACACAATGTAAGCTCTAGGGAAGACAGAACCTCTAAAACAAATCTTAAATACGGAAATCACCCCAGAGCAAAAGGATGACTTAGTCAAATCATCAAATAACTTCACTAAGCAAGTTTTTTTAAATCTCCGATCTGAACTTCTGTTTTGTTTTCAGTTTGGCCTACCTCACTGTATTTTCCTCTGCCTACTTAATGAAGAAAGGCATATATAGCCAGACTGCCCAGCCTACCGGCCATGTTCAGAGACACAGGCAAAAATGATGGGTCCAAAAGCATGTCAGGACCTTATCATCAATCAGGGACAAAAGGGCTCAGTTATTTGCAAAAAAAATTAAATTTTTAACGATCTTCAATGAGGTTACTGAGCATAAAATAAAAGTTACCTCAAATGAATTGCACATAGTACTTATTTCTTTATTCTGTCTAGTATTATAGGTATCATTTAAATGTCTATCTCTCTTAGTAAATTAAAAAATTGCTTCAGGGCAAGGATCATATTCTTCATTATGGCATTCGTAAAGTATCCTGAAAAAATGCTGGATGACTATTCAATGAATGAAGAAATATAATTGGCCTTTAAAAACAAATTATGTAGGCATTGCAGGAAAAATGAATGAGTAGTTAGGAGATTTTTAATAATATTTAAGTGCACACTTACTGACTTACATTTCAGCTCTCTAGTTGAAAGTAACAGAAAACAACTCAAAATAGCTTGAACAAAAGAGGGAAAATTGTTATTAATATGTAGATTTAGAATTATGCGTTATACAACTTAAAGGCAAAAATGCTGCCAAGACCCAGAAAAGCAAGCAGAAAAATCAAAAGCAGAGAGGTCCCCAGCAGTGAGCCCTCTTTCTCATAACTTTCCTCCTCTCTTCAGATCCGAGTTCCCTCTGTCCTCTGCAAGGAGCAGTCTCTGCTTCTCACAGCAGAAGTCAGCTGCACCACAGCTTCCTTGGTTTCTAATACCTATACGTTAGATCAGCAAGAACTAAAGTGTCATCATTTGGTCCCAATCCAAATTTCCAAGATAGAGAATCTGTGTGACCCAGTTTGGATCAGTCATCCATGCCTTCTCTGATGGACTGCAGTCAGACAGAATCAAGGAACAATCATGACTTTTGGGTACACACTTCTATGGGTAGGAAGAGGGCAGCACTATGAATAAGGCATTACAAAAAAACGAGTCCACTACAACATTATATAATGCTTTACATTTTACCAAGAACTTTCACTTAACTCACTCAATTCGTACAACTTAAAGGCAAATTTAAGTTGTATCTTACAGGGAATGTACGAGAAGAATGACACAACATACAAAAGAATTGATACAAATCCAAAGAATTGATATAACACATAATTCTAAATCTACATATTAACTTATAACTTACATACAAAATAATTGATGCTAAGGACAGTTCAATGTCTTTCCCAAGATTGCTCTGCTATTAAGCCAGAGCCATGTCCATTAATTACTTTCCACCAACCCCTATTACCAAAATGGAATTGTGAAAGGGAAAGGAACATTTCTTTTTTGTTTTTAAGCCCGAGTTAGGAAATTACAAACTCTCTCAGAGAGTTCAACAGCACTACAAAAGTGAAAAACGCTATACTCAAGCAGAAGTGGCAGGGAGAAAGAATAACAAAAATTCCCTGATGTGAATAAGCTTTTACACAACAAATTATTTTACTGCCCATTAAACAATTCACCTGGTCAGTTCAAGCCCAAAGACCTTTCTTCTCCCTCTAAATCAAACTTCGTTGGCACCTACCATCTATAACAGTTTCTTAAAATGTAATTGTCAAAGAAAAAAAAGAAAACAAAAAACAAAACAAAAAAAACGTAATCGCCTAGGGAATGTAGTTGAAACGTGGATTCTGACTCAGTAGGTGTCACAGACAAGACTTTACAGAGGCCCCATAATCCCCACCTTCCACTATCCATGCTTTTGTGTGTTTACCTCCCCTTCAGTGTAGGAGGGAACTGTGACTTGCTTTTAACCAACAGAATATGGCAAAGATGATGGGCTGTCACATGACACTATAGAAGACTCTGAAACTAGCAGACCTCCTCCCACCAACCCCACTGCTGGCTTTCAAGAAGCAAGTTGTCATGAATCTGGAGCAGCAAGGAAAAGAACTCAGCCAACAATTGCCGGAGCTTAGAAGCAGACTCTTCCCCCATAGGAGCCTCTGAGGTGAACCCAGCCCTGGCTAACACCTTGACTGCAGCATGGTAAGAGACCCTGAAGCAAAGGAGCCATCTAAGCATCCCGGACTCCTGACCCAGAGAAACTGTAAGATAATAAGTGTGTGCTATTTTAAATCACTAAGTTTGTGGTAATTTGTAGGCAGCCACAGGAAAATAACAAGAGTCAGTCTGGGTTGGGGCCAGGGATCTGGGATTCACACTTCAAACAGCACTAACATTCATTTGGCCCACCAACATTTGCTGTCTTCTGTTTGGGTTGGCCTTTGATATTATCCCTGTGCCACTCAGACTATGATCCCCTCACAACACAAACCATATACTCCATGGCTCCCCAGAACAATACTCAAATAAACCTGAGTGTTGGCTGTGTATGAATGTACCACTGTTACCTTCCTGATCTCCCATCATACAGATTTTATCCCTTTAAATCTACTTCACTTCAAAATACCAGTCAGGTGGTCAATTCTTTTACTGTTAGTTCTCAAAATTGACTGCTTAATTCTTTTAATCATAAATACCAGCTTGAAGAACTGGAGAATTTCAAACTTGTTCCATCACTGCACTGTAAATATGTCTTTAATCTGTCCCATGCCATGAGTCTCCTTTCCTCCTCTTCCTTGACATTTCTTCAGTCCTATTAACCATACATCAGCTCATCTGCTGCTGGTACTGCTGCAAGTCCATAATCACCCAAAATTCTCATTAGATGATTCATCTAATGTCTCTCAAATTGAAACCACCTTGTTATTTTTTTGAAATCATTTCTCCACTTCTACCTTCTTTAATTCTGCCTACACATCCAGCCTCTTGAAATAACAGTTATTCAGAGGATGTCTCCTCTGTTGTACAACACTCCTTGAATGCACTTACACCAAGAATATCATACTGAACCACTTTATGACTTTCAAACATAGTCAAGATGACCTTTTTCTCACCACTGAAATTATCTGTCATCCTTACAATATATTCCCATAAATCTCCATTTATTTTTTCATTTTTAATTTAAATTCTGAAAGCTTACCATGTATGAAGGCTTTATCTAATCCTATATCCTGCATAAAAGTTTGCTATAAAATACCTGACCAATCAATTACAGTGGTCTCCCAGCCTCAGAGTATATTCACCAATTCATTTTATATATAACAATATCCGCAGTAACCCTAAAAGTAGTTACAAGTAGTGAATACACAGAGTTATGCACAGAAGAATAAAGGAAAACGACAAACCCTGGAGGTGACAACTACACCTGAACCTCAGGAGGTGGGTAGTGTATATTTAGAAACGTTTTAACTAGAGCTTCAGTTATCGTCCCTTAAAGAATGTGGCACCCAACCTTACCCCAAGAGAATCAATGCGCTGACCCATTTTTTTCTCTTCAGCACTTCACAACCTGTGCACGTTTCAGACATTCTTCTTAGTAATTTCTGACACATTATTTTCCATGAACACTGTGACTTTAATTCAACAGTATCTCAGCAGAATAATGTGAAAGTAATTCTGAGACTGATTATTTAGTATTCTCCAAAACCACTGCACAACCTCACTAAGCAAAAAGAGCTAACTGGCCAACGTTATGAACCAAGCTACTTTGCCATTCCTTTCACATTCAGATGAGGCAAGAGAAACTACGGTAATCAATACTAAATTTCTGGGCACTAATGTGCCACAGCAACAAAAAAAAGTGTCGAGTCTGGGATCCTCCAAGATTGCAGCCTATAGTCTAAATATGTAAAGCACTGAACCAAGAAAGGAATCAATACATACAGTTGTCTCTTGTCCTGAAGTTCATAATATGTTCGATGACATTATGAGATGAGTGAAACTGATCAATCTGCTATGTTCTTTCTATTACTAAGTGGACATGAAAGTGGGAAGAAAAGGTAGAAAGGAATTACTTGAACTTCCTTTTTAGCAAAAACAAAAAATGATAATTTAGTTATTAATAGTATGGTTTTCACTTAAAATCAAAAATTCATCTATTGATTGATGTCAGAGGGAAAAAATCATGCAAAAACTGGAAATCTATAAAGAATTCTAATGTTTCACATGCAAAATCTACAAACTAATACTCCTTGGCTTTCTATTTTAAAGAAGTTTAAGAATTATCAATTATAATGACTTGTTCTCAAATGAAATTTTAAATGATGGTAAAAAAAAATATGGTGCCTAAAGGTATTGATGAGGTAGACTGGTTAAGGATCATAGCAAGTATGAAGCCATATTACTATATGATTAGTCCTTGATGTCACTAGCACAGAGGCAGAAAAAATGACGTAAACTATGGCACGGATATTCCCCAATTGTCTTATATCCTTGGCTCCATTCTGGCTACAAATAGAACCTAACCTTAGCTCTATACTATAGTCACTACATGTATTCTAACCTAGCCCAGATTCTTACAGTCACTACATTTACTCTACTCTTTTTTTTTTTTTTTTTTTTTTTTTTTTTTGAGATGGAGTTTCCCTCTTGCTACCCAGGCTGGAGTGCAATGGCGCGATCTCGGCTCACTGCAACCTCCGCCTCCCGGGTTCAGGCAATTCTCCTGCCTCAGCCTCCTGAGTCGCTGGGATTACAGGCACGCGCCACCATGCCCAGCTAATTTTTTATATTTTTAGTAGAGACGGGGTTTCACCATGTTGACCAGGATGGTCTCGATCTCTTGACCTCGTGATCCACCCGCCTCGGCCTCCCACAGTGCTGGGATTACAGGCTTGAGCCACCGCGCCCGGCCTTACTCTACTCTTAATTATAAATGAGATTTTTTTTTACCCCATCAATGTTCTGATTATAAAACCTTTTAACACCTTAAGTGTATAAAAGGTTTTCAGTTGACATGCAGTCAGACCTTCCTTCTTCACATCCTAGCCTCTCTCTGAATCCTTCCCTTGTTAGGAAACTCCCTACCTCTAAAGACAGTGTATTCTAAGATTAGACAGCTCTAATTACTGGTAATTTATTTTTACTGGGCAGGAATCTGACTTTCTTTGACTCTTTAGTGCCTGAGTTCTGTCCTATGATAAAACAGAATTAAAAGAATTACTTAACCATAAAGAAATGTTCAAACATTTAAAGGAAGCTGCCACATATCCACCAAATCTTTCCTTATAGCCCTGCAAATCCCTTCTATTATACTATCCTGTATGCTCTTCTTCAATCCCAGCTTCCAAAGCATAAAAATCACGTAATCACATAGACCTTATCATTCATACGATCTAAATCCAAGTGAATCCTCAATGTTGTTAGATAATGCATTTAGACATCTGTCTTTTATATCTTCACTCATCCAAAGACATTGCAAAAGTTGTTCATTTCCTGTAATACCCACATTGCTACCTTCAACACCACCAGGACCTCCTCCTACCAACAAGAGGGCAGTCACTTCAGCTCCTTCTCTCCTCCAACATCGACTTATCTTCCCTCCCTGCAAGCAAAAAGTCATCCATCCTTCTTTAAAAAGTGTATTGTTGCTCTTTCTCTCCATTCCTTTCAGAGTGTTCTAAAACTGTTTTTCTCAATTATTTCTTCTCAAATATCTGACAGTGGAGGAGACATGAGGAATACTAACATTTATTGATCATGCTTGAGGTAGGGTTGATGGTATTTTACACATTGTTTCATCTTCCCATGTTTTTCATGGCTTTCCCACATACCAAATCTCTCCATGCTGTATAAAGTTCTTTTTAAGATACATTATTTATGCATCTGACTGTATTCTGTGGTTGGCAGTGGTAGTATAGAAACCATTATTCCTTACTCAAAGGATCTTTGAGTGCTAGAAAAACAACCATATATGCAAATAACATATTTTTAATAAGAGAGGAAAGAGAGAAGGTATGAATAAAAACTTGTCACTCTGGGTATCCAAGTCAGATGGATGTTGCTGTGGTACCACTCTGAAATTTCAAACTGTTCGCACAGGTGATGGTCAAGTACTACACCAAAGTTGATGCACAAGGTAAACTTCTTAGATCCATTTTTCCTCTCATGCCCTATTTCTCTCCTTCAATTCATTGACAACATTTTTAATGTGTCCTACAACACAGTCTCTTTTTCTCACAGAGTATATATATACACCACAGTCTGCTTTTCTCCCTACAATTTGACTTTGAATCTTCCTTCTAAAATGAAAACTGCATCCTAGGAGGATATTAATAAGCTAATTGTCAAATATAAAGTTTTGTTGTTTTTTATTTAACTACATTTGCTCCCTCTGTACACCATCTGACATTGTAGACAACCTTTCCTTAGTACCTGTACCAATAAATGATTCTCAAATGTCTACCTTTATCATCAAATTTTATTTCCTGTTTGTCAGGTCTCAACAAAATGTAAGCATGCACCAACGCATTTCTGCAACTTGTATTATGTTTTTATTCTTCCTTGGCAAAATTTTCTACTCTCTTCACATCAACTATTATTTTGAGGTCGTCGACTACGACTATACATACCTATATTTTAGCACATGCACACAAATAGAAAATAATATAACAGCTATGTATCTAGCACCACAACTTTAACAAATGCTAATATTTTGCCTGATTTGCTTAATGCCTTTTTTCTAAGAAATAAAATGACACAAATACAGCTAAAGCTCCACTCATCATCTCTTCCCATTTTTTATACTTTGATCATACATGTATATGTACGATCACATTATATATATGTATATCACACATATATAATAGTTATATGACATATATTATATAGTCTTTACAGCTTACTCTACCCTGGTTATGTTTCTGAGATGTATCCATGTGGATGCATGTACAACTAGTTTGTTTATTTTAACAGCTCTACTGTATGGTGGAAAAATCATCCTACATTTATCCATGCCTCTGCTTCTTTTCTATTTGAAGTAGATAGTGCTACAATGAACATCCTTGTACATGCCTCTTTGTTTTATATGTATGACTATTTTCTAGGCTAACACATAAAGGCAGAATGGCTGAGCTACAGAATATGCACATCTTCAACTTTTCCAGATATTTCTAGATTGTTGCTAAAAAGATTGCAGTAATTTATTCTCATCAGTAATATACAAGAGTTCCTGTTTCTTCTCATCCTTGCCAACACTTGGGTGCTATCAAGCTTATTAGGTATTGTCAATCAATAGGTGTAAAATGAAATCTCACCAGGGTTTTACTTTTCATTTCCCTATTAGCGAAGTTAAGCATCTTTTATAATTGGCCATTCAAGCATCTACCTGTGTGAATTGCCTAGTCATATTCTTTTTCCATTTTCCATTAGGTTGTTTATTCTTTTCTTATTGATCTGTATGACTTCTTTCATATTCTGGATAATTCTCTTTGCTCAAATACATACTACCAGTCTATGGTCTGTCATTTTGTTTTGTTTTAATGTCTTTTGTTATATTTAAGACTTTTAAGTTAATGTATTTTTTTAAGTCAGTCCCTTAGGGCTTGTGATTTTTATATCTGCTTTAAGTATCTTCTCTATTACAATGTCATGAAAGTATGGCCCTTTAAAGTTACTCGGAGTCTGTCTGAGATGGCCTGGCCTTTATACCTGCTTCACTGATCAGTCACTATGGGCTGAACCAGGAAAGTGGATGATCTTGGACAATATAGCTCTCACCAGCTTTGGTAATCTCTAAACGAGCTGGGTACCAAAATCTCTGGTCTGACCTACAGTGCAAATATGATCCCCTATTTAAAACACTTGAAAGACTCTTCTGCACTTCAGACGAAGTCCAAACTCATTAAACATGGCTGTAAGTCCCCAAAAGGAATCTGAGGTTTATAAAAATTAAGTCACTTGCACAATATTCTAGAGCCAATGAAAGTAGCAAGACTGAAAGTCAAGCCTAAATCTGACACAAAGTCACTGCAGTTCTATGACATCACCAATAAAATGCCAATGTGAGTACATGAAAGGGGATTCAAGCTAGGGAAGACTAAAGAAAGACCATCTACAGCAAGAGCAGTCTTACTGTCTACATAGGTCCCAGCAAAACATGACTATTAAATAGAGTTAATTAAGAATGCCTCCCTGGTAAGTCCTTTCGGTTTAGGCACTAAGCAAAATGACAAGGAATTTGGTTTTGAAATGACCAAATTGCCAGTTTCATCATAACCTTCACTGGGGCTCATAAATCAGAAAAAATTCAATGAGCTGTGCAAATGGAAAATCACTGAACTCAACAGAAGAAATCATTCCGAAATAGGTCTTCAGTAGATGGAGCTCTCCCCTTTGAATTGGTACTGAACCAGAACTGAGAAATCTGAACAGTTGGAAATACAGTCATTCAGACAAAGGTTCTGAACATTTCCACTGATTAAAGTGCCAATCACCCTTCTCCTGAAAGCACCAGCATTAACCCTGGTATACTAGCCACATTTCAACCCAAAATAACATTATTATTAAACATGAACTGAGCACCAACAATGCCTTCAGCACCTCTAAGAAAGATACAGAGTCCTTACTGACAGGTTTGCCATTAAGCCACTATTTTGGGAAAGATCGCAGAATAATTGTAAACATCTGAATTTTATTTTCGTGGGGAAAAAAAGAAAATTTCAAATTTCATTTCTCCCATTAAATTGTAATATGAATCAAAACTTATTTATGAAAAACTTCTCTATGATTACTACTTTGTTCTGATACTTGATGTTGTCATATGAATTAGGCTTATGACCAGATCCTGTTCTTTTGCTTTGTTCTGATTTATCTAGAGCGTCTCATTATGTTGCTCAGGCTGGACTCAAACTCCTAGACTCAAGCAATTCTCCTGCCTCAGTCTCCAGCATAATTGGGACCACGGGTAAAGAGGATATTTGATTTTTCATGGTGGTTTGGGATTAATTGTGAAGCTGCAGAGCTAGGCTACCATCAGACAAATTATCCCAAATAAAGATGAAAATATGAAAATATCCAAATATATTCAAATAAAAGTATGTCTAATCCTCCTATATGCCCCACCACAACATACCACTTTTATCAACTAACTAACGCCTGTCAACCGATTACTGACCCAAAAAAAAAAAAAAAAAAAAAAAAGCTGAATTCTGAAGGTTTTGAGCAGACACAAATCAGAAATTCTGCACAATCTAGACACTCTTCAAGGCTTAAATTTAGATTGCCCAATATAGAGCAAGACTAACTTCGACCCAGAAGTCACATAATAGTCCATCAAAAGCAACACATCTTATAACAAACTCAATGGTAGATACTGTAAGTGATTATTATTTAGTGATCCACTTGAAGGTCTGACCTCTTCCTACCAAAGCCACACTTAGAAGTAAACTGCATCATTAGAGAGAAACAAAAATTTGCAATGTAAAATCAAAAAAAAATAGCTTTGTTATAATGATGTACTCCAAGACTTTTAAAAGGCAGAAGAAAGACAACAGGTGAGCACATACATTCAAGTATTTCAGTATAAACAACACTGCATGAGTACCAAATAAACTACCATGTTCCACTTGACACTATGAGACAGCTTCCCCCAAAGCCACCATACTTTTGTGACCTTGAAGATAAATCTCCCATAATCTGATCATAATTTGCACCTGGAGATGCCTTCTCTGGAGTATTTGATGTTGGGATTTTTGTTCAAATGACTTTCTTGAAAATGTCAATACATGTTTAGATGGAATATAAAGTCTAAGAAAACTGTCCTACTTTTGCTGATGCTAAGTCTGAAAGATTAAATCTACAGATACACAATCAGTGATAACACCTAGTTAGAATTCTGCCAGTGTACGGATGTGCTAATGTACTGGCTGAGGTCAGGAAAAGCACAGGAAATGGGAAATGTCTTTTCAATGCACAAATGACTAGGAATATTTCTATTCTTATTAATAGAATGTCTATTCTATAGTAATAAGAATTCTTGAGCTTATTTCTAATGACATTACAAACTATTAAAGACTACACTATAGTAGAGTGATTCAATGAGGATGTATGAGCTACAGAATATACAAAGATGCTTCAACTTCTTTATACTTAGCTAACACAAACTATTTCAGACTTTGTATCCAAAACTGAGTCCACAGATGTAAGACATCAAGTTTAACTATTTTTTAGAAAAGTGAGAATGAGTTTGCACTAATCTACATACATTCTTTTGCTAAATCCTTTCTATACAAAAGATGGATACTTTTAATATGGCTGGCCATAATTTTGGGTATAGTCTATGAATTTAAAAAATGGCCAAAGTTAACTAATTCAAAGATCATTAGACTCCGTAACTTTAGCTTCTTTTTTTTTTTTTTTTTTTTTGAGACGGAGTTTCGCTCTTGTTACCCAGGCTGGAGTGCAATGGCGCGATCTCGGCTCACCGCAACCTCCGCCTCCCGGGTTCAGGCAATTCTCCTGCCCCAGCCTCCTGAGTCGCTGGGATTACAGGCACACGCCACCATGCCCAGCTAATTTTTTGTATTTTTAGTTGAGACGGGGTTTCACCGTGTTGACCAGGATGGTCTCGATCTCTTGACCTCGTGATCCACCCGCCTCGGCCTCCCACAGTGCTGGGATTACAGGCTTGAGCCACCGCGCCCGGCCCAACTTTAGCTTCTTAAGAGACTCTTAAGTTCACAGTCCCACTCAATGTAGTGCCTATCCTAAACTTTAGTGAAATAAGATCAGAGACACAATTTAAATGGTCCATATTTATTGATGCTAATGTAGATTACAAACAACACATTTCACTGCCATCTTTTGGTGACCTTGGATGAACTATTCAAACAGAATATAAAATAAGGTGATACATCAATTTTACCTTCAAATAATTCCAATGACTTTGGGAAATGTGATGTTATTTTTAAAAGCTAGGGTGCAGAATTGTATACATGCATAATCTCAACTATATAAACATATACAGAAAAGAAACAAGCAGCTAACAGTGTTCCTGCATAAGAGAGTTAAGTAGTAAATTTTATTTTCTCCATATTCTATAATTTTCTCAGTGAGTATTGATTAGAAAAATAAAAATAAAAATAAAAATCTTTCTTTCTCCCTGTATCATCCCCAACAACCCCCCAGCCCAACACACAATCCTGAAGGGAAAAATCCAAGGTTTGAATCAAAATAGACCTAACCTAGAAGCAGACAACATGCTGATAACCAAATAATCCCTCAGGTGAGTCAAATTAAATGATTGTGTTGTAAAAAAATAAGATAAAATAAGGCAATAGAT
The DNA here is from genome assembly GCF_009761245.1 of Sapajus apella. Lineage (NCBI taxonomy): Eukaryota > Metazoa > Chordata > Mammalia > Primates > Cebidae > Sapajus > Sapajus apella. The sequence goes on from NW_022436947.1 coordinate 8,245,896, forward strand.
AGATGCCCATGTGTGCCCAATGTGAATGCATATAGTAGAGCCACACGTGGAGAAAAAAAAAAAAATCACACACATAGATATACATTCCGCAATATTAAAGTTCATTTGATAACCCTGTGCAAAACTCTAATTTCCCTAATATAATGCTTTTTTCCCTAATATAATGCTTTATTCCCTCCCTCTTCTGATATCCTGTGAGATATAAGTCTTGATAAGAAGACTGAGCTATCTTAAAACACATGTCCAAGACATTATTATGATTCCTGCAGACTAACCATGTGGTGCTCATAGGCATAAAACCATTTCAAAAGTACACTCACTGTGTATTGGCTCAGCAGGATGGGCTGTCCGCAGGAAGTGAAAAATGAAAAGATGATAAGCAGGGAGGTCTGGGTAAAATATAACTTCATTTCTTAGCATGAAAAAGAGACTCCCAGCAAATCTGTATGCTCAGTCTCTAATCTTTATTTGTAAAATCAAGTTAATAATTCTGAATATTCTCTTAAGAACATCATACAGATAGCAAAATTAACTGAAAAACAAAAAAAGGCAAAATTATTTTAAAACATTAGCTAAAAAGGTTTCCCTTGTAAGAAAGATCTAGCAATTTTGAAAAACAAAAAAAATGCAAAATTATTTTCAAATGTTAGCTAAAAAGAGGTTTGCCCTGTAAGAAAGATCTAGTAATTTCTAGTTCTTTCATTCAACTCTCCTTCCTAGTCTTATAAGGCTAACTAACCCAGAGCTATGAAGAGGAAAGTATTTCCCAAACTTATCAAGCTGGCCAATAGTAGCATTCTTCAGAATACCAGATCCCTAGGGTGGTGAAAATATATAGAAAAGAAAGAAGGAATTAATCAAGTGACTCCAGCCTGCCAAATGTCTGAATAAGGTCAGCTGTTAATATTTTCCACAGTAAGAAATGTTTAAGCAGGGGTCAGGACAATGACAGCAGAAATTCATACGTACTGATCTGAGTTAGTGATCTCCAAAGGAAACAGTAAAAATACTCATGGAAACAAAAGGAAATTAACTCCTCTGGCCATTTTTGGAACATTTTAAAGAAAAACATAGAAATTGAGCCTCCAGCATATTCTCTCTCTCATAGCTGGGTGAGAAGATGGGGGATGGCAATGGGAATCACTGTGCTTATAGCATGTTGCACAGACATTTATACATCGATTTCTCCTGTCACTTGTGTTATAAAAACATTCTGTAATAGCAATGAATTAAGAGTAAAGCTAATACCGCTAAAATTCTGGTATTTTTAGTAGACTATCAAACGGTAGTTTTCTAACAGGAAAACAAAGCCTAAATAAAAACTTGATCATTCTGTTGTTGAATTTTAGCTAAACATTTACAAATCTGCTAGGTTACTGTACAGTCCTTTACGAGCAATGCAGAGGTACAGCCTATAAGAACAATGGTGATTTATCTATTGACTAACCTACTGGGAGGTTTATCTGATTTGATCACACTTCTTTTTTTATGCAGTCACTCCAGATAGTTGCAGCAAGAGAAAATTGTTTACATATGATGGCCCTAACACAGTCTATCTATAATAGTTCAGAAAGGTCTTTTGTCTTATAAATAAAGTGGTGGATATTGAAATATGCAAAGGTAAGAGAATAGAATCATTGGTAGCAGTTTGACCATCTTATACTAGTCCCACTGTCCCAGAATACAGGTGTCATTATTCTGTGAAACTACACAGAATTCACATATGGTAGAATGGAAATAATGTGAGAAGCAACGTAACATTCCTGCAAAGTATGTGGACTTTGGTGTGAGACAAATTGAGATTCGAATCCAAGCTCTGCGACTTAATAGGCACGTAGTAAATTACAGATGCAGAGGTATAGGTGAAATGGGATCATTACAGAGGTTAGGACAAAAGAAATCCTAAGTAAGTGGCAGTGCCACCATCATACCACAATCAACCCCATCATTACCATCAACATCTTCACCATCACCACCCCCTCCTCAACTCCATCATCACTACCGATCCCTCCATCATGCCTACCAGCCTACCATGACCTCCATCATCATCACCACCACTACCTCTACCATCACCAGTCCCATCCCACCATCACCACACCCTCCCCACCTCCGTCATCACTTCTACCTCCACCATCACCAGTCCCACCCCAATAACACTATTCCTTCCCCACCTCCATCATCACCAATTCATTACTACCAATACCTCCATCAGCAGCAGCACCTTAACATGACCTCCGTCATCACTACCACCTCCTCCACTACCAGCACCACCACCTCCATCAGCACCACAAACATCTCTACCATTGCTACTGTTGCCACCACCATCACCGCCTAAAACACCATCAACATCTCCACCATCACCACTAACTCCCTCCAGCCCCCCTTCTCTTTCATCATTACCACCACCATTATTTTACAGGTCTTGGAGTCAGGTTTAAGTTCTACTTGACCTCAAATAAATTATTTGACCATTTTGAACCTCGGGTTTATCATCTAAAAGTGAAAAACAATTAATGGTCCTGACTTCTCATAATTACTGAAAGGACCAAAAAAAAAAAAAAAAAAAAGTGACCAGGTGTGCATCTAGAAATCTAAGAGCTCAACATGAACGCCATTCTTAACTAAATTGTTATTTTGCTTATTCCAGCTTGATTTTAAATGTTTTTGCATCCTCCTTCAAGGAAAAATGGTCCATAGTTTGGTAATGCTGGTATTTATTATCAGCATTTTATTTAAATTAATCTTACTACTAGGATTTATCACTACCCTTTTCAGTTTGCTGAGAACCACATCTTACACACACCGTAGCTTATTTAAACACTATATATTTGAACATGGCTGATATCTCCTTCTTTTACCTTTAGGCCAGAGACCTTAACCTCTATAGCCAATCATACACTTGATTACTTGAATTGCTTTTGCTGCTAAGAATGTGTTAAAGAAAAAAAAATCACTCTCAAACATGTTAAAAATGGTAAGGAAGACTTTATTCAAGACCACAATAATGGAGATACTGCAATAGGGGAGAGAAGCTGGGCTCAAAGACATTTGGGATTTATAGCCAACAAGCAGAGTAAGAGGATGGTGGATGGAAAAGTACTAAAAGGAAACACATCAAGAGAGGGGGGGATTCTCATTAAACTAACCTAACAGGATTGTTGCTAACGGCAGGTCAAGGAATTACAAATCAAAGGTGGGGGACGTGGAACTTGATCAGATATAAAGGGTGATCAGGCATCAAGCGGGGGGGTGGGGGTGGATTCATATTAAACTGACACAGCAGGATTCTTGCTAAAACTGGACTTAGCAAGGACAAACACAGAAACCCAAGGTTGAACCCAACTTGAGAAGAGGGCTCAGAGGAACCTAACTGAAGTTTGTCAAGGAAACAGTCTTTGTCAAATCCAAGAGTAAACAAGTCCTGAATGCAGGCCAGAGTAACCTTCCTAATAAAGAGCAGAAGTTTCATGGCACACACTTTAGGACATCAATACCAGTGGCTGTATTGTCCCCTCTCACTCTCTGTCCAATTGGAAGACTATAATATCATCTTACATTCACATATCACATTCATTGCATTTAATAAATGACAGTTACATTCATTTATCAACTGATATTGTCAATATAAATGACTGTTGCCTAAATGAAAACTTTCTGCAGAAACAGATAGAAAAATAAACTGGGGTGAACTATGAGAACTATATTTTATTTATGTGCTGTAATTCCAATATATTTCTTTCTCTAAAGTTCTTTCCAGCTGTAAGAACCTCACCCTTTGTATTTTATCAAGATAGCAAGGAAACTGCAAAAGGCAGAGAGAAAGAATCAAAAGAAATTTCAAAAAAATACATACCTTCCCTGTACTGCTAATTTAAAAAATACAATTCCAGAAAATATTAAGGGTAAAACCATGTTTTTAATGTTTTAAAGTGACAGAGACCCGACAGTAATATAATGGATTTAAGTTAGGTTGTACTTATCCCCAAAGCTCAAAAATTATTAAGCATTTGTGTCATAAACACAAAAAAAAGTGCATTTCAAACCATGTTCTTAAAACTTGATGTGATTCTGTAAGATATACCACAATTGCCAATGGATGTAGTACAGTATGGTGTAAGAAAATGGCAGGGGATTTGGAATCAGAGCCTACCCTGGGTTCAAGCTTACTTTCTCCATCGCATAGCAATGGTCACTTTGTTCAAATTACTCTTAGTCTCAGGTTCCTTCATCTGTGATGTGGAATTAAAGGCAATAAGATGCATGAAAAAGCTCTATGAGCAGTAAGCCACTATACATGTATTTGTTATCTATAGACAGCAAAGAACACTCACATGTAAGATGTTTTTGCAACTAATAGACACAGTTTATGTTTCAGATCTCATATATCTTGCTTATAATCCCAGCACCTAACACAGTGTCTGGCTCACAGTAGGCACTCAAATATTTACTAAGTGAAGTGAATGGATAGTCTCCCCTTATCCACAGTTTTGCTTTCCACGTTTTGTTACCCACAGGACAGTACATACCTTCAATATAGTACAGTAAGATATTCTGAGAGAGAAAAGAGAGTGTGTCCATGAAAGAGTGCACAAGCACACATTCACATAACTTTTATGATAGCAAACTGTTTCCACCGTTATTTTTTATTATTGTTGTTAAACTCTTACTGTGCCTAATTTATAAGTTAAACTTTATCACAGTTATGTCTAGAAAAAAATATGGTATATATAGGGTTTGGTACAATCTGCAGTTTCAGGCATCCACTGGGGAGCCTGGAAATTATATGCCATGAATAAGGGAAGACTGCTATATAGATGGATAGAGGCAATTCCTTCCTGTTTTCTAGCTCTAAATTATAATCCAATTACCATCTTAAGATGGTACATTTGCTACCAAAGGCAAATAAAAATCATATTCAGAAAACAAAAAGATTATAATATCAATATTTTTGAACAGTTTACTATGATCTAAATAGAGAAACCACAAAAAGGAGAAAAATTTTACTTTTTAACTTTCTACAACATCTCTATCTATACTCAAATATTTATTATTGGTTATTCCAGATCTTTCCCTCCTCTTTCATATTTAATATGAATAACTGCCTACATACTAATATAAAATTACAAGTTTTGTTTTATTGACATCTGCTCTACATACATCATTAAAGCTTTATTACTAAATCAATGTAGTATGATTGTAATATAAACTTTCCATAGCCTCAACATTGCAAATTCTACCTTATGCAAAATAAAGATACAGTACTTACCTAAGTTTTAATTTTCTTTTTGTAAAAATGTTTTTAGAGACAGGGTCTTGCCCTATCACTCAAGCTGGAGTACAATGGCATGACCACACCTCACTGCAGCCTTGAACTTCTGAGCTCAAGGGATCCTCCCTCTTCAGCACCCCAAGTAGCTAGGACTACAGGCGTAGGTTATCACCCCAGCTAATTTTTCTGGCAGGGGGAGAGGGGGAGTAGAGGTGCAGTCTCACTATGTTGCCCAGGCTGTTTTTGAACTCCTGGCCTTCAAGCAGTCCTCCCACCCCACCCTCCCAAAGCACTGGGATTACAGGCATGAGCCACTGCACCCAGTCTTTTCTTTTTTATTTCGCCTCTTATTCAATAAATATTTATATGTGCACAGATCACAGTAATGGCCCCAAGAAAGTACCCAGTTGAGCCAAGAAAAGGCAATAACAGCATAAGATGAAAACTGTGGGGACAGAAATGTGCACAGCGCTTTAGGGAATTCTACAACAAAGGAACCTAATCTTCTCTTGGGTGCTCTGGAACTGCCTCCCAGAAAGCTTGATACCGAAGTTGAAAAGTAAAAGATAAATGAGGTACCCAGAGAAAGAGGGGTAGAAAAGATATCCTGCACAGAGGATATCTTTTGTTACACCTCTTGGAGGCAAGAAAGAAAAGAACCACCCCACCCCTGCCGCAAGAAACTACTGTGAGATGCACAGCTTCCAAGGCCAGATTCAAGGAAGGCCTTGTGTGCCATGTTAAGGAATTTGGAATTAACTTTCAGATTTCAAATGTTAAGGGGAGATTTGTCATTTAGAAAGCTGATCCCAGCTGCACTATGGAAAGTATATCCGAATAGGACCAGAAGATCAGTTAACAGGATGGTACAGTGTGCCAGGGAGAGAGACCAGTACCCTGAACTAAAGCTGTGGTCTTAGAGAGAGACAAAGAGACTTCAGAGAATTTTAGAGGCAGGAAGAGGTAGAATTGTTAAGACTTTAGTGACTGATGTGGAACTTTTCTAATGGCAAACTCCTGGGCTCAGGTTACCTTCCTGCCTCAGCCTCCCAAGCAGCAAGGACTACAGGTGTGCACCATCATACCTGGCTAATTTTTAAATTTTTTTTGTAGGTATGAGGTCTTGCTATGTTGCCCAGACCGGTCCTGAACTCCCAGGCTCAAGTGATGCTCCTGCCTTGGTCTCCCAAAGTGCTGGGATTACAAGTGTGAGCCACGGCACCCAGGCGATATGCGGCTTTTTGATGCACAGCATCTGGAATGGTAATATTCAGAAGTTACTAAAATGGAGAACACAGCTGGCTTAGCACCCAAAACTGAGTTAAGCAAACAGACAGGATTTAATTGATAATGTTGGTATCATTCTAATTGCCAATCACTTTAACAGGCTAAATTCATTCCTACTAACATTGACAATCAACAAGGAAGTTCAGAACTTCAGCTCTGGGTCAAACATGGTGCCTCGCCAGCAGTCTTTCCATAAATGCAGTAGGATCACAGTGATTAGGGAAAAGGGATACTGAAAAGACAGGAGTCATGACTACAGTGTTTTAAGGGTCTCAAACATCTCCATCATCTGAAAGATGACAAACGCTTATAGATAGCAGGCATGCTTGTGCACACATGTGTGTATGTATGTATATTTCCTGTGAGTAAAGGATTTCTCCCCTTTTTTAAGAAGTATTAGGTTCTGCTAGTCAAAGTATGGTCTAAGCAGCCCTGGTATCATCTGATACCTTGTTAGAAATGCAAATTCTCCACCAGGCATGGTGACTCAACCTGTAATTCCAGCACTATGGGAGACTAAGGCAGGTGGATCAGTTGAGGTCAGGCATTCAAGATCAGCCTGGCCAACATGGTGAAACCCCATCTCTACTAAAAATACAAAAACAAAATTAGCTGGGCATGGTAGCGCATGCCTATAATCCCAGCTACTTGGGAGGCTATGACAAGAGAATTCACTTGTACCTGGGAGGCGGAGGTTGTAGTAAGCCGAGATGAGACTCTGTCTCAAAAAAAAAAAAAAAAAAAAAAAAAAAAAATGCAAATTCTCTAGTCCTACCCTAGAAATCCTGAATTAAAGTCTACATTTTAAGATCTCCCAGTGACTGTGGTTCACATGATTGTTAAGGCTTGAGAAGCACTGAAGTTGGAGACTTGTCCACAACTTATTCCCTATAGATAAAACGAAACATCAACACTGCTGACTTCATAACTGTTTGAAAGAGTTACTCAACAACAGCCTTCAAATTACACCACTTACAAAGCACTACAGCTAGTGCTCGACTTATGACCACCATTGGTTCCAACAGACTGGTCGTAACACGATTTGGTGGTAAGTTGAGTAGGCTACATATACAGTACTGTGAAATGATGTTATAAAAATCTTTAAGTCATATTTTATCATAATTTTCTTTCATTATTGTTATATATCATAATTTTCTTTGTTCATTTTATGCCATTTGTATCATCTCTACACCATTTTGTTTCTTATTTTTACATTCGTCAGGTTTAAAACCCTGCATTACCAGTACAACTGGTTTAATATTTGCAAAACATACAAAATTACAAAATACAGGTGCATAAAAAATACAAAATACATGTGTAAAAAATGCCATAGGAAACATTTTCCCAATTGCAAAACATATCAAAATATATGAACATGTACGAAACATTTTATTGGCCGCTGGTGCTTGGCTGCAGATCGTTGATGTCGTCATCTGAGGCAGCAGTTGGGGTTACCGGAGTTGTTTTTTTCATAAACATGGTGAGCTTTGTCTGAATTGTATGTTTCTTTTTTTCTTCATAAATTTCACGATACGGACGAAACACATTGTGTGTCATCCGTTCAATCTTTGCAAATTGTTCGATGTTTGGGTCCATTGCTTCAAAATGTATAAGAAGTTTATTCAGTAAATATAAACTGTCTGATAATCCCTTAGTGGTGAACTTTCTTTCTGGCTCCCCTTCTTCTTTCTCTGCTTCTCTTCTTTCTTCTTCCGCCACTCTTTCTTCTTCCAGTTCGATTAGCACTTCATTTGTAAGTTCTCCGGATTCTTTGTCTAGCAAGTCCTCGACATCTTCCATTTCACACTCCAAAGAAAGGTCTTTAGCAAGTTTTACTATTTTTTCCTGAATCGTTTCAAGTTCATGTTCACTGTCAAATCCGTCAAAATCATTAACATAGCGCTTAACACAATTTTTCCAGATGCCATTCATGCACTTTGTCGTCACAGCCTCCCAGGCGGTAGCGATATTCTTGATACACATCAAAATGTTGTAGTGTTTCCAAAAATCTCACAATGTTAGTTCTGAGTCAGCATCTATAGTGGATATTGCTTGAGCGAAGGTGGTTTCGAGACAGTTGGCCTTTAATGTAGCAATCGAACCTTGGTCCATAGGCTGGATGAGTGGAGTTGTGTTTGGTGGAAGAAAAACAAATTTTACATCTGGATGGAGATTGCCTAGATGTGGTGCGTGTCCAGGCGCATTATCGAGTAGCAATAAAATCTTGAAAGGAATATCTTTCTCCAAACAATATTCTCGAACTTGAGGAATAAAACAGTTCATAAACAAGTCTTCAAACAATCCTTGTGTCATCCATGCTTTACATTGAGAACGAAAGTAGACGGGCAGTGTGTGCTTGTTAACATTCTTGAACTCACACGGGTTGTATGAGTGATAAATTAAGAATGGCTTCAGCTTAAACCCTGCGATGTTCCCACCAAGCAGCAGAGTTAGCCTATCCTTAAAAGCTTTAAATCCTGGCATGCTTTTGGCCTCTCTGTGAAGATAAGTGCGTGCTGGCATCCGTTTCCAAAATAATCCAGTTTCATCAACATTGAAAATCTGTTCTGCTAGATATCCCTCATCTGTAATTAATTCATCCAGACTATCAACAAACTTACGTGCTCCTTCTTCATCCGCACTCGCTGCTTCTCCAGTCACTCGAACACTATGCATTTGGAATCTTTTCTTGAATCTCTGGAACCAGCCAATGCTTGCTACAAATTCTTGACTGTAATCTTCTCCAGCATACTCCTTCAGAGTCTGAAATAGACTTCTCGCCTTCATCTGCACAGTAAAAAGACTTAATGGTGTCCATTTTTGAATTTGATCTTCCATCCAAATATATAGCAATTTCTCCATTTTGTGGATGGGCCCGCTTTGTTGCTTTGTTATAACTGTTGATTGCATGGGTGCAGAACCTTTCACAGCTTCACGAATTCTTTCTTTATCCTTCAAAATCATCGACACAGTCGAGTGTGATAACTTCGTATCACGTGCGATCACATTCACTTTCTTTCCTCCTTCGTACTGCTTAATTACCTTCATTTTCGTATCGAGATCGATGGCCTTTCTTTCCTTCTTGGCAGGCTAAGGCGTAGACAAAGACAATTTCCTCTTGGTAGACATCTTTGGGAGGGGTTTGATGAAAAATATCCGAGACACAAAACACAAAGTACTGTACCGAGTCTGGGATAACAGTTGAAATGGTGCACGCGGAGATGATAGTGTGCCGGAAGCTGGTCCGCACTGTTGTACGCCCAGCTGGGAAACGTTTGCGCTGCCAGACGTGGAGCAGTCGTGGCTAGCGATTGTGGTCGTAAAGTCGAAGGGTCGTAAGTTGCATAGGTCGTAAGTCGATCAATACCTGTATATGTGAGTACTTAATGGCAATTAGCCATCCAAAAGTAACTTCAGGATTTCCTAAAGGCCAGAATACCTAGGCAAGCTAATATAATTACAGTCTGTCCTTGTTTTAAATACTTTCCAGAGGAAAATTTTCCTTTCCACCACACATTTATTTACTAAAGCACTAGAAAACTTACATACTTTTAATTCATCCCCAGTCTTCCAGCTTTCCCAGGAGCTCTGCAAAACCCTTAATTATATAGTAATCCAGAACAACTATTTCATTAGCTAATTTTCTGCCCACCCTCTTTTGTCAGGTGCAAATGTGTTACCAAGGTTCTTAGTGAAGGCACAGTTAATGTATTTTGGAAAGTGATTTGCCTTAAAAGGGGTAATTTATATTCTAATTCCAAAATATTAATAAACAGCACATCTATTAAAAATAATGCATTCAGGAATAGATTAAAAGGCTGAAGAAGGCAAACTTAAGATTTAGACACAAAAAAAAAAAAAAAAGAAAGAAAGAAAATAATGCAGAAATCCTGTGTTCACTACCTAATATCTTTAGCTATTTAAAAAAATTCTCAATGAAAAAGATTCAGAGTAATGATTTATCTTTCTTTTTGAGACAGGGTCTTACTCTGTCACCCAGGCTAGAGTGCAGTGGCAGCAACACAGCTTGCTGCAGCCTTAACCTCCTGTGCGCAAGCAATCCTTCCACCTTATACTCTCAAGTAGCTGGGACTACAGGCCCATGCCACCACACCCAGCTAATGTTTTTATTTTTTGTAGAGACGAGGGGTCTCACTATATTGCCCAGGCTGGTCTTGAACTCCTGAGCTCATGATCCTCCTACCTCGAGCTTCCCAAAGTGCTGGGATTACAGGCATGAACCCAGTCATCCTCTAACTAGTAAAGAACCTAAAATAAACTGTCCCTGCTAAGAAAGACCAAATTTTAGGACAATTAAAATCACTGAGAGGTTAAATACTTGACTGAATAGAAGAGAGAAGAAAACTGGCACTTAAAGTAAATTTGGATCTATATTAGCACAAAAGCCACTACAAAGAGGCCTAATCTCTTCAGATTGCCCCCCCGCCCCCCCCCCCACAAAGTGGGCTCTGGCATCAAATAATAATATTGTATACAAATGGTGATGGTACTAAGATTCTTAGGCACACCCTAAAGCAGAAATTAAAAATCCCAGCCACTCTTCTAGTTGGTAAAAGAGAACTAGAAAGACATTTAAATAACTTTCACTGCTTCCTGTACAACTCCGAGTTTAGGAATCCAAGTTCAACCAGAAACCTCTGGCTACAAACAGCTCCTCATGCCACCACTCTGAGGTCTTATACCTTTTCATTTTCTCCATCCTTCTGTTTTCAACTTCTATCTTCTCTTATACAATTCATTTTCCATAATGCCCACTAATCTAACAATCTGTATGTTCCACCTATCTCTACATTCATCCTCTCATTACCTCATTTATTAACCTACCATGCAACACAAAACAGGGCACAAGAGCTCCTCAGAGGGGTAATGGAAGGAAAGGAGGGCCCAAAACAAAGCTTAGATAGTTGTTATGACCAAGCACTAAAATTGGGAGAAAAAGTCAAAAGTACTTCTTCAAAAAGATGTGGCTTTTGTTTCTAAAATGATGGAAATACAGAGGGGGAAAAAATGAAAAACTATAAACTAGATTCTGTGATGTGACACATTATGCTATTGTAAAAAAGAAAAGAAAAAAAATCGTAAGAAAAGAATAAAGGAGAAAGTATTGTAAAAACAGTCTTCAGTGAATCAGGTGACTCCCAAATAACTGGTCAATACAGATGCTATGAAGTAACTTATTACATGGTTGTCTCCCATATTAAGTAACATCAGGTTGGCAGAGGGAGACAGTAAGCAGCCTATCAAATCTAACAAAGATATGTATATAGAGTAGGTGATTGATAAATATCCATTAACTAAATATTCATTATTATAAGTTCTTATTCAACTAGATTATATGTAGAATAACCAAGAAAACAGGAAGTTTCAATCCTCTAGGACCAGGTCTTAAATAGCTAAATTTATAAATTTTAGGATCAACCATAATCTAAGGTATCATCGACCATAATAGCCTTCTGCTATTTCTATCTCTGGTCTCTCCATTTTTACACAAGTTGCTCATATGTCTCAGTGCCACAAACTCCTGCCCCTGAAGCCTCAAGTGTCTTGAGCATAAATTCAAAATGCATATAAAAGTGCTGAGCATTGTGCCTAAAACACAGCTGGTATTCAGTGTTAGTTCACTATGAGTCTTTAGCTAGCATTCAAAGTCCTTGAAGATCTGACCTCTATTTAACTCTCAAATTTGAATGGCAACTAAACCCTTACATGAACCCTCTACTCCAAACAAAATGGAAATCTCCCTGCATCAAAACATGTCATGTGCAAGACACAGCTATCTTCCCTGCTTGGGATACATGCCACCACTACTTGCTCATTTTTATTTCTCTTACTGAAGCCTACATTTATGTCTAAGCCCTCTATCCCTAGTGGGGACTACAGCTCTAATTCCACCTCCATGTGAAGCATTTCTAAAAAGGTACAACTTTGCTCCTATGATGTCCAACAGTGTATCTTGTCTACATCACTCATGAGGCACATCTTGTGTACATCTCTTACTGTGACTACTCAGTGCTACTTTAATCCAGTAAGATAACATTCCTGGAACATACAGAAATGAGTTTTATAATGGAAGCAACATCTGAGCATGAAAACTCATTGTGTCGATAATTCCAGCTATGCTGATGTTTAGACAGACTCAGTCCGTAAGGCAGAATTGCGCACCAAAATCAAGATTCAATAAACGAGTGATGCCAGTAGCGTGTTGTTTCCTGACCCAAGTGTTGATTAAGTGGGTAGGTTTAGTTCATGAACATTTGTGAAAAATATACAATGTGTGCACATCCCTGTATGAATAAAAAATACAAAACAGAGAAGAGAGGAAGAAAATCAAAGATACAAAATCTGTACAAAAAAATAAACTCTCCAACATTGGCTTGGCAGGCATCTCAGCAATTACGGCATCAACTTGAATTCAAGGGTATTTAAGAATGTTTACCTTTAGTGGTTTTAAAGCTATTAATAACTTTCACCTTTTTAACAAAGTGTAGTTGGCTGAAATAAAAATAATAACTATAAACTGAAAATGGCAACATTTCAGAGGCTAATACTGACATAATTTATAGGAATGCCAGGAGGACTAGCTAATTTACATAAATACAGCACTTTGGAAACGTAAATGGTATACAAATTCTAAATGATGATAATAATAATGGTTATCTATATTTTAACCTTTATAAATGTAATTTAAAAATAATAAGCACTTAAACATCAATTTACATTCTCTAATCAGTGTAGAGACACTAATTAAGCCAGAGGGCATCCTCTGAAATACATGTAAATATTTCCACTTAGAGAAATGGAAGTCAAGTCACTAAGTTAGAGCAGCACTGAAAGGAACTAAAGGTAACTGAGTTCCCTTTCATCCATAGAAACTCAGCTGAGAATGTGGAACTTACGAAAATAAAGAAGAACAATACAAACTCAAATGTCTTGTTCTGCTTTTAGCTACCTCTTAAACCTGGCTTAAAGAAAAGAAAGGATTACTGAGAAGTGCCTGGAAAGAAAGGTATTAAAATGAAGATCCAGCCCTACTGTGTGCTCTAATCCACGTTAGAAATTCAATACAACTGAATAAAGCACATGCAAAGAGGGAACATGAAATAGGAAAAAGGTCTACATGCAAAACACAAAATCACCAAGATCCTAGATTGAAAGGAAATGAAATACCAGAAGGAAGTAACTAAACTAGAAAAATGCTGATACAGCCCTATTTCCTAAAAGGACTGTGTGTGCATCCTTGTCCTTACCTTACACTGGTATTAGTATTTATTAAAATGGCATCCAAACTTAGTTATGAACATATACACATTAACGTGTCATTGCTAGAGTGAGGAACCATGTGAAATAAGTCTTAACCTGGGAGGCTACAGCCCATCACAGCCCTATATGACATTCAGTTCCTTCTAGCAGAAAATCCATATTCTAGGTGTAGGTGCCTATCAGCCTAGCAGTCTCTACATATTTTTTCTTCCGGATTACAATAAGCAAGTTAAGCCTAATAAGACGTCATATTAAAGCAAAGCAGACAAAGCTAAAGGTTTTTACATCTTTTGAAAACAATGGAGGCAATATACTAAAGTGGTTAAATGTTTAACTGCAATTAAGAAGCAGCTAAATTTGAAACTCAGTCTCACCCCTTAACAGCTGGGGGAAGGCACTTAAGCTCTCCAAATTTCATTTGTGTAACCTATAAACTAAGATTGATAACGGTGTTATAAACGTGGGGTTAAATGAGATAATGCATATAAAGCACTAAGCACAGTGGTATGTGTAAATGCTCATCAAATGTTAGCTGTAATTTTTAATTTTTTTATTATTAATGGAGAGAATAAATTGAGAGAGAAGAAAACAATGCTGTATCTGCAGTAGAGGAATGGCAAGTACAAATGCTCAGAGGTAACAGAGGAAAAACATCATGAACAGAAAAGATAAATGGAATAAAACACAGAAAATGGGCTGGAAAATAATAGGAAACGACAATAAAATAAGGAAGAGGCAAAATATTAATTCCTTATGACATTATTGAGCTCACGGTGTGAAAATGACACAGTAATAGTCTACATTCAAAAAGCAAAGAAGCGGTCCTCAATGCCCAAGAACGAATAATTCAGTTAAGGCGACTGCAACTTTAGGTGACAGGTAAGAAAACCAAATGAAACAAAAATGAATATTATATCGACAGACCTAGATGTAATGACTACATGAGCTCCGTCTGGACCAGATCCAAGCTGTTTCAAATCAAGGCTTGAGATGGAAGAACCATGACTGTTGTGACAAACAGCAAAGGTCCAAGTCAATGAAATACTTCAGGTTTGCAAATGAGCCCCTACCTAAATAAAATGTAGGTAAAAGCAAACTTCAGTATCTTGGTTGGTTTATATCTCTTTTTGCATCAAAACAGGATGGTAGCGAACAGAAGCAAACTATAGCTCTCCCATTGAAAGGGGATAATGACCTTGAAAAGTTACTCTACTATGTTTATTTTTCCAGTTTGAAGTGGAAAGTCTCACTATAAAATAGGCAGTACACTTCACAGGGCAAGTACAGTCATCTAAGGAATCAAGTCTCCCAAGAGGAAGCCTGTT
This sequence comes from Sapajus apella, assembly GCF_009761245.1. NCBI lineage: Eukaryota > Metazoa > Chordata > Mammalia > Primates > Cebidae > Sapajus > Sapajus apella. The sequence continues at coordinate 8,261,058 of NW_022436947.1, forward strand.
CAGAGGATATTAGACCAGCTAAATGAATGAGAAAGAGTAAAGGCAGAGTCAGGGCTAGAAGTAAGTTCTAGTTTATACTCTGGTTTGCTCTTGGCACCCAACTTGCCACTCAACTACTCAGGCACCTTCCTAATTGATGACATACTTAATTGTAAAAAGTCACAAGAATAGCCACTTAAAATCATTCTTCTTCAGATCTTATTCTACAGCAGTTAAGAAAATAAACTTTGAAAGTAGACCAAGATTCAAAGCCTGGTTCACTGCTTACCAATCAAATGAGCATGAACAGAGTGTCATCACCTGAACGGAAGAATAATGATGGCAGGCTCTCGGAAGTGTTATGAGGGTGGAAGGAAATAAGATATTTAAGGTTTGGCCCAGGTCATATTCATCAGTATAAGTGAGTCTGAGTGTTGAAGTTTCTTGAAATAACACTAGCATTTCATTATTACAGTCTGTGTCTGATTCCATAGTTCTCCCGCATATCAGAAAAACCAGGAGGGCTTACGAAACACACTGCAGAGCCCCACCCTCTAAGAGTTTCTCAATCAGATTTGGGACAGAGCACTAGAATCTGCATTTCTAACTAGTTCCTAAGTGATGCTGATGGTACCGGTCTGGGAACCACACTTTGAGAACCACTAGTCTGTCAAAGCCCATTCCTGATGCTACTATCTATCCTTAGAAATTTTCATGCTAAGACAAAGGAATGAACATCTCCTGTAGAATCAGAAAAGGCTAACATAAAAAAAAAAATGTTTTCTTAAACATCAATCATCATATTGTCATGTTCATACGCTGTAAAGAAAAGAAAAAAAGCATCTGCTGAGTTGAAAGTTAAGCAATCCCTAAAGAGAAAATTTTGGTTGTCCTCCCTACCCTTTTTCGTAAAATGTTATCACAAGTTTATTCTGTACAAATCCCAAGTGATTCACTGTCAGATTAAATCCCCACAGAAATGTAGACAGAATGAACAGATGGTCTTTTCCTTTCTAAATACAGTGTGTGTACGTATTTTATATATACAGTATATATATATAATTTTCTACTGATCAGCAAAACTCACTGCCTCCAGAATTACATAGGGCCTAAATCTAATAATCTCAATACTTTCATAACAACCACAGTTCTGAGGTTCTATTCACTTGCTCCTTTGATACTGTTAACTGGTTGTGCCCTATTTGCATCCCAGCTGGCCACAGATCAGGGAGAAGCAGTAGATATAAAATCAAGAGCATAATAGGTACAAAATATGAGAATTTTCCCAAGCTCTTCTGGCTGCCTCCACATTTTTATTTTAAAGAAAGGGGCAACATTCTTCATTGTATATACTTCCTCATTGCTTTAATCCTCTGATTAGTGATCCTAGAAGATGAACAACAGCTCTTCACATGTATGAAATGCTGTTTATATGTGGGTAGAGAAAAATTTTAAGACCACTTTATATTTAAAATGTAAACTTTCCTTAATGTGAGTGCTTTAAATGTGCCCTATTTCACTTCAGGAAGTTGCATTTACCCTTTCACGAGTAAATGGATTTTTCATCATCTTCAATTGCGAAAAACTTAAAAAAAAAAAAAAAAAAAAAAGTCAAAACTACTGCTATTTGACCAGCAAAAATGATCTAAAGATTTGGTGACCACAGCAAAATTATACTAATTATCATAGACTAGCTGGACATCTTCAAATTGAGGCTCTCAGAAGTAATTTACTACCATAAATTGACTCGAATACAGCAATTTTAATTTCATATTTTTGTAGTTTCTGTTTTTCTTTTCTTTTTTACATTTTCCCCTTTTTAACACTGCTGATCTTTAAAAAGGACACTGTCAGGCACTTTAGGTAGTGTCTTTTTTTATGCTAGGTTATTGGTAACATTCACTTGAAGCTTGAAATTAAAATTCTTTCTCCTACCAATTTAGTGCCTTCCCATTTGGCAAACATCTCTTTTGATTCTTGCATCTCTAATGAAGCTGAAAATTAATATGACTTTTATGTTTAATTCTTTGATTATGCAAAAGAATAATCAATGATGTTAGCATGGTTCTGTATAGTAGGTTGGGAGTTGTAATAAAAGACTTACATTTCTATAGCACCTCAACTCCCAGAGGACCAAAACACTTCATAACTGTTTCTGTTTCTCAAAGGAAACACCTTCACATCATTCACTGAAAGCTGCCCCTCCAGTGAAATGCATGCTCTGATTAACTGGCGTTTACTCCAAAGAATTGCATAATAGAAGCTCTGATCATTCTTAGACAGAATTAACACTTAAAGAAGGTAATTACAAACCAAAGATATCACTGAAAGAAGTGGATTTATTTTGTAGTGAGTACATTTCACTTATAGCAAGATATGAAGGAAAAATGTTTAAATACGAATAAGAAAATTAAAATGAAAAATAAAAAATTTAAATAGTTTTCAAAAATAAGGGACGTTTGTATAGTTTATTTACTTAGCCTACTATCAAATTTTTCACCATTCTTCTACATCTATTGTTGTCATACCTACGATAGAAATGATATCTATCTATGCATGAGCATTGACTATATAATAGTAATAGTATGACAGTCCTAATTATTAATGGTTTCTCTTGCCAGCATTATTTCGTGCCCATTATTTCATGATATCATTTCTTATCTGGAAATCTGAGCTAAAAATCTGCCTGGCCAACAGAAACTCTTCATATAGGGATGATTTAATTGCAGGCTGGTCTAGGAGAAAGCAGGAGGAACTGGTCTCCTGGGAAAGTAGCAAACCTTCATAGTTTTACAATCCTCCGCTACATGATTTTCAAATCTACAAAGTTCATCACATTTACAAAGCATTTAAAATTCAACCTTGTCTTAGTTCAAACCACTACAACAAAATGCCACAGACTGGGTAGCTTATAAACAATAGAAATTTATTCCTTGCATTTCTGGAGGCTGGAAAGTCTAAGATCAAGGCATCAGCAAATTTAATGTCTGGGAGTATCCATTTCCTATTTCACAGATGGCTATATTCCTGCTGTAACCTCACATGGCAGAACTGTTGAGGGAGCTCGCCAGGGCTTCTTTTATAAGGGCACAAACTCTATCCATGAGGGCTCTGCTATCATGACTTAATCACTTCCCAAAGGCCCCATTTCCAAATACCATCACACTGGGCTTTGGCTTTCAACATATGAATGTGGGGTGGGAGGAACATAAACATTCAGTCTATAGCAAATTTTAAATCAACCAATCAATAGATATGTATAGAATATCTACTACTCATTTCTTTAAAACATATTTACTAAGTGCATACTGCCAAACTCTGTGAGTGGAGGGGAGGAGACAGACGCAATAAATAAGCCATAGCTCCTTCTCTCTAAAGGCTCAAAGACTAGCTGAAAAATGAATTTAAAAATGGAAGTGCAAAAGCACTGTGAGAAATTTAAAGACATATAAGAAATGGTCCTCAAGAGAGCCTTTTTAATCTGATTAAAAAGGAAAGATGTGGATTCAGTAGAAGAAGAAAAATGTAACTGTTAGAGATGTCAAATGAGCAGTAAAAACAAGAAGTGCAATGAGTTCTTGAAGGGAAATGATCAATGAATGCTTCATAGATAAGATAGAGGACTGGTACCTACCAGAGAAGGTATTCAGGGATGAGGACAAGGACAGTAAGAAACATGTATGGTATTAAAAAAACTACTACTGTAAGAAAAGACCAAGTCATATTTAGAGAACAGAAAGAAACACTGATTTAATTTGAATACAGCGTTTCTATAGGAAAAGTGTAAAACTAAGCCTGGAAAAGTAGAGACTTTGTCCAAATTATACAGGCATTTGAAGTTCAAGCTTATAAAAAAAAATACTTATCCAATAGGCTAGTTTATAACATGGAAATACAAACCATTTGTAATAAACCTGAAATTTAGTTTGCATTTTCAGTTTACTTCTTTGATTATACAATGATACCATTACAGGCAAAGACTGGCATACACACCATTGCCACACCATAAGGAGTCAAGCTTTTCTCCAGCAGCCCTTTCCCATCAAGGAACCTGAAATTTTCACATTTCTAAAGAACACAGTAAAAATCTGTGGTCTCCTGGTCAGCTAAATATCCTTTTTCTTCAAAGTAAAGTCCTGGGAGAAGAGGGAGAGATGAAACCATCATTCACTCCCAAAGCACCCAAAAAGGCCAGCTTGCAGCCTGTTGGGTTATTAGGTATCTTTAAAGAAGACACTGACCCCATACACATAGGCCCATTCTATATCACATGTATTCACCTTTGATAAAGGACCCCAATACTGCCTTCCAAATAGAATGGAGTAATTCTATAATATCAGGAGGTATGGTGCCAGGTCAGCCTCAGGGCAATGAAGTTCCACTTTTAGTCTATGTCAATCAGCAAAGCATCTAAAATGTTCCTGGGTGGAGAAAAAGAAGAGATGAAATTTCTTCCTGATCACAGCAGGTGAAGAGATCATCGACAGGGCCCAGAATCAGAGAAGAGAGAAATCAAAAATGCCTACAGGGATATTCAGTCTATTTCCCTACTGATACACATTCAATTCTGTCAGGATCAAATGTCCAATGAAATTCAACCCAATTTTCCTAGGGGAATATCCTATGGTCCAGTGGTTCCCACTGCAGAAATGTTCCCTGATATTCAGTTTATACTCTGTATTTCTTAAATTATTTCTTTCTGCTGTGCTTGCCTACACTATTGTGGTAAGTAATTCCTTTATTTCCTACTTGAATTTCTAAAGATAACTATAAAGTCTCACCCCCACTGTTCCCAGGTTTAATATTTGCATTTGAATTTCCAATCAAAAGCACCTGACTTATGTCATCTATCATTTTCTATTCCTTCTCACAATATAGCAAGAACTGCCAATGTCAATCTCTTGATTAAAACACAGTTGACCATAAATAAGTCCTTGCTTAATTTTGCTTCAGAGCCCCTTTTTGATGATATGCTGTCTGTGAAAGAATTCCTCTAAAGTGCACTGTACTAAACTACTGCCAACTATTGAGGAGTCTATGATGTATGTCTTCAACATCATCCTGTCTCTGAAAAGGTTAACATCTCTTTACTTCCATGCTCATTCCTAAACATGCCACTTCTAAAAAGCACCAAAACTAGTCTTATCTAAAGTCCTTAGTCACAGCAGCTGCTCTGCTTGGGACTCCTACTCATTTGTCTATCTTTCCAGTGCACACGTGTCCTACACTCAAGACAGTATCCCAGATGCTGCCTCACAAGTACTGGGTAGAAAGGAATGATCAGCCCCAGCTCAGCGATGAGATGCTGTTTTGTGCAGCACAGCCAAAAATAGTGTTGGCTTTTTTCATTGCCATATCACGTTGCTAACACATATTTAACATGCTGTCATTTATCACCCCAATGAGACTGGCTAATTCGTGCTGAGCTTTCGTCATTTGCTGTAGTTCAGTTGGTGACAGCCGTCCTCTTCCTGGGGAATCATACCCAAAGCAATGGATTTTGTTGACAGTGGTGGTGGTAGTGTTCACTTTATGTTTTACTTTATATTTTCAAAACCCTTCATGATTTTCAGGTGGCTAGTCAAAAAAGGTTTGTGCCACTCACTTGTGTGACACAACTCTTTGCAACACCAACAAAAATTTTTGGGAAGCCCAGAACTACTACAGAAAAATATCACCTGCACTTTTGAGAGCTATAAGATTTGCTGTATAATCTTACTGAGGATAAAAAGTTAAAATGATTTTGAACACAATTCCCCTGTGAGGAAGGGCCCATCACCTGTGTTCAATGTCTCAGTGAATTACAGGTATAGAGTTGATAGCAAACATTTATTTTGCCATCCTTCTGCAATAGGGAAAAGTATTCATAAAACACAGATGAGTAAATAAGATGCTGTTATACAGGTTAAAGGATATTTCTGAATAGCACATTTTCTTAAAATCCTTTCAGCTAGGGAGGACTTCTGAAATGATTATATAGAAGTTTTGTAGTTTCCCATTAACTAGGTTCTCTGTAGTCTCGGTGGATATGAGAGAGAAGACACTAGGGAACTCTTGGTGCCCCACCCTCACTAACCAGTTCTCTCATGATGTAGTTCAGGCTGGGCTTCTGAAGGACCTAAAAGACACTAAGGCGAGTCTATCAAAGCCCCTCAACTCCAAGTCTTGCCTACAGCTGGCCTCATCAACTTTCTGTCCTGCCTGCTCTGCTTTTTCACTCCTTCCAGGCTCACTTATGGACTCAGCTTTTATTTCCTTCCCAAGCTGTCTGTCTACATCCACAGCAGAATTGCCAGCTTCAGAAAGCTAACATTCCTGACCTGAACAGCAGTTGGGTCCTGCTCAAAAATCTGCTACCATATATTACCTATACATGATGAAAAATCACTCAAGCAAAGAAAGGCAAAATGCGGCATTATCATGAGAAACTCCAGTCTCTAAGAACTGTGTCATATTTTGCTGTGACAACTATGAAGAGCTGATTAAGCTGATGAACTACTTAAGGAAAGTGTTCCTCACTTCGCTCATAAGTTTCTGAGCTGGTCCATTTGTATAGTTTTAGCTATTCCCAGGCAGACAGAGAATCCCTGAATTTCTATTTCCTGCCCTCATCTCTCTCCTAGTGTTCCAGGATCAATCTAGCTGCCTGATATGGTTTGGCTATGTCCCCACCCAAATCTCATCCTGAATTCCCACGTGTTGTGGGAAGGACCCAGTGGGAGGTGACAGAATCATATGAGTGGGTCTTTCCTGTGCTGTCCTTGTGATAGTGGTAAGTTTCATGAGATATGATTATTTTTAAAATGGGAGTTTCCCTACACAAGCCCTTTTTTTTTTTTTTTTTTTTTTTTTTTTGCCTGCTGCATCCATGTAAGATGTGACTTACTCCTCCTTACCTTCTGCCATAATTGTGAGGCCTCCCAGCCACGCGGAACTGTGATTCCAATTAAACCTCTTTCTTTTGTAAACTGCCCAGTTTCGGGTATGTCTTTAGCAGTAGCAGCGCGAAAACAGACTAATACACTGCCTGTAACACAATTCTACAGGGATAGTCTACAAATACACAGACCTTCAATTCAACACGCACAAAGCACCATCTTCCTGATTCTATTCCCAATCACTTAGGTTCACACCCTGCCTCTGACTCTCCTTTTTTTTTTTTTTTTTGAGACGAAGTTTCACTCTTGTTGCCCAGGCTGAAATGCCATGTCACGATCTTGGCTCATTGCAAGCTCTGCCTCCTGGGTTCAAGAGATTCTCCTGCCTCAGCCTCATGAGTAGCTAGGATTACAGGCTCCTACCACCATGCCTGGCTAGTTTTTTTGTACTTTTAGTAGAGACGGGGTTTCACCATGTTGCTTAGGCTGGTCTTGAACTCCTGACCTCACGTGATCCACCTTCCTCGGCCTCCCAAAGTGCTGGGATTACAGGCATGAGCCACCATGCCCGGCCAATTCTCTGTTTCTTATAGTTAAACCTAAAACGTTTTGAAAATCGTTCTTTCAAAATCTCTCTCCTCTCTATTGCATTTCTTTTCCCTGCCCCTGCCTTACTGTAGCCTTTCCCTCACACATTGATTGAACTTGACTTCTAATTGGAATCTCTCTATTTTCTCCTCTACCAATTCATTTTGTATACTGCTGCCAGGTAAACCATCCTAAAAACACTATCAAAGAAAAAAAAGCATTAATACCTATGAAGTAATCACGTCTCCAAAAATCAACTTAAATCTGATCAAGGTTCTAGAGCCAAGTTACAGGACAAAAATAAATAGCAAATGACGCTAGCAATCAGCCAAAGCCACACTGTGGAAAATTGTATAAACCAAATGATATAGTTTCTTCAATAAATAAATTTCAAGAGATAAAAATAAAATGACAGATGGAGCAGGAACTTATAGATTGAAAGAGTCCTAAGAAACTTATCAATCAAATTGCAGTATTTAAAACTTATTTGGATCCTAATTCAAACAAAATGTAAAAAAATATAATTATGAAATTTGAGACAACTAGAAGTGTGAACACTGACTGGATATGTGATGATAAAGAAATTATGTTTTTAGGTTTTATTTTATTTTAATTTTGAGATGGAGTCTCACTTTGTCGCCCAGGCTGGAATGAAGTGGCACAATCTCAGCCCACTGTGGCCTCAGCCTCCTGGGTACCAGCAATTCTCCTGCCTCAGCCTCTCAAGTAGCTAGGGTTATAGGCATACGCCACGATGCCTGGCTAATTTTCGTAGTTTTAGTAGAAACGGGGTTTTACTATGTTGGCCAGAATGGTCTCAAACTCCTGACCTCAAGTGATCTGCCCACCCTCGCCTCCCAAAGTGCTGGGATTACAGACATGTGCCGCCAAACCCAGTCAATTTTTAGGTACAATTGTAAAAAGAGAGTTCTTATTTTTTTAAAGATACATATTAAAATATAGATAAAACAGTATAATTTCTAGGAATATTTCAATATAATAAGGGAGAGGGAAACAGGGAGGGGTAGAAAACAATATTAGCCATAAAATTGATAATGCTGAAACTGATCAAACTGGATGATGAATATATGGGGAACCATTCTACTGGCTCAATGTTTGAAATTTTCCATAATAAAAATAAAACAAAAAAATATAATGGCAGCTCATGGCTTAAAAGTTAAAGTCCAACCTGCCCAATCTCTTCTTCAAAGGTCTCCCTATCACCCAAAAGTATTCAATTTTTTTTTTTTTTTTTGGTGACATGTTCTAAGAAAACAAACCCCAAAAACCCATCTCCCTAGCTCTTTATAATGCTAGTCACATTATACATTTATACTTAACTATGTGAAAGCATGCCAAGCCCCTCTTTGCCCAAGAACTCAACTACTTTAGTCCACTCTGGCCTCAGTCTTCCAAGGTCTTTTCTAGCACTCATGTTCAGACTGAACATTTGCCCATGGGACCATAAACCGTTCTGTAGTGTTTTTGGTTTGTGTTTTGTCTTAGCTCCCAGCAAGATTAAAATAATTTCCTAAATTATTTTTACATGAACATGTTAAAAAGGAAAAAATATATCCCCTTCATTACATAAAAAAAACCCCATCAATATAAGCTTTAAAAATTCATGCAAGTAATAAATGGAAGGGTAGAGGGAGAAACAACCTAGAAAACCCCCTTCTTAATAACAGACAATTAACATTATGATATAATTGTTTCCAGTCCAAAAACCTATTGGATAAAATAATGGATTTGTCAACATTCTCAACTGTTCAAGTCAGAAATAGGAATTATCCATGTTTGCCAACTTTGGGCTGCTATGCTAAATAAAACTGACCAAAATCTGTAAATGGAGATCCGTTAAAGCACAGATGTCTAGTTTTTCTTTTCCCTTTATAGTAACGTACATTAAAGCACTTTCCCATATTTATGAAGTTTCATATTCTATCTTCATTTGCTGTATGTTACAGAACACAAACCCTCTCCTGAACGTGACATATCTTTCAAAATGAATCAAAATTTGCCTTCTGTAAACCTCTTCAACCCCTTAAGACTTTAATGGATTTGATTTTAATATGACCAGTCCTGTATCACTTATTAATCCTGCCTCTTTACCAGGAGAGTGCATTAGAATCAGTTGGAATCCTACTCAAGCATGCTCTCGAGATGTGGGGTCCACAGGCCACTCTGATTGTGCATCCCCACAGAGATTTGCTGCTTTAAGATAACAAAGATAACAAAACTAAGACTGACCATTATTAGGATTACAGAATCCACAAGACTTCATCAACCAGATTATACATATATTTAACATAGACCAAATAATGGGATTCAATACATTACAGTACACTGTCTCTGACTTCTGCATTGGTGTTTCTTACCACCTCTTTACCAGAACAACTGGGTCTTGCCTAGTACAGCAAGCTTCACAAAAAAAAAAAAAAAAAAAAAAAAAAACTCTTCTTTCAACACATCTTTCATTTGCAGAATTCCAACTAATAGAGATCTTACAAGCCAAGATTAGAAGAAATGGTGCAATAACAGGTTCTACGTCACCTTTCACCACAGAAGGTTTAAAGTCAAGGACATAAAATATGAATATCCTATAATTTCACTTCCTGTGAGTTTTTAAATTAAGCTTTGCATACACATTATGGTAGACGTATCAATAATATCCCTCCATTCTATATTCCAGTCTTCATCTCTGAACAAGAGCATAAGCAGCACAAACTAACATGGCAAAGTACTGCTCCCTTCACTACCAGAAAGCCATCCTCACCGGAGTCACAAACAGGCAAAAGCAGCACACTCTCAAAGGAACTGCCAGAGGGCCTCTTTGTGCTCCCTGCTGGCAGCCACTTCATAAAAGCAAGATATACAAGAGAAAACAACACCTTCTAAAAACAGGGAGGGAGGAAGTCATAGCTATTGCAGTTACCACTGGCTCTGGAGAGTAATGGTGGGAGACCCAGTGACCACTGGAATAGCTGCAACTAGTAAAACATTCAGAATATTCAGTTGATCTAATCTGAAGCCATTGCAAAAAAAAAAAAAAAAGACATAGCCTTACTTTCCTTGACTGTATAGGGTAATGCAAAGGCTTAAACCAATCTCAGTGCCTTTATCAAAATCTTTAGTATTTTAAAATAGGAAGAGACAAATCTCTATGCAGAGATGGCAATTCTTTTAAACTTGAAATCCACAGAGTAAATATGTACAATTATATCTGTCAATGTAAAAAATAAACTTGAAATCCTGAATTTTCAACTGGAAAACAATCATACATGTATACATGTACAACTGTAAACACACTTCTATATATACAAAAAGTAAAATGCCTGGTTAAACATTTTTCAACACAAAGTCTTGATTTTAAAAATATGTGAACTGAAATCATTTCAACTAAGTGAATCAGCTGAAAGAGTTAACACGGATTCTCTTAAGGAAAATGTCAAGATGCCAAAGTACAAGCCAAAGTAGGCTTTTAAATCAATGACTTAAAAATTCTGAAAGCAAGCTAGGGCATGCTGAGTTCCATACTTGACTCTTTGATGCTAAAAAAATATGATTTTAAACCCATCACTCTTTCTCCATCTCTAAAATGGGGCACAATATGACAAATTGTAACAACAGAAAGATCAAAGGGATTAATAACATAAAAAAATCATTTCGGCACTTGAGCGTAAAGTGACAAAGTGTAACTACTGTAAGAATTAACACACTAGAGGCCAGGCATGGTGGCTCACGCCTGTAATCCCAACGCTTTGGGAGGCTGAGGCGGGCGGATCACGAGGTCAAGAGATTGAGACCATCCTGGCCAACATGGTGAAACCCCGTCTCTAACTGGATATACAAAAATTAACTGGGCGTGGTGGCGCATGCCTATAGTCCCAGCTACTCAAGAGGCTGAGGCAGGAGAACTGTTTGAACCCGGAAGGCGGAGGTTGCAGTGGGCCGAGATCGCATCACTGCACTCCAGCTGCTGCCTGGCAACAAAGTGAGACTCAAAAAAAAAAAAAAAAAAAAAAAAAGAATTAACACACTAGAACAAAGGAGTTCTGTAAAAGGCTTGTATTTTCCTAAATGTATCTTTAATGGACTTTCATGTGATCAAACTGGTGAAATATTGCTGATTCTGGTAATCATTTAAGGATTCTCTAACAAATTAAGAGCAGTAGACAATGAAACACAGACCTCTGTGTTGTGACACAAACCCAAAGACAATAACCTCAAGCCAGTTTCTGACTCTGGTGGGTCTATAAAGGTAAACTTACAAAGTCCACATAAAGTGGTAGAAAAAAATAATAGCTGCAAACTACTTGCCACTCTTCATGCTAAATAAATTCTATTTTCCCTCCACTTGAATCCGAGCTACCCAAATGACCAAAAAAACATGGTAGACGTGATACCACTTAATGCCCAAGGCCAGGCCTTAAAAGACCTGCAGCCTTTACCCTTTAGAATGCTCTCAATTTAAGGTTAGCTATCATGTATGAAATGCAACTACCCTGAGACAACCTTGCTGCAAGATTTTGTGGTGAAACAGAAGCCACATGGAGAAGCATGATGGTAAAGTCTTCTTGAACCTTCTAACCCAGTCCAGGCTGCAGATGTGCAGTCAAGTGAATGATCTCAGCCAATGCATGTCAAGTAGAAGCACTGCGCATCTGAGCCTTCATGAATTCCTGACTCATAAAACGATGAGAAATAAAATGGTTGCTGTCATAAGTCACCAAATTTCTGAAGAATATGGTATGCAGCAAAAAAAAAAAAAAAAAAAAATCAAAAGAACTATTGCTATACTCAAGGATTCAGACATACTCATTGCTTCTACAATCAGAATACATTTAAAAAAAAAAATACGCTAAAAAAAAAAAAAAGATGACCAATTCAGGAAAATGTAATTATTGTTGCTCTAAAACCTTCTCAAGTAGGCAAGCGCAATATGTCAGTGAAGGTCGTGCCAGTAGCTTTAATTACACTCAAGTCACAGACTGATACTTTCTACATCACACTATTTCATTTCATGCTACTAATCACCACCACTTATTATGGTCTCTTGGATCCTGGCAATATTCTTGCCTTGGCCCAGGTGCACCAACAGAGCAGTAGCAGCATGAATCTGACGGACGCTTGGCTTTTAACAGTTCACCCTCTAAAATCTCAGACCAAACCAGACAGAGGTAAGCTTTGGAGGCAGTGAATGAGAAGGAAGAGCTGCCATTTTTACACTTCTGTTCTCTATACCAAGACGTAATGAGGCCTGAGCAGACCCATCCTGGAAATGTGAAAATTAAGAACAGCCTTCCTACTAGATTAACCTACTCTGGGAAATCCCCTGCCAAGCTACTATTTTCTCTGGTTTTCCCCAGTGTATTAAGATGTCCATGACATTGATACCACACTTCACTAGGCATTAGACACCGCAGCACTCTGATGGACATTTGCTACATCTGTACTAGGAGCCAGAGGAATCTCCCTGGCTGCCCATCAGTCCCTGCTTGAAGAATTGGTAGTAAACATAAAATAACACAGGGAGAGTCCTGGTGCTATAGAAACAAACTTGAATTTAGAAGATTTTATTTAACTTTTAAATGTTAATTATATTCTGTTCACTTGGCAGCATACTATCCATTGACAAGACAGAAGAAACATTCTAGGAGCAAGCACTTTTGTGGATATTCAGCGGCCTTGCTGACAACATGACTTCATGATCCCACCCAAAACAGAGGTCATCAAAAAGTTTTACAGGCTGAGAAATGAAGAAAAACTATTTCTGTGAGAATGCTCTCATATATTTTCTGGCCTGAAATACTAAAATAGGCTAGGTTTCTTTAAAGTATGGAATCCTCAGCTAACCAAAATATCAAATTCAACAAAACCTAAGAATAACCTAGTTTCAGACCTGGATTCAAAATAGAAATTGCATATGTCTCCTTGAAAATCCCCTCCAGGTCATGGATCAATACTAATAATTTTGTGGATTCTCTTACCTGACAGCAAACTTCAAGTTCTCTCTGCAAGAGGTTAATTTTACCACTATTTAAACATATACATGGCAGTTAACAAAAGCAAAATGATTTTACATTCTGTCTCCGTTAAACTCCAGAAAAAGAAATAAAAGCATTAAAAAAAGTAAAGTGGTTTGTTCTAGGTGTCACTGTTAGTGGTAAATGATGTAATCAAAACCCACTGTCCTCACCTGTAGACACTGCTCAGCATGCCAAGGGGTTACACATTTAAGCCAAAATATGGCTAAACAGTTTCATTTTGAAATGAAATGTGAAAAAAATTAGATTTTTTTCAGAATCAGAACATCTGGAGGATGGGTTTGTTCAAGTGATCCTCTTCCTTTGCGATGCAGAATTCAACAAGATTGACTATTCGGTGTTTCTAGTGTACCTCAGTCTTTTATACACTTGAAAACACATAGCCAACAATATGACACACATATCACCAAGTAGGTGACATTTTGGAAGGTGCTGCCGCTGCTCAAAAGGGCAAAAACATGTATTTCCATTATGACAGTTTCAAAAAGAGTGTAAAACTGAAAAAGGAGTGCAATGGTGTGTGGTCACAGGGCTGACACCAGGGAAAAACTATGATACCCCGTTACTATGATAGTTACAGCCTTGTCTCCTCACTGTCTGTCTCCAGACAAAAACAGGCTGAGACAAATGAGTCTTCCAACTAAAGGATGGGTTCTGGCTGCCAGAGAAAGCCCAAGTTCCAGTGGGAAAAAAAAAAACTGCTGATGTCATTAAAGATCAAAAAGTATTCTCTCTTCCAATAATTAATTTAATATACAAAGAATTTAATATACAAGGAAAATTTCAACTTTTCAGCAGGAAACATTTTCCATTCAAAGAAATACAGAAATTTGAACTCCAAACACTTGTAACTCTATTAATCATATTATCCCATCACCTTCATTCATGCTGTTACATACTTCACTAAAGACTTCTAGTATTCTGTTCAATTGTTTCACTCTCTAGGAATGATTTCTAACCTAAAGAACATTCCTTCAGCAAGTATATGAAAACTAAATTGGCCCTATGTATAAAACTGTACACAGAAACTTAACCAAAAATCTTCATCCTAAACCGTCTATATAAGTGAACATTAATTATTTCCTAGCCAGGGCTCTCCTATGGTTTTTTTTCTTTTTTTTTTAATTCCCCAGTACCCAGCACATAGTTGGCCCCAATAATTTAACACTAAACCATCATTAAAATATCTATTGTATTTGGAAATGAGTCTGATAGATGAACTGTATCATCTTATAGATTTTCTAAAAGACTCTCAGCAGGTTTATAAATCTTCTTCTCCCTTCTTTGTATTCCTTTGCTATACACCAACGAAGCCTGTCTTGTTTACTTCACTATTTAAAAAATACCTCAAGTAATATATGCATAGACTCTCCATTGGCCTACAAAATAGTATGCCTGCCTTAGTCTCTAGCCTCTATACTCAGTTCTTTTCACTGCTACCACATTAATCTTCCTTCATCTCATCACACTCTAATCCAAATCTCCAAAGGTCCCATATTACCTACAGCAAAGGTCCTCAAACTTCAGCGTGCCTAAGAATCACCTGAAGAACTTGTTCGAACACAGAATGCAGGATCCCACCCCCAGAGTTTTTGTTTCAGTCAAAGGTGGGGATAAAAATTTGCATTTTTTAATATGTTCCCATATAATGCTGATGACGGTCCAAGAAATATATGTTGAGAACCACTTCCCCAACACAATGACTTCCAAATACAAGATCCTAATCAAATATATCAGAATCACTTTAGGAGCTAAAAAACAGAATGTAGTCTTTATCCACAGCAACTGTCATTCATAAGGTGTAGGATGAAGCTAAGAATCAATCCCTTGGTAAGTCAAATGTGTAGCCAGGTTCAGAAACTATTACGATAAAGATAAATCACAAGCCTCTTAGATAACCCAAAAAGCATTTCAAACCTGCATCCAAATCTACCTATCCAAGCTTATCATCACATCCACAAAATAAACCCTGAGTTATGCTAAACTCTTATTCTTACCTATCCCTGAATATCCTTGTCTATTCATTCCTTTTTGCCACTTACAAATATTATGTCATTAGCCTTTCCGTCTACCCAGAGTACCATTTCCCATCTCCTCTACCTCTATGAATCCTCCAAGGATCAAGTCATGATCAATCTCAAAAACCTTTCTTGGGCCATTCAATGTGTCTCAGAATAATTACATTACATATTACATCTACTACTCTTCTTACATTCAGCAACATCAGTCCATCTGTGTGTCTGTGCCATTAGCCATCTAGTTCATTGATGGGTATATAGCCTAATATTACTCAGTACTGTGTAACCTGAAAGAATTATGAGAGAATTAGAAAACATGAAAATCTAAAAACAATTTAAAAGTTATATAGCATTTTTATTACATAGCATTACAATTTAAAATATTTATATAAACCTCTTATTCAAAAGTCCTCTATGCTCAAATTTATAGAATAAAGATGAGGAGAACAGATAGTTAAGAAACAACAACAGATTTACTCAAGTCATAACTAAGGTCATTCTTCCACAACATGTTTAAGAAGATAAGAGCAGAAAAGTAGACAGCTAAGAGGGGAAGAAAAATGGAGAAAGAGAAAGCAAGTAAAAAGACAAAGAACACTGCCATATCTTGGCCTCAGAGCAATTAAACTAAATACATGAAATGAAATGTTATTTCTATGTCAGACCTCTCACCTTTCATTAGAACAGTTTCAGTTCTATGTTCTGTCTCCGTCAAATGGCTTATGCCATTGGTGCATGTATGCATTAACACGGAATAGCAGCAGTATTGCCCAGTGCATAATTAATTTGGAAACTACAAGTTTCGGATAGATGTAACACATAACTGATACCTCTTTTAATGTCTTAAACTCATCTTGTCTACTTTCTCTTAAACTATAAAATTGCCAAAGATCCATATTGTAGAAAAATTTTTTAAAAATCAGTATCATGGATCTATGATAAAAATAAGTCATTTTCAAAGAGTAGATCACTACCTAGCAGACTAGGCCTGGAGCTAAAGGGAGTGGGATATGAGGACTGCTAAGAGACACCAGGTTTCTTTTGGCGTAGATGAAAATGTTCTATTGTGATGGTTATACAACTCTATAAACATACTAAAAAGCCACTGAAATCTATACTTTAAATAGGTAAATGTTATAGCACATATTTCAATAAAGCTATTTAAATAAACAACTCATTCTATAACTTAAAGATAGAATTCCCAAATCACTCATTTTAAACTACATGTATGAAAGGTATAACTCATTTAGTAAGCCACAAATATCTATTTTTAATTTGTAAATTTAACCTGTTAATATCTGATGGAATTTAAAGTTGCTTAGTTCATTACAATCATTTTTATTATGAAATAATTGGTTTCGTTTTCAGCTGTACAGGAGTAATATACAGCTGACAATTACTAAGTAAGGGCAGAGTTAGGGAAGACATGGTATCTTGCTTTGTTCATATCATTAACTAATTCCACATGGTAGTAGTATTATAAATAGGATCCTAACAAATTTAATAGTTGTTTTCAATTTAGAATATAAGTAAAAGCCAAAGCTAGGCGGTTATAAAAACTTATTCAGAAAGTATTTTATGATCTTGCCATAGTAAAAGTACATAGTCCATAATGCACTTTCTAGGCCTTGACATATTCAAGTTCTAAAACACAAATAATTACATTTATATATTCTAATAATGTACTTGTGTAATACTGTTTTTATTAGTATTTCATGGTATATCTCTTTCCATTCTCATACTTTTAATCTTAGGTTTAAAGTGTATCTTTAAAGCCCAAAATGACAAACTTGTATTAAAAGGAGAGATATATTTTTCAAAAGTGCCATTATCATAGAAGAAAAAAAATGATAAATGTTCACGTTTAAAGACAACTAAATGCAATACCTGATCCTAAACTGGTTTCTCTACTGGAGGGGAAAAACACTCCTATATAGAACATTACTGGGTCAGTTGACAAAAACAAGAACAGAGAGAACAGAGTAAATAACTTGCAGTCAGTTTTTCAAAGAAAAGTAAGTGTAAGAGTGTGTGTGTCCGTGTCCCCATATATACACAGATAGAGAAAATAGGTAATAAAGTGGTAAAACATTAAGAAAAGCTGAATCCAAATAAAGAGGTATATGGCTGTTCTTTGTACTACTGTTATTATCACAACTTTTCCACAAATTTAGAATTATTTAAAAAGTAATAAAATATCATTAAATGCATCTCTTGAAATAGCATGATTGGGTCTTCGGTTGTTTTTTTTTTTTTTTTTTTTTTTTTAAATCCAGTATGATCTCTGTCTTTCAACTAGACTATTTAGTACATTTGCATCTAATGTAATTATTGATATGGTTGGTGCTAAGTCTATCATCTTGCTTTTGGATTCTATTCATTCTATCTTTGCTTTGTTCTTTATCATTTCTTTCTTCCTTGTTCTTTTTCCTCCTTTCCTTTCTTTTGAATTAACCAAATATTTATTCACTGCTCAATTTTATCCCCTCAACTGGATTCTTAGCTATGTATCTATCTTAGTTGCTCTAGGAATTGAAATATGTATGCTTAATTTAGCATAGGCTATCCTAAACATTATATCCCTTCATGTCATAAGTAAGAAATTCACAATAGCATAGTATCATTTATAGTACTCCCAACTTTTATGCAATTACTGCTATACATTGCATTTCAAAAAATATATTACAAAGCCCACATTGTTTTTTACATAAACAGGAATTTTTTAAATTCTTTAAACAAAAATTTAAAAATCAAGATATGTGGAAGGGAGGGAGCATTTTATTTTTGTGCACATATTTACCATTTCTGGCCCTATTTACTTTTTTCTGTAGATCTAAATTCCATCTGGTATTATTTTCCTTCAGTTTGAAAAACTTTCTATAACATTTCTTTGAGTGCAAGTCTAGTGGTGACAAATTCTTTAAGCTTTAGTTCATTTGAAAATGTCTCTATTTTACCTTCATTTTAAAGAATATTTTCACTAATACAAAATTCTGGATTGACAATTTTTGGTTTTTTCCAGCACTTTTAGAATGAATACATTGACTTCTGGCTTGCATTGTTTCTGATGAGATGTCACTGATAATTTTTATCACTGTTTGCTTATAGGCAATATGTCTTTCTTCCTCTGGCTATTTTTAAGACTTTCTTTGGTTTTCATAATGTGCATATGCGTTGATTTTCCTTGTGTTTATCTTGCTTGGGATTTGTTGTCTCTTGCATCTGTGGGTTTATGTTTCTAAACAAATATCAAAACGTTCTGGTGATTATTTCTCCTGATATTTTTCTACCCCAATCTCTCTGTCCTCCCTCCTTCTGGACCTGTAAACCACACAATTGTTAAACTGCATAATATCCTTGAAGATATTATAGCTTTGTTCATTTTCCTTTTGTCTATTTTTTCTCTGTGCTTTGATTTGGATAGTTTAGATTGATCTATCTTCAAGTTCACTGATCCTTTCTTCTACAGTATGTAATCTGCTGCTAAATCTATCTGGTGAATTTTTCATTCATTCATTCATTTGAAATGGAGTCTCACGCTATCAACCACGCTAGAGTGCAGAGGCACAATCTCGGCTCACTGCAACCTCCAACTTCTAGGTTCATGCAATTCTCGTGCCTCAGCCTCTTGAGTCACTGGGATTACAGGCACCCACCACCACTCTCAGCTAATTCTGTTGTATTTTTAGTAGAGATGGGGTTTTACCATATTGGCAGGCTGGCCTTGAACTCCTGACCTCAAATGATCCACCCGCCTTGGCCTCTTAAAGTGTTAGGATTACAGGCGTGAGCCACAAAACCTGGCGAATTTGTCATTTGAGATATTTCTTTTTTTTTTTTTTTTTTTTTTTGAGACGGAGTTTCACTCTTGTTACCCAGGCTGGAGTGCAATGGCGCGACCTCGGCTCACCGCAACCTCCGCCTCCTGGGTTCAGGCAATTCTCCTGCCTCAACCCCCTGAGGAGCTGGGATTAAAGGCATGCGCCACCATGCCCAGCTAATGTTTTGCATTTTTAGTAGAGATGGGGTTTCACCATGTTGACCAGGATGGTCTCGATCTCTTGACCTCGTGATCCACCCACCTCGGCCTCCCAAAGTGCTGGGATTACAAGCTTGAGCCACTGTGTCCAGCGAGATATTTATGTCTATCAACTTTTTTATCCTGGTTAAGAGTCACATTTTCTGGGTTTTTAACAGGCATACTAATTCTGTGCTAAACATTGCGGGTGCTTTGTTATAGAGAAACTGGATTATGTTGTCTTACTTTAGAGAGAGTTTTGTTCTATCAGACAATAAATTTACAGGTGGATCGAGATGATAAAATAGAGGCCTTGTTTGAGGCTTTGTTGCATGAGATCTATCGTAACCTGTCTTCTACTCCTAGAATGGCCCTACTCATAAGGTGTTACATTTCTGAGGTCACAGCTGAAAATGCAGTATGTTCAGCAAGCTCTCCCCACACTGGCTGGTCTGAGCTCCAACACTGCTGAGAATTTTCCAACTTCTGAAATCTTCATTCAACTCACAGTTCCAAAGTAGCTGTTTTCTGCTAAGCCTTGTGCTGTACATAGCTTTATATCTGACCAAAGGGCTAATAATTTGGAAAATATCCCTCAGAAAGATACAGGGATGAAGGTGGAGCTCACCTAGTGTGTTCTTTTTTCTCAGCTGACTGTGGTGACTCCCTAAGTTGCTTACAGCAAAAGGTAACTTCATCAAGATGAGAAGCAGAAAGAAGTCCCTAATTCTAATTATGTTTTATCTAGCATTAAAATCTATTATATTTCATACTTAAACATGGATATGAAAGGTACACATTATTTACATAGGACAGATAAGAAAATCAAGATACAGAATGTTAAATAACCAGCCTCCAACCCATAAAGATATTTTATTCAATACACAAATATTCACCAAGCATCTACTACAGGCATCGTAATTGGCAAAGCAGTAAAAGGAACTCAGAGAAGGTAGTTTCAACCAATATTATTTCTACTGAACCACCTGTAAAGCATATACACTGCACCAAAATATGTCTAATGAATGAAAAACCAAGAATCAATCATTCAATCTACGAAGAGCATGTCTACATTCTGAAAAATGACCATAATTTACATTCATGATTCACGTTTTCTGCAAAGACTTCTATTTGCCATGCAAGTAATTTCATTCCTACACAGTTACATTTTCCAATTCCCTACATATACTTAATTTTTTTTTCATATTGGCAGATACTATCTAACTAAGTCACTTCTATTCAGTTATGTCAAACTTGCTTCAGCTAACTCTTAATTATATTTCTAATTTCCATCTGGCCAAATCAAATATATTTTGCTCACACATGGAGAAAAAATATAATACAATTTCTAAATATCATCTCAGCAGCATCATACCAAAGAGTAATATCATTCCTCTAATTTTCAACAAATCAAGTGAAATGATACATTTACACCTTACATATCAATTCTCATGTCTCAAAATAAGCTCTTGTTCTGTCATGTAACCCACTATATGCAAAAGTTGACTGTAAACAAATAGTCAACAAAATTAAGCTACATACATGTTTATAAAATCATGCTTAAGAATATTTTAATATTATTACCTTAATATATGACTAATCCCAGTGAAGTAAAGTATACTATAACAGAAAGCCAGATACTATACATGTTGAGGACACGCTTCTATTTTTAAGGTCTGGCAAAAAAAAAAAGTTTGTTATAAGGTTTTGCTTTTTTGCTTTTTGGGTTTTTTTGTTTGTTTGTTTTTGTTTTTTTTTTTTTTTTTGAGACAGTCTCACTCCGTTACCCAGGCTGTAGTGCAGTGGTATGATCTTGGCTCACTGCAACCCACCTCCTGAGTTTAAGTGATTTTCCTGCCTCGGCCTCCCGAGTAACTCAGATTGCAGGCACCCACCACCATGTCCAACTAATTTTTATAATTTTAGTAGGGACAAGGTTTCCCCATGTTGGCCAGGCTGGTCTCGAACTCCTGAGCTCAGGGATCTGCCTGCCTTGGCCTCCCAAAGTGCTGGGATTACAGGCGTGAGCCACTGCACCCACAATGTTAAAAAGTTTTTTGAAGATGGTAGAAGTTAATGCCATCAGCAGCATCAGATTCAAATACAAGCATTACTTTCTCACCCTGTTTATGACTCTTAAGGTAATGTTTTAGATGGCTTGTTGCTGCTGCTATTGTTGTTCTGAACTGTTACTCTGAATAAAGATGACACCCTTTGTAAAAGGCGCTTACCTGTAGAACATCCTGGATCTTCACCCATACATCTGCCATATCATACAATTTGATATCTTCCTGCTGAGTCAGCGGAGTCACTACAGTGTCCTGCAGGTATCCCAGGACTACAGAGTGTGCAGTGGCTACAGCATTAAACTTGTCAAACAGTAACTCCAGCAGTTCTAGAAGCAACCTAGTGACATAAACAAATAAATAACATTGACACACATACACACCTGCAGATTAATGGCTTGCAGTGACCTGCAAGAAAAACATCAAACTAAAGCAATGTAGCATTCTACAATGTAAACAGCATAAATGTTAGATTTCAGCAGATGTGAATTCAAACAACTGTATGATCTAAGCAACTTTTAAAACTTATCTAAGCCTCAGTTTCCTCTGCTATAAATTGGAAATGATGTAAGAAACTTAAAAACAATTGTAGAGTCCGTACACCAGCAACAGCATCTCAATAAACATTTGTTGCCTTTGTAACACAGTTCACTGATTACAATAATACTATGTATTCATATAGGCAGCTTCTCCAAGGAATTCACCAATTTTTTCAGACAACAGCTCAGATGTTACACAGAATATGCTTTTCCCTAGCAATAAATTAGGCACTTTGATACGGATATTAATCCTTTTAGTCATGGAAAACTATGCTTACTACCATACAAATGTATGGCCTGAGTTGCCTGAAAAAAAATATACACCTGCCAAGCAATTTGACTTTCACCACAGGGAGCAACTTAGGCATCCACATTATCTCATTCATCATAGTGAGATATGCTGGACACATATTATTACATCAATTTTATATACTCAAGGACACAAAATAAGGTTGCAGTGCAGCTGGGCCTAGAACAAAAGTTGATTTCCATGTCAGTGCATTTAGCCACCTACCTCTCACTACAGTTCTAGAATGCAGATGTATCTTTAGAGAGAGCTCAAAGATTTATATCATAGATGCAAAGTAATTCCTCTACCACTGAGCCTTACAGCTTCAGTG
Source organism: Sapajus apella (assembly GCF_009761245.1). Lineage (NCBI taxonomy): Eukaryota > Metazoa > Chordata > Mammalia > Primates > Cebidae > Sapajus > Sapajus apella. The sequence goes on from NW_022436947.1 coordinate 8,283,811, forward strand.
ATCACGTAGTCCCGGAATCATCCTTTCCTCCTCTGAACTTGTACAGTATTTTGTCCTGTTTCTAAGGAACTTATCACATGTGCCTCACATATGTGGTTCAATCAATATCGGTCATATTTATTTATATACAGACATTTTACCTCACTTCTCCATTATTAAGCTTTCAGAGTAGGCACTGCTTTATACATCTCTGATTACCGACACTTAGGACAATGACTGGCAAATATTACTGAATGAATTTAATGTGTATAGCATGAACGAGTACAGAAAATCCTGGAATGTGAGCTTTATTGCATATTTTATGGCTCACGCCTATAATTCCTAAATAGACTGATAAACCAACTTGGAAAGTTGAAAAGGAAAGCAAAAGAGCTTGTCAGCAGTGTCAATTTACAAGGTTTTATTACCATAAATAAGGGGTTATAACTACAATCTCACCAAAACGTACAGCATATTATCTATTCCTATGGCTTCTTTACGGCCCAATTATTGTAATTAATGTGCCAATGTGACAGCCCATAACTATCTTATGGTAAAATCCTAATATCTATTTGACATTGTAATTCAGATGAGACAAAAATCAATAGAATTTATGTAGTACTCCCAACCTAGAATATACATACATAATCCAGAAATTACACATTGTATTTATAAATAGAAGCCATTCTACCTTTTGACTGATTATTCTTTTTGATCCTTTAAAGGTCAAATTCATATTTATACTCACATGTATCTAAAATAATTCCATTTTCTCATCTGTGTTATTAGAGAACTACCTGTGTATCAGCAGAGATACACACAAAATACAGAAATATGTGTCTAAATATACCCAACTGCAATAGTTACTATGGTATAGGGAAATAATCGGTATAAAACTGGTGCCTGGCATCATACAGATCAGTAAGTTAATCAGTAAATACCTGATTAAGTGAAGGTTCTACTTTTCCAACAAAGATTTATGCTAAGTATGTAAGACTGTTGTTCTCAAATATGAATCTATAGACTGTAATATGTTTTTGAGTGGTGGATAGCAAAGTAAGAACAATATACTGACTTTTCACAAAGATAAATTTATTTAACATTACATCTTTTGCACTCTCTTGATAGGAAAATCTTAGTTATTTTCTGCCATGATGGCAGTTATGGCACCAAATATACTTATGAAAAAAATTAAAACTTAGTAACTGTATATTAATACCCCAACATTTTTTGATATCATATTGATCCATGACATTCAGATGCCCGAGGCACACTGGTGTCTAATATCCCAGTGGCATGAAGTTCTAGATACAGGATTGTGAACCAGCAGCAAAGTTTTAATGGAAAAGTGGCTCCTCTTGTTAGGGGTGCTGTTATCTGGTTATCTCCAGGGCCAATAAGTTCCATGACTGCAGACCTTGCCTGTCAGTCAAGCACAAGAGCTGCTCAGCAGCCAGGGGCAGTGCTACATTTAGAAAAGAAACCCAGTAGAGAAATGAGGTGTAAGATGAGATTCACAGTATCCATTAACATCTTGGAAATAGCAATCTCTTTATAAAATACTGACACAGTGCCAGCTTCTGTCATTCCAGGAGGCTAAAAGCCAAAACAGGCCTGTTCCTACAGTGTGGTCATCGTAGCCAAAGGATAGGCTACACAGGGAGGAAGGAAAGGAGGCATAATAGTAGCCAGGAGGAGATAGATCACAAGTGGTGAGACCTCACAAGGAGTTCTACCTATGTTGAGACCTCCAGCCATTTTAACAAGAGGAAAGCTCTCTCCGCCTTACCAAAGCACAAAGGTGTCCTATCATTTAATTAAATGCACAGCTCGGACACCAAAATTTAAGATGTTTGTGCTTCAAATGATACCATCAAGAAAGGAAAAGGCAATACGCAAAATGGGAGAACATATTTGAAAATCATTAATCTGATAAAAGACAAATCTAAAATCTCTCTTACACTCATAATCAAAAGACAACTGAATTTAAAAATGGACAAAGGATTTAAATATCCATTGCTCCAAAGAAAATATATGAATGGCCAACAAGCAAACAAAAGGATGCTTCACACCATTAGCCATCAGAGCCACTGCAAATCAAAATCACAATAAGCGAGAAATTCAGTCCACTAGAATGGCTATAATCAACAAGAAAAGCAATAAAAAGTATCGGTAAGGATGTAGAGAAATTGGAACTCTCATACAGCGCTGGTGGAAATGTAAAATGGGACAGCCACTTTGGAAAACAGCTGGCAGTTCCTCAAGACATTAAACATAGTGACCATATGGAGCCAGTAATTCCATTCCTAGCTATATGCCCAAGAGAAATGAAAACATACACATACACAAAAACTTGTATACAAATGTTCTTAGCAGCATTATTCACAACAACCCAAAGGCAGAAACAATCCAAATATCCATCTGCTGATAAATGGATAAACAAAATGTGGTATATCCATACAATAGAATATTATTTGGCCATAAAAAAGAATGAAGTACTGATACATGGTACAATCGGAAAAAACCTTGAAATTATTATGCTAAGTGGAAAAAGGTCACAGAGGACTATACATGATTATAGTTATATAAAATATTCGGGGTAGGCAAATTTATAGAGACACAAAATACATTAGTGGTTACTTAGGCTGGGGGTGGGTGGGAACTGACTGATAAAGTATATGGGATTTGTTTTAGGGAGGACATAAACATGCTGGAACCAGCTAGTGGTGATGGTTGCAAAACTCTATGAACATACTAAATACCACTGAATTGTATACTTTCAGTGGGTGAATTGCATAGTAGTGAATTATATCTCAATATAGCTGTTAAAAGAACAGCAGCTGTGGCTCTAAGTGGGGACAGTAAAGATCCAACACCTCTCTAGCAGTGAACAGGAAATATATAAAACAGTGAAAAATGGAAACTGGCGTCTCAAAAGTGAGGTGTTGTGAAAGCTGATTCCTTTACATTCTTACTACCATGAGGCGATCAACTTTTCTCTTTTAGTTCTCTTGGTTTTTCATCTGTTTCTCCTTCTTAAATAACACGGAAAAAACAACAGATTTCCACTCTTTCCCAGCACTGACACTTCCTACAACTTCCATTATGAAAAAAATCTCCCAACTTCTCCAAGTGCCCCATCTGCAAAGCGAAAGTATTATTTAATAACTGTTCTGAGAGACTCACAACACTGCTGGAAAACCGTATTAGAAAATGGACAGAACTAGCTGAGGTAACGGTACAATTCTAAAGAAAGGGGAAGGTTCAGGATTCCTTTGTCTGAATTTCTGGCAATACTGAGAAGAATGGATACCTTTGCTGTGTGAAAGGAAAATAAATCTTGGGACCCCAAAATCACTAAGCCAAAGAGAAAAGTCAAGCTGGGAACTGCTTAGGGCAAATCTGCCTCCCATTCTAGTCCTTAAAAAGACAGCTGCAAAGATTTCTTTTAAAAGCTACATACTTCCCTCACAATTTGTCCACACAGAAATTCCTTGTGGACAAAGAACAGACAGACTCAATGTCATCTCTCTGGTCACTGAGATAAATTTGTATCTGACTGCTTCCTCTGGAAAGGCTAATCAGAAACTCAAAAGAATGCAGCTGTTTGTCTCTATCTATCTACGACCTGGAAGCCACCTCCTCACTTCGTCTTGCCCCAGCTTTCTGGATGAAACCCATGTATATTTTACACATATTGATTGATGTCTCATGTCTCCCTAAAATGTATTTAAAAAAAAAAAAAAAAAAAAAAAAAGCTGTGCCCTGACCACCTTGGGCACATTTCTTAAGGACCTGAGGCCATGTTATGGGTGCATCCTTAACCTTGGCAAAATAAACTTCCTAAATTGAGACCCTCAGATACTCTTTGGTTTACGTAAGAGAGAGCAAGAGAGAGAGAGAGCGCACGTGCGCACACACAAATTAAAGTGAAATTAGAAATCTGGAAGGAGAGATGTTGGGTTTTTATCTGGATATGTTAAGTTTAAGGTGTTAAATCCTTAGGTAGTTAGATATGCAAGTCTGGAGCTCAGTAGAGAAAATGAAACTGGAAATGTAAAAAGAGACAAATACTTGATGAGATGAGATCACTCAGGGATAATATGCAGAATAAGAAAAGGAAGTGAGGTCCAGGACCAACACTCCAGGAAAGAGCATCATTAAAAAGATGGTTAGAAAGTAACTAGAGAGGAAGAGGAAGCCAGAAACGTTGTAGAAGACAAAAGAGAAGAGAATACCAGCAGTCAAAGGCTATGGCAGAGGTCAGGTAAGGCAAAGAGAGAGAAATTTACAACTTAAGGTCCCCAGTGACCTTGACAAGAAGCATTTCAATGGATCACTGAGTGGAACTCAGTAGTGGGATAAGCAGTGAATGACTAATAAGGAAAAAGAAACCAAAGTCAATCATACATTGTCCCTCACCAGCATGTACACTCCTTTAAAAAGAAAAGGAAAAAGGAAGATGATGCTCCTCTGATGCATCAAAGCATAAAAGAGATTAGGAATCATTCAAATAAACAGGATGTAAATCTGCACTAGCTTGGCCCAATTTAAACTGAAATACGTTGTTAATATTTATATACACTCGCCGACTGCCCACAACACAAGGTTGAGAAAGAGGTGCTCGCCTTTAGCTGCAGACACACTAAGTATGACCCACACACAAGACCCCACTGAAATCATTCCCTGCCCCACTCGCATCACAAAATATTAAATAATAGAAATAAAACATTATGTTACAGCTAGCTCAGTTGCTTACATCCTGTTAGGATCAAGGTTTTCACCACTGATCTTAAAAAACAAAAAGGCAGGCAAAATCATTAAATTACCTCATGATTCCTTAGGTTGAATTGAATTAGCAAAGGCCTAAGAACCTTAGAGATTTGAATTTCAATTAACAGCAATTTCTACCCTTCAGAAAAAAGTTACACACATACCCCTCTCTCACAGGTTATTTCCAAGGTCACAAAACAGTATGTAGGAATACCCAATACATCATCACAGTTGGTGAAAGAAAATATTAATCCTGGATGGCAATGAGGTATAAATGCCAGCAAAATGCACTGGAATTAGAAACCTGGACTCGAATACCAGCTCTGCGAAATAGACATGGGACTTTCAAGACGTCACAGACTTCAAATGTCAGGTTCCTCAGTCACAATTTCCTAATCAGAAATTGACAGTGAGGGCTATATACAAAAATATATATGAATGTAACACTAAAAAAAAAAGGCAAATTAAAAGTAACAATGAATTGATTTCTGTACCTTTAACATTTACATCTAGAGGGAAGGAAAGGAGATAAGAGATTCTCTGGATGTTCCTAAGGCCCTGCATCTCTCTCCTTCCTATAGCTTGGTTAGTAAAGTCCTGCTTATATTCCATAATGATAATTCTGTATCATTCTAATAAAAAGCCCCTCTTTGATTAAGTTAAGTGATTTCAATTTCTGATACTTATAACCAAAGAGGCCTAATCCACAGAATAAGAACTAATTCTATCTTTCCTCTGTGATTCTACAGTCCCTCCAAACAAACTGCTCCAATGAACTGAGAGAAGTGACAAAACAGGTATGCATGGCCTCCTGGGCCAGAAAGTGAAGGCAGAATCCCTATTTTATGGTTCTTTGTAAACATATCTCTCCTACAACACACGGGCCAACGTCCAGAATAAAGAAAACAGTCAAATTTTGAGGGCAAAGGAGTTCATGAGTAAACAAATGAGCAATACAGGATGACAATATGAGCAGAAGTCTAGGATGACCTGAAGTCCTTCTTCTATAGGGGGCAGGTAGTTAGTGACCTGTCATAATGGAAGAGATCCCTAAGAAAGTAAGACTGAAATATCAGTGACAATGACAATGAAATCATGACAGCAACAAAAAAGAGAACTACGCTCATCATAGCCACTCTTTCCTAATTACTCACAACACCATGCTGGGCACTGTGTTATGTGATTTACTTGGATTATCTCATTTCATCCTCGGGACAGTCCTATGAGGAAGGTACTACTTTATCCCCATTTTATAGACAAGGAAACCGAAGTTCAGAGATAAGAACAGAACAAAGGAAACAACTTTGAAGAATGTTTAGGGATGTTAGAAACAAGGAAACTATTTTAGAAGAGAAACCAAAATGATACTAGTCCTCTATAATGCTAGGGAAGCCAAGGCTGGAAAGAGAGCCAACGGAACTGTCTATACCGCCTCTTCCTTCTCTCTGCAAACATTTTCACCCCTGGGAGTCTACTAAAACATCTGTTGCTAAAAAATAATTACTTCACTCTATCCAAGAAACCTACTTTGGCCTTTAATCAAATAGCCACAGCACTTGTTTCTACTGCCGACTCACGCCTTCTTGAAACACTCTCTTCCGCTGTCTTCACAACCCTCCACTCTTCTGCTTTCCTGCCACCTCTCCAGTGGCTCCTTCTCAGGAACCTCACCCTCAGCCTGTTCCTTAAATGCGGTAAACTCTTCTCAACCCTTATACTGTCTCTAGCTGAGCTCATTTGCCCCTACATCTTTAATTATCTACCTGCTATCAACTCTCACACATTATCTCTTGGCCAGATTACTCCCCTGAGCTGCAGACCGCAAACTTAACATGACTTAAGTGGTACTCAACATATTCTTCCCCAAATCTATTTCTTCATGTTCTCTCCATCAGTAAATGGTAATGCTTGCCCCAGCAAAAAAGCCTTACCTGCCCTCTTCCCTCATACCCAAGCCATCACCAACTCTCTTTACTGCTACCTCTTCACTTTCTCAAGTAGGCCTACTTCACTCCCTTGCCATTGTTAGCTTGCTGATGCAGGCCATGTTGCCTATTGCTAAGATTAACAAAACTGTCCTCAAACTAGTCTCCTTCCCCCTAGTCCTTTCCTCCTCCCCTCTACTGTAAGCTCACTATGGGTATGAGTTTCTCATTTACTACTTTATTCCAATATTTGGCATTAACACCAATTGGCAAAATAGTATATGACAGGTAATATATGAGTATTTGTTAATGAAGGAATGAAAAAGTGGGTTCCAGCAGAATGGGAGAGAGAGAGGCCTGATTACAGATAAGAAGGGGTAAGAAAATAAGTGTTATAGATTATATCCTCCTTTTAGAAGCCCACGATAAAAAAATACGTCACACAAAACTATGCTCTCAAAAAGGTAACCTGTCAAGCTAAACATGAGAACACGAGGTAGAATTACGAACTGAATGATACACACACTAATAGCCAACTTTAATAATATTGCAATAAAATCTATTTTATATTTAAAACAGAAAGGTATCAGGATGAAGAAAAGTGTTTCTTTAAACATAATTACCCAGCAGGTTTTTAAACCAGACTTCTTAGAGAAGTAAAATGTTACTTATTCTCCCAGATCATCTACTAACTTCCTACCAGAAGCGATCCCTATGTATCTTACCTTCAAGTGCACCATGAAAAAAGGCAGAGGGCTACGAAGAGGCACATGTTAAGGAATAGTCACAGTTACACAAGGCAAGAAGCAGCTACAGTGTAAAGCTGCATCATCAAGATGTGAAAAATGTTCAATATTTAAGGTGAGATAAGACTACCTGAATCTAAATTTAACATCCAGGAAAACTTGAATTAGTCATTTGGCTGGAAAACCCATATTTTGCCGCCAAGAAGCTGCCCTATTTGGTCATGAAGCAAAGGTACACACAAGGTAGAAAAATCAGTTCTGTTCTACTACTTATCTGCTGAGACCTTAATATCAGGGTTCTATGTTTCCCCACTGACAGACAAAGGCAATAACCACACAATGTTTATTTCCCTCCCACTATGCAAGGGAAGAAAGTAGTGAACTCAGAGCTTAGGTTATATATAAAACATTTATAATTTTATTAAAAAAATTATAATCAATTAGATAAAAATGTTCTTTGTTTTACCTGCCTATATCTGTCATACACAATTCCTTAATCGGCTTGGCAGGGCTACTATTTTTCATTTCAAATAGGACATAGAGCTCATTTAATCTTCAAGGTTATCTAATACCTACTTTAAAGGGATAGAAATAAGTTTTACCACTTATTAATAAATCTTCATGTAAAAAGGGGTTACTATTTAAAGAGTGCTGACTAATTCTCCATCTGCTCTATGAAAAGAGCAGGAAAAAATTAGTAGTAATATAGAATGAAACACAGTAAAAATAACAAGAATACTGAACTGGGGCCTGGCTCTAGTCACTTCCTTCCTGTGTTTCTCCTTCCTTGTCAAGTCATTTCTGAATGCTGGAGAGAAAACCTCAAACGTCTAATCCTGATGTATGCCAAGTTAGTGGAGAAAATTAGAAAATAAACCCAGGCCCTCTTTCTTTGAGTTAAAGTATCAGGATCATTCTTTTGAAATCCTTTCCCCCATTCCAAAGTAATATTTCCTCGTCGCAGAATATTAGAAAAATTATCCATAAACCCACTCCTCAGGGATAACAAAAGTTAAGATTTAGGTGCATATTCTTAGTGCTTGTTGTATATTGTTTAGTACAAGAATGCCTCTAGCACAATTGTTTAGATAATAAAATTTGATTCTCAAGTGGCCTAATTAGACTTCAGGCACTCTGTGGCTGCTTTTCATGCTTCTCAACACGTCCAGCTATTTCTGAGGCCTGCCACTGGCCACAACGTGAGGTATCGGCAGGAAAATGCATATTTAGTACAGATATTGTTCTTCTGAGGACAAGCAAAATCAGGCCCACGACATGTGTTAGAAACATCATCTTTATATAAGCCAGAAAGCAAACTTAATGGTGGAAAAAGACTACTGCTAATCTTAATTGCACCACGAACAAGCTTTGTGAACTGTCAAATTATTTCAGCTTTCACATTTCTCTGGGTAAATCTGGGATTAATAATAATGCTCCTGCCTGTGAGGAGGCCAGTGGTGACGCTCACTCAGGTGAGATACCAGATGGCAGACTGCTTTGCAAAGCATGAATACTACAAAACTGCAAAACTCTATGATGTTTGTGATGTTATCTAAAGAGTGTTCTCAAACTTCGGTATGCATAAGAATCAACTAAAGCAGAGAGTCCGGTGGACTCTGCACCCAAACATTCCACCCCTTCCTGGGGAAATTTGCATTTCCAACTCTCAAGTGATGCTTGCGATGTGGGTCCACAGTAATGCTAAAAAAAAAAAAAAAAAAAAAAAATCACTTCCACTTATTTAAAAAATTATCTTCTTTGCATCTTTTTCTTATTCATTCATTGATTAAAACTGGCCAGGCATGGTGGCTCACACGTGTAATCCCAGTATTTTGGGAGGCTAAAGTGAAAGGACTGCTTGAGACCAGGAGTTCATGGTTAGCCTGGGAAATCACAGTGAGACACTATCTCTACAAAACAAACAAACTAACTTTAAATAGCCAGGCATGGTATTCACATCAAGAGGCTAAAGCAGGAGGGTCTCTTGAGCCCAGGAGGTCAAGGCTACAGTGAGTCATGATGATTGGGCATTCCAGCCTGGGCAACAGGGTGAGACCACATCTCCATAAAAATAAACTCTTAGGCATTTAATAGGTGCCCAGCCCTAATCAGGCTTCAAACACAAAGTTAAACTCTCCCACCCCCTTATAAATTCACAGTCTAATCTCATTAGAGACTATAGTGAGGGGATGCGCCAGGAGCTAGAAAAGCCCAGACAGTATGAAATACAGCCTGAGATACACATGAAAGTGCTTGAATCATTTATGACACCACCCCTACACATCATCAATGGAACAATTTCCTTTGACATAGGTTTGTTAGTTTGTTTTTGCAATGAAAACATCCAGTATCAGTGTGAGCCTGGAGCACCTTTCCTATTATGACACTAGCAAGTGCACAAAAATGACAAAACCTAAGGGAGCTCCCACTCTAGCAAATAAAGAAGCGGCCTGATACAGCACAACGGTTGACAACTAAACGAAGTTATGACGGTCCATGAAACAGATGGAATCTATGACTCCTCTGCCTGCTCAGATCTCTAATTTGAACCTGCTATAAGTAAAACAAGATAAATCGAGAGCCGAGTTCGTGTTTCTTTGGTTTTTTACTTTGCCACATAAAATACAAAGGCTTAAGAAATGTAATACTGAGTAACATCTCTGGACTATTCAGCCAAGAAACCTTTTCCAATGACTATAAATCAAAGAACAATACACAACCAGAATGATAGCTGCCCAACATCATGTTTACAAAAGAACTATGAACATTATCGACATTTCTAAGTCACTGTGTATGTCATGAAGCTATTATCAATTAATTTATTTAAGTCTTACTAGAAAGTATATAGGTTTGGGACCTTCCACGGTAATGAGTTATATATTTTAGTTAACAATTGGAGTAATAAGTCCCATACGTAAAAAAAAAAATTAATTCCTTTCATTTGTTCTAAAAATATTTCAGTTAAGCTGCAGGGGACATATCCTAGTTGAAGAATAGTGGAATTTCTTCTATATGTCCCTGGTTCATCCTATTCATCCCCTTCAATATTTAATAGTTGGGTATATTTAAAGCATGTTCTCACTGATACGTGTAATCAAAAGTAGAGATTTAATCAAATGGAATCATAATCACTGAAGTTAAATTTACTTGCTTCCCGCTTGCTTTGATTCGAATTAACTACTCATCTAAATTACACAGAGGCCCTTCCTGATTCCAAGCATGTCCAGGTGCTACATGCGGTGCTTGGGAATGGCTATAAGAAGCCACAAGGACAAATGCCTGACCTTGCTTCAAAGCTGTTCTTAAATGACTTTTCTGTAAAATAAAATGACCAACTCCACCATGCCCTACATTTCAGATACTTAGAAGAAGGGTAACTAATATAGAAAGAAGAGATGAAAGGAAATGCTATTTATGTGAAAAAGAAACTCATGCCTGACTCTAGACACAGGTTTAAAAAAGTCATGAGCAATATTTCATTTATTTTTCCATAAACATTGTATTTATACTATAAAACCATCTTTGAGGCCTGAGCCTTTAGTCTTCTTCACAGATAAAACAATTTGATAAGAATGTTCTATTACATCAGTATGCTCTCATTCTGAATTCTAGCCTCTAAATTACAAAAAATATTTCAAAAGTATATTCTTCCAATTTTAGAGCCATAATTCAATTTATTTCTGAAAATCTATAGTCTTCACAGACTGAGAAACCAGGAGGGAAGAAAGAGTTTTAGAAAATGAGGCAAATATCAACCTTGAAAAGAACCATGACTATAATGTAAAAGATTCAGTGTTAGAATTATTCAGCAATTATGTAGCTAACACGGATAATCAATTACATGACTGATACATGGGTGACAGAAATGAAAGGGGTGTACAACCCCTTACCATACAGTTTCATACATGTCAAGTGTGCTCAAAAGTAGTTTGGCCACTCCTTCAGATTCCAGATGTATTAAGGATATAAATATTAAGAATGAAACTATATAAATACTGGAAAAGTGTTGAAAATTTTATTTATAATCTAAGAGTAGGGAAGATCTAAGTATGACACAAAACCAAGATGCTATAAAACACAGGTAAAATATAGCCTCATAAAAAATTAAAACAAATGTTTACATGCCCAGAAAGATGATGAAGTCAAAAGAGAAAGAAACTGGCAGAAAGCTACAAAATAAATCCCAAAGAACTAATTTCCTAGGTATGTAAAGAGTTCCTACAAATCAATAGAAAACAAACATATGGCCGGGAGCAGGGGCTCACAACTGCAATTCTAACACTTTGGGAGGCCAAGGTGGGTGGATTACTTGAGGTCAGGAGTTCAAGACCAGCCTGGTCAACATAGTGAAACCTCACTGCTACTGAAATTACAAAAATTAGCTGAGCAAGGCAGCACATGCCTGTGGTCCCAGCTACTCAGGCGGCTGAGGCAAGAAAATGGCTTGAATCTGGGAGGTGGAGGTTGCCGCGAGCCAAGATCACGCTACTACACTCCAGCCTGGGTGACAAAGAGAGACTCCATCTCAAAAATAATAATAATAAAAGACAAACATATTAGAAAAATGTAAAGAGTTCCTACAAATCAAAAAAAAGACAAACATATTAGAAAAATAGTTCACTGAAAAGGAAATAAACACTATTTAAATATTATATTGTTGAAAATTCCAAACACTAAAAAAGTGAAGATAACAGGATAATGAACCACCTTGTACCTATTACCCTGCTTCAGTATTATTTCATGGCTTGTTGTATCTATAGCTTCACCCACTCTCAACTCAGATTATTTTGAAGCAATACATCCAAATATAACGCAGATATCATGACAAGTTACTTTTATACAAAAGAAAAGAAGTTTAACCCTACTTATAATAAAAATGCAAATCCAAACCACCTTGGAAACATTTTTCACCTCTCAGATTGGCAAAGATAAAAGCATTTGATAATACAATCTGTTGGCAAGGGGATATAGGAACTCTCAAACATTATTCATGACATGAAAAACTGGCACCATCTCTAAGAAAAGCACACTTGGCAATAGTAAAAATTTAATCAACACAGAGGTAAGCAAAAACAATGAAAATGGCATATCAAGAATCTGGCTGCTTTTTTCTCACATCTTAGGGTTCTGTGAGTAATGCCTTTCTTCTCCTTTAAACTCCATTAAGACAGGGACCATATCTAATTCACTGGACATTTTAGACCAATGTCTGGTCCATGGCAGATATTTAATAAATGTGGAATTTCTTCTTGCATTCAACAAATATTTATTACGGGTCAGGTAGGCACTGTCTTAGATTCTCGAGATATACCAGTGCTGAACAAGACAAACTAGTGCTCTCTTCTCTTGCATTCTAGAAGCAGCCAATAAATAACCAAACATATACAAAGATACACATATATAATACAACTAATGAACACTGTCCAGTTGGTCTAAAAACAGGTATTATATTTTTCTACATTAAAATTTAGTTTTATAGCCATATAGGCATTTTAATTTCTAACAATTTCTTGTGATTAAAATAACCCGATTAACAATTTAATTTTTTGATAATGAATTTTTTTCACAATAACTTAGGTGCAAAATAGGAAAAAACAAAAGACTGGATCCAAGATGACCGTTTAGGAACAGCTCATGATTGCAGCTCCAAGAGAAAGCACAGAGGGTGAGTGGACGCTGCATTTTTATTGCCCACAGACTAGGAAATTCCCAGGCGGAGAAGCTCCACGGGTCGCCAGCGCAGCTGATTCGGCCAGCGCGGCTGTGCCAGCCGGCGCCTCTGCTTTGCCCCACGCGGCTGCTTTGTCGGCGACCCGGAGCAGCGGTTCTCCGTATAAAATACACTGGTCCCGGTGCCCTTTTAGCTGGAGATTGGAGCCAAGGGAAGTCGCCCATTCGTCTGTTTAAAAATGGGACTGAGCAGGGAACCAGGGCAGTAGATTCCAGGGCAAAAAAAAGCACCACGAATCTCAGGGCCGCTGTTTAAGCCCGCGCAGTGACTTGCGGCAGGGGAAAACACACAGACCCCTCGTCACCTCTTCAACAGGCGACTGGAACACCAACTTAAAAAAAAAGGGGGGGGGCTCTGAGGCAGGGAAACAGGCGATCAGGCTCGGCTGGTCCCACTCCCACAAAAGAACAGCAATCAGAAACTCTCTGGATTGAGAGTTTGACAGCAAGCGCAGCTGAACCCAGGACTGTCCAGCTCTGTGGGGGAGGGGCGTCCGCCATTACTGAGGCAGCCTGCCACGACAGAGGTAGTCAGCCAATGCTGAGGCAGCCCACCGTTGCCAAGGCAGCCCGCCGCTACCAAGGCAACCCGCCAATGCTGGGGCAGCCCGCCGTTGCCAAGGCAACCAACCACTACAGAGAGACTCCGCCTCAACAGAGGCGGGCCACCATTGCCGAGGCAGTTCTAACTACACCCATATAAACAGGACTGCAGGGAAGTTCACTCGGCAGCTAGGCGGAGCCCACAGCAACTCAGCAAAGCCTCTACAGGCAGACAGTGACTAGCTGCCTCCTTGCTGGGCAGCGGATATCTGAAGGGAAAAAAAAAGAAGGCAGCATCATAACGGAAACTCATAAAGCCCTAAATCCCTGGGACAGAGCACCTGGGAACAAAAAGCGGTTTATGAGTTCTGCTGCAGCAGACCTAAACGTACCTGCCCAGCAGCTCTGAATGAACAACAGAGCTCACAGCTCAGCATTTGAGCTCCTATAAAGAAGAGACTGTCTCCCCAAGCAGCTCCCTGACCCCTGTATATCCAAAGAGCCACCTCATAAAGCAGAGATCAGATTGACACTTGGCAGGTATCCTTCTGGGACAAAGATAGCAGAAGAAGAAAACTGGTAACAACCCTTACTGTTCAGCAGCTGCTGCAGGTGATCCACAGGCAAGCAGGGCCTGGAGTGGACCTCAGCAGACCTACAGCAGAGGGGCCAGACTGCCAGAACGAAAACCAAGAAACAGAAATAACCTCATCATCAACAAACAGAACGTCCACTCAGAGACCCAATCTTAAAGCCAGCAACTACAAAGATGACAGGTGGATAAATCCATAAAGATGGGAAGAAACCAGCGCAAAAAGGATGAAAACACCCGAAATCAGAACACCTCTCCTCCTACAAGGGTTCACAACTCTTCACCAGCAAGGGAACAAGGTTGGATGGAGAACGAGTGTGATGAAATGACAGAATCAGACTTCAGAAGGTGGGTAGTAAGAAATTTCTGTGAACTAAAAGAACATGTTCTAACCCAATGCAAAGAAACTAAGAACCTTGAAAAAAAGATTTGACGAAATGCTAACGAGAATGGACAAAATAGAAAGGAATATAAGTGAATTGATGGAGCTGAAAAACACAACACGAGAACTTCGCGAAGCATGCGCAAGTATCAACAACCGAATTGACCAAGCAGAAGAAAGGAGATCAGAGATCGAAGACCAACTCAATGAAATAAAACAGGGAGGCAAGAATAGAGAAAAAAAGGGTAAAAAGGAATGAACAAAGTCTCCAAGAAATGTGGGACTATGTGAAAAGACCTAATCTACGTTTGATAGGCGTACCTGAATGCGACGAAGAGAATGAATCCAAGCTGGAAAATACTCTTCAGGATATTATTCAGGAAAACTTCCCCAACCTAGCAAGGCAGGCCAATATTCAAGTCCAGGAAATACAGAGAACACCACAAAGATATTCGTCAAGAAGAGCAACCCCAAGGCACATAATCGTCAGATTCACCAGGGTTGAAATGAAAGAGAAAATACTAAGGGCAGCCAGAGAGAAAAGTCAGGTTACCCACAAAGGGAAGCCCATCAGACTCACAGCAGATCTCTCAGCAGAAACCCTACAAGCCAGAAGAGAGTGGGGGGCCAATATTCAACATCCTTAAAGAAAAGAACTTTCAACCCAGAATCTCCTCTCCAGCCAAACTAAGCTTCATAAGTGAAGGAAAAATAAAATCCTTTGTGAACATGCAAGTACTCAGAGATTTCATCACCACCAGGCCAGCTTTACAAGAGCTCCTGAAAGAGGCTCTACACATATAAAGGAACAACCAGTGCCAACCACTCCAAAAACATGTCAAATGGTAAACAGAATCAACACAATGAAGAATCTGCGTCAACTAATGGGCAAAACAGCCAGCTAGCACCAAAATGGCAGTATCAAATTCACACATAACAATATTAACCCTAAATGTAAATGGACTAAATGCCCCAATCAAAAGACACAGACTGGCAAATTGGATAAAAAGACAAAACCCATCAGTGTGCTGTATACAGGAAACCCATCTCACATGCAAGGATACACAAAGGCTCAAAATAAAGGGATGAAGGAAGATTTACCAAGCAAATGGAGAGCAAAAAAAAGCAGGAGTTGCAATTCTCATCTCTGATCAATTAGACTTTAAAGCAACAAAGATCAAAAGAGACAAAGAAGGGCATTACATAATGGTAAAAGGATCAATACAACAAGAAGAGCTAACGATCCTAAATATATATGCACCCAATACAGGAGCACCCAGATACATAAGGCAAGCTCTTAATGACTTACAAAGAGACTTAGACTCCCACACAATTATACTGGGAGACTTTAACACACCATTGTCAATATTAGACAGATCAACCAGACAGAAAATTAACAAGGATATCCAGGACTTCAACTCAGACCTGGACCAAGCAAACCTAATAGACATTTACAGAACTCTCCACCCCAAATCCACAAAATATACATTCTTCTCAGCACCACATCACACATACTCTAAAATTGACCACATAATTGGGAGTAAATCACTCCTCAGCAAATGCAAAAGAACGGAAATCATAATAAACAGTTTCTCAGACCACAGTGCAATCAAGTTAGAACTCAGAATTCAAAAACTAACCGAGAACCGCACAGCTTCATGGAAACTGAACAACTTGCTCTTGAATGTTGACTGGATAAACAATGAAATGAAGACAGAAATAAAGATGTTCTTTGAAACCAACGAGAATGAAGACACAACATACCAGAATCTCTGGGACACATTTAAAGCAGTCTCTAGAGGAAAATATATAGCAATAAGTGCCCACATGAGAAGCAAGGAGAGATCAAAAATTGACACCCTATTGTCAAAACTGAAAGAGTTGGAGGAGCAAGATCAAAAAAACTCAAAGTCTAGCAGAAGACAAGAAATAGCTAAGATCAGAACAGAACTGAAGGAGATAGAGACAAAAAATTAATAAATCCAGGAGCTGGTATTTTGAAAAGGTCAACAAAATAGACAGACCACTAGCCAGATTAATAAAAAAGAAAAGAGAGAATAAACAAATTGATGCAATAAAAAACGATAAAGGGGATATCACCACAGATTCCACAGAAATTCAAACCATCATCAGAGATTATTACAAACAACTCTATGCACATAAAATAGTAAAACTGGAAGAAATGGATAAATTCCTGGACACTTGCCTCCTCCCAACCTAAACCAGGAAGAAGCCGAAACCCTGAACAGACCCGTAACAAGGTCTGAAGTTGAGGCAGCAATTAAGAGCTTAACACCCAAAAAAAGCCCAGGTACAGACGGGTTCACAGCCGAATTCTACCAGACATACAAAGAGGAGCTGGTACCATTCCTTCTGAAACTATTCCAAACAATACAAAAAGAGAGAATATTTCCCAAATCATTCTATGAGACCAACATCATCCTGATTCCAAAACCCGGCAGAGACTCAACAAGAAAAGAAAACTTCAGGCCAATATCCATGATGAACATAGATGCAAAAATCTTCAATAAAATACTGACAAGCCGATTGCAACAGCACATCAAAAAGCTTATCCACCGTGATCAGGTAGGCTTCATCCCAGGGATGCAAGGCTAGTTCAATATACGCAAGTCTATAAACGTAATTCACCTCATAAACAGAACCAAAGACAAAAACAACATGATTATCTCAATTGATGCAGAGAAGGCCTTTGACAAAATTCAACAGCCCTTTACGCTAAAAACCCTCAATAAGCTAGTGATTGACAGAACGTATCTCAAAATAATAAAAGCTATTTACGAAAAACCAACAGCCAATATCATACTGAATGGGCAAAAACTGGAAGCATTCCCCTTGAAATGTGGCATTAGACAAGGATGCCCTCTCTCACCACTCCTATTCAATACAGTACTAGAAGTTCTAGCCAGAGCAATCAGGCAAGAAAAAGAAATACAGGACATTCAAATAGGAAAGGAGGAAGTCAAACTGTCTCTATTTGCAGATGACATAATTGTATATCTAGAAGACCCCATCGTCTCAGCCCCAAATCTCCTGAAACTGATAAACAACTTCAGCAAAGTCTCAGGATACAAAATCAGTCTGCAAAAATCACATGCATTCCTATACACCAATAACAGACTTAAAGAGGGCCAAATCAAGAACAAACTTCCATTCACAATTGCCACAAAGAGAATAAAATACCTGGGAATACAACTAACAAGGAACGTAAAGGACCTCTTCAAGGAGAGCTACAAGCCACTGCTCAACGAAATAAGAGAGGACAGAAACAGATGGAGAAACATTCCATGTTCATGGTTAGGAAGAATCAATATCATGAAAATGGCCATACTGCCCAAAGTAATTTACAGATTCAATGCTATCTCCATCAAGCTACCAATGACCTTCTTCACAGAACTGGAAAAAACCACCGTAAACTTCATATGGAACCAAAAGAGAGCCCGCATAGCCAAGTCAATTCTAAGAAAAAAAGAACAAAGCGGGAGGCATCACACTACCGGACTTCAAACTGTACTACAAGGCTACAGTAATCAAAACAGCATGGTACTGGTACCAAAACAGAGATATAGACCAATGGAACAGAACAGAGGTCTCAGACGCAACGCAACATATCTACAATCATCTGATCTTTGACAAACCAGACAAAAACAAGCAATGGGAAAAGGATTCCCTTTCCCCATGTTTAATAAATGGTGTTGGGAAAACTGGCTAGCCATGTGCAGAAAGCAGAAACTGGATCCCTTCCTGACACCTTACACTAAAATTAACTCCAGATGGGTTAAAGACTTAAACATAAGACCTAACACCATAAAAACCCTAGAAGAAAATCTAGGCAAAACCATTCAGGACATAGGTGTAGGCAAGGACTTCATGACCAAAACACCAAAAGCACTGACAACAAAAGCCAAAATAGACAAATGGGACCTAATCAAACTCCACAGCTTCTGCACAGCAAAAGAAACAATCATTAGAGTGAATCGGCAACCAACAGAATGGGAAAAAATTTTTGCAGTTTACCCATCTGACAAAGGGTTGATATCCAGAATTTACAAAGAACTAAAACAGATTTACAAGAAAAAAACTAACAAGCCCATTCAAAAGTGGGCAAAGGATATGAACAGATACTTTACAAAAGAAGACATCCATGAGGCCAACAAACATATGAAAAAATGCTCATCATCACTGGTCATCAGAGAAATGCAAATCAAAACAACATTGAGATACCATCTCACACCAGTCAGAATGACGATCATTAAAAAATCTGGAGACAACAGATGCTGGAGAGGATGTGGAGAAATAGGACACTGTTACACTGTTGGTGGGAGTGTAAATTAGTTCAACCATTGTGGTTGAATTCAAATAGAAATTCCGTTTGACCCAGCAATCCCACTACTGGGTATATATCCAAAGGATTATAAATCGTTCTACTATAAGGACATGTGCACACGAATGTTCATTGCAGCACTGTTTACAATAGCAAAGACCTGGAACCAACCCAAATGCCCATCGATGATAGACTGGACAGGGAAAATGTGGCACATATACACCATGGAATATTATGCAGCCATCAAAAGCGATGAGTTTGGGTCCTTTGTAGGGACATGGATGAACCTGGAAACCATCATTCTCAGCAAACTGACAGAAGAGCAGAAGATCAAACACTGCATGGTCTCACTCATAGGCGGATGTTGAACGATGAGAACACATGGACACAGGGAGGGGAGCACTACACGCTGGGGTCAGTTGGAGGGATATAGGGGAGGGACGGTGGGGGGTGCGGAGCTGGGGAGAGATAGCAAGGGGAGAGATTCCAGATGTAGGTGATGGGGGGAAGGCAGCAAATCACACTGCCACGTGTGTACCTATGCAACAATCTTGCATGTTCTTCACATGTACCCCATAACCTAAAATGCAATAAAATAAATAAATGGGAGGAAAAAAAAAAAAGACTACAACTTTACTAACCAAACACAACTACTTTTAGCATTAAAATATATTTCTCTCCCATGTTTTCCATGAATCTTTCTTAATATCACAACAAGCCCAAAACACACAAAGTTCTCTGCTTTTCATATCTGACATTTAATCTGCTCTATGTAAGTGAAGCTGATCTCCACCATCTCTTCATGCAATTAATTTTTGCCTTCACATTTAGGCCCATTTTCCTCACACATACCAATTTCTCTTCTTCCACATTCTTTTCTTCTATATTCTTGACAAGATATCACATCTCTGAGAAGTTTTTCTTCCACCTCTTCCTTATGCTTTTCTTATTTGTTAAATATTACAGAACTCCTTGCAGCTTCTTTCAAACAAAAATAATATAAAAATACTCATGAATTAGATTTTGGGAAAGAATCAACAATTAGGCAGCAGAAGTTGAAGAAACTGATTCTGAAATTCAGAGGCTTCAGGCCACAGTCACCATCTGAAGTTGAAGATGCTGCCTGTCTTTCTAGAGAAATAATGGGTAGCAGGTGGTTCTGGTAAATTAGCAAGGCACGTGTTACCCTAATGTTTATCAAGCTGGCAATAACTGTAGTTGAATATTTTCCTTTAATAGTAAGTGGAGGCTTATAGACACTGAAAGATTATGAATGAACAGAAAAGATAAAATATTTCTCCTAAAAATAGACAACAGATAGTTTGGGAGATCAAAAACAAAATAAAATAAAATAATAAGTAGGTCATCACAGTGATTTTTTTAAAACTGTCTGGGAAAGTATCCTGACTCCATAGGAATTAAAAGCAAGAAAGAATTCACTAGCTTGTTTCCTACTACATTTCTAGCAAAATAGCACACATTAATTCTCTTTACATAAAAACAAATGAAAACAAGCCTGCAATGCATCACAACCAGAATGTATTTAATAAGATGATGAAACTTTTAGGGAAAGTTACAGTATCCTGTCTCAGAATAGCTAATGTTTTGGAAGGGGCTATTTCAGTGGAGGATGGGGGGAAAAAATATACATGTTGGGGAACAAGAATTCATGAATTTTTTGGCCTATGTTCCAACTTTCTTCAAAAAAATAAATTTATATATCTGTAGCCATAAAATTCCTTGAATGGTAAACAATAATAATAATGCCAAGTACTGTGATTTTACTTCTCTCTGAAATAAATGCCTCTAATACCTTCCTAAGTTAATGCACCACAAGCTTCAAGTGACAATTTTACAATATTACTACTAAAATTCCGATCCTCTAGAAGCAACAATGTTTATCATTTTTTAATGATTGTGCTTAATTCAAGAGAATTCCTGAAAAGTTTTAAAGCATCTGATAGCACACAACCACCATCTGATAATTTTGAGATGAGCTCAACATTATCACTCATTTGGAATCCCAGCCCCAAAATTTAATCTTTGGTCTTCTAACCAAGTGGTTTACTTCAAATATTTGCTTTCTCTGTACTATTATGAGAAATAAACAGTTTGGGTCCCAAATTTTGAATTTGTATGTTTTACAAAATGGGATTATGTTACAGACATAAAGCCAAGGCAAACAGCTCATTCACTTGTTAGTGTCCAATATATCCTGCCTACAAAAGCTTTCTAAACTACTGACAACAAAAAAAAACTTAACAGGGAAAAATTCCTGCTGCTGACTCATTCCTCATAGAGAAACATTTAGTATTTCCCAGGGCAGTGTGCTGAATTTCTATTATATTTCTAGTGCTATAATTTCCACTCGTGAATTCTGTAAGGGGTTTAGACAAGGTGAAAAAACAAAGATGAAAATCCTATGAAAGACACAGTGCTTTTAAAGGTACTATAATGAGATCTACAGAAAAGCTATTGATCCACGCCCTTTTGTTTTATTTCCAATATATACTACAGTAATGTTATTTCCCTAGGAAAGTTCACTGTATTCATCTAGGAACCTGCAGCAACAGGGCTAAGGGCAAACCAGAATTTTAGAGTATTCATCAGTAAGGAGTCAAAACGTCTTCACAAAAATCCAGGTACCACGCCAAGAAAGAAGGCAAAGTTCAAAGAACCATTCTTCAGCTTCTCTGGATCATGATGTAAGTGATCAAAGAACATGGAATTGAGGCAGACACTGATACAAAACATGTATTCATATACACATGCATGAATGTTATAGTACTTAATGGTGCTATTCCACTAAGCACCACAACCATATAACCATACCTAAAGCAAGCAAGCAACTCTTATGTAAGACAAGTATTAATTTTTGCAAATCACGAAGCGGGGATACAAAGTCAGGTCCCAAAACCCATTAAAAACACACTTTGGGTTTTTTGGGGGGGATTTTGTTGTTGTTTTGTTTTTTAGACGAAGTTTGGCTCTGTCAACTAGGTTGGAGTGCAGCAGTGGTGTGATCTCGGCTCGCTGCAACACTCGTCTTCCCAGTTTAAGCAATTCTTGTGCCTCAGCCTCCCAAGTAGCTGAGACTATAGGCATGCGCCACCACACCCAGCTAATTTTTGTATTTTTAATAGAGTAGACGTTTCGCTATGTTGGCCAGGCAGATCTCAAACTCCTGACCGCAAGCAATCCACCCACCTTGGCCTCCCAATGTGCTGGGATTACAGGCATGAACCACCACAACTGGCCAAATATTTACTTTAGAACATTCTGCGGCAGGAGAAGGATAGAGGGTATTTCCTTTCACCAGTCATAGTACTTTTGAATCAAGTTCACAAGGAAATCATTTTTGAAATGTTAAATGAAATCAATGTTAGATATGCAAAAGAATACAGAAATATAGAATATATTAATTTTTCCGAAAAATTTAAATAAGTCTAGAGAACTCTATACTAAATGAGTTATTATTATTTCTCCTTAATTTTATCTTATTTAAAAAAAATTTAAGCCCTAAGTATTAAGAGTAGATATTTCCTTAATAACATATCTACAAGATTATGATTCCTTCTAGTTTATCATGCAGGATCTCCTAGTATATGATAGTCACAAAATTAGAATCTGAATTCAATTTCAGTACTCTCCATATGAAATAAGAATTATGCAATTCAAATCTTATTTATTGTTTTCAGTAAAAACCTCCTTAGATTGATTTGTCTATTGGAAAATATCATTACACATTAAAGAAGAAAGCATCAGACAGAGGCAAAACCATGGATTTTAGAATCAAATGGACTAGTATTCAACACCAAGACAAGCCACCTCTTCTAAGAGCTTGCTATATTATTCAATCTCTGAGCTCCAGTTCTCCTAACTGTAATATATGGATGCTAATAACTAACCCATAGAGTTGTGGTAAGAATTAAGTGAGATAACATACATAAATTGCCTTGAACATTGTTTAGTATTTAGTATGTGTATAATAGCTGCTACATCATTTCATTCAATTTATTTATTCTTTAAATATGTCTAAATATCAACAATCTTTATTATAAATATGTCCATATTTTTCACTCAATGACAACATGTTTTAAAATTTTTCAACAACATGAGAAAACAGACAGCTGAATTATGCCTAGTCAAGCTGTTTTTACCAATCTAAGTCTGTATAAGCTATAGTATTCTTTTTTTTTTTTTTTTCTAAGATGGAATCTCGCTCTTTCACCCAGGCTGGAGTGCAGTGGCGTGGTCTTGGCTCACTGCAACTTCCACCTCCCGCATTCAGGTGATTCTCCTGCCACAGCCTCCTGAGTAGCTGGGTTTACAGGCATGCACTACCATGCCCAGCTAATTTTTGTATTTTTAGTATAGACAGGGTTTCACTACCCGTACAGGCTGGTCTCGAAATCCTGAACTCAAGAGATCCACGAGGCTTAGCCTCCCAAAGTGCTAGAATTACAGGCATTAGCCAATGCACGTGGCCCATGTGGGCTATAGTATCCTAAGTTCAAGAAAACACCAACAGAAGATAAGTCACTTACACCCTGCCGTAGAAATGTACCATAGAGTTGTGAAAAATACAAACTACACTCCCACCTACCTTGGTTGGTTCTCCACAGTAAGGTTCTCCCCACGCTGATAGCCACTGTCTGCCACCTGGGTTGTAGACCTCTTCACAATTTGCTTCAGCTCCTGCTCTAAGCGCTCTATGATTGCCTTAACTGTCTCTGGGATCTTCTTCAGTTTGGCCAGACCTTTAATGAGGATACCCATAAAAAGGGTGCTGTTGTCCTCTGGATCCAATTCTAAATCCTCCTTGATGTCCTGCAGATTTATCTCCCTTGCTGAAAAATTAAATAATAATAATAGATAAAGGTTCCACTCAAAAACCCCAAAAAACAGAGCAGTCTAATAAATGAAATCACTGCCTTGATTACTCTCTTAAAGAATTAAAGAGGATTTTTCAATTAACTTATATTTACACAGTAACCATCCAAGAGTCACAAAATAACATTTATATTCCTCAAATCATACCCATCAGTTAGTAATAAGAGGCAGATGCAATAAAAATGAGTAAACAAATCACGATGGGAAGTTTTCCACAGACTACTACTTCTGCCATGAGTCCGCTGGCTTATGACATTTATTAGGCACTCGCTGTTTATAAAATGCCATATGTAGCGCTGCAAGGGAATTCTAAAGAGCTGGATCCTAGCCTCAGGTTTGTATTTGTTAGTTAGAAGTGATAAGTCACTGGAGAAAAAGACATCATAAATACACACAGGGAGACAAGTGGTAAATAAATAAAACTTGTAATAAATTTTTTTAAAAAGATTAAGGAAAAACAACACTCATACAAGTGAGACAAGACTTTGAGAAAATAGAGTAGTGAAGAGGTATTTCATAAATACAAAAGAACAAACTTCTATTTTTCTTTAAACATGTGTGTGCTACATCATTCTCTATAGGAGACAGATCTTGCTAATAATCCATGAAAGTTTTCTGAGAAGTAATATTATATGTCAAAAGCCTCTGTAGATCTTTAGAATATAGCATTCACTCAAACAATTTGGCATTGAAATGGAATACCCAAAACTTTGGTTTTTAATCCCTGTGGCAAGTTGGGGAGAGGAAAGAACTGGTGATAGGAGATCTCCATTATCCACTGAAAGCAATAGGCCTTGACCTCCAAGGAATGTATACATATGCAAAACTTCACATAGGAATCCCAGGTTTCACAACTGCCATAAGAACCAGAGGTTACAAATCTCTGGCTTAAAAGTAACTGCCTCATTTTACAAATGGCTGGATTATGCAAAAGCAAAAGTCAGTACAAGCGTGAAGATGAAGCCTAACAGTCAAAAGTTTTCCCCATCCACTTCTGTCCTCCATCCCTCAAAACGAACGGGAAATTTTTTAAATATGCAATATCCTGAAAGAATGAATACATTCTTCCTTAGTAGATTTAAACTCAATTAGACTACGAACCATTCTAAGTTAGTCAGCACTACTGGAATGGTATTGAAATCTACCAGGGAAGAAAGAAAACACCCCAGTATATGTAATGAGTTCTTGTAACTGCTGCATAAAGTCTCTAAAACCTCTACTTTAGATGATGTGAAATCCACTGTAGGCCATTCTCCTCAGTCCCTATTTTCAGGGCTCCCAACTTACAAAATGCACTTAAGGAGAATTCTGGGAAGACTGCAGAGTAGGAAGCACCAGGAATCTCCCACCTACATGACTACACTGGCAGTTATCTGTCTGATATAACTATTTTGTAACTCTGGAGTCTATGGAAAGGTTGCAACTTCCAAGGGAAGTGTTGGATGGTAACTTGTGGTTAATTTCAGTCAATTACAGTTCTTAGTACCGTAGCTACCTGGCACTGTGGCAGACATCCCTGTACCTGTTCCTGAAGTAGCTTGCACGCACCTGGTGGGAGACAGGGTGTGTAAAAAGGACCCACCTACCAAGTATCAGGAATCTATGCTCTTGATAGCTGATTACTTCCTCTAATCAAAGAGGTACAAAGAGGTGGATGAGCATTGTTCTTGCACCTCCTCCAATTTTTCAAGCTCCTCCCACTCTTGCTGACTTAAATTCCAGGGAATTTAAAGAGCCAGCAGTCTTCCCCCTCAACTGCCTTCATTTTTCTCTTGCTGCCCTTTCTAAAGGCAAACATTAGGACTAAGACATTCAAAATCAAATGCATGTATTGAAAAAATTATAAAGTGACCATGCATGCTCATGTAAAGGTGCAGGCCTAGAAAAGCTTAATTTGAGGAGATCTTAAATTAATACCCAAGCTGATCCTTAGGATAGACACTGCCTACAATAATTTAAAAAACAAAACAATAACAACATCAAAACCCAGCAAACCCTGGAAAAGAGGAACAATCTGATTTCCAGAGTCACCACATCATTAAACTCAAATGCCCAGTTTTCAACAACAACATCAAAAATCACAAAGCATACAAACAGAGAAGAAAATATGGCCCATTCAAAGAAAAAAAAATAAATCAACAGAAACTGTCCCTGAAAAAGACTTAATGGTAGATATATTAAGAAAAAAACTTTTAAAAATAACTGTCTTAAAGAAGCTCAAATAACTTACAAAAAATATAGAGAAAGTCAAGAAAAAAATGATGTATAAACAAACTGGCAATATCAATAGAGATATAAAAACTAATTAAAAAATGAGTAAGAAATTATTGAGCTGAAAAGTATACCTGAAATGAAAAATTCACTAGAGAGATTCAAAGGCAGATATGAGCAGGGAGAAGAAAAAAATTAGCAAACATCAAGATAGGACAATAAAAATTATCATCTGAAGAATAGAATGAAAAAAGATTGAAGAGAAGTGAACAGAGCCCATAGAATACAATCAAATGCACTAACTTAGGTATTGTGGGAGTTCTGAAAGAAGAAAGAGAGAAAAGAGCAGAGAATATTTAAAGAAATAAGAGCAGAAAACATCTCAAATTTGATGAAAGACATGAATATAAACATCCAAGAAGCTCAACAAACTCCAAGTGAGAGGAACTCAAAGAGACCTATACCACGACACATTAGAATCAAACTTTCAAAAGACAGAGAGAATCTTAAAAGTAGTGAGAGGAGTAACTCATCACATACAAGATCCTCAATAAGATTATCCACAGATTTCTCATCAGAAACTTCGGAGGCCAGAAGGCAGTGGATTAATTCAAAGTGCTAAAAACAAACAAACAAAACTGTTTGTTTTCAACCAAGAATTCCATATCTCACAAAACTGTCCTTCATAAGTGAAGGAAAAATTAAGACATTGTCAGATAAACAAAAGCTACAGGATTTCAGTACCATCAAGCCTGTCATGCAAGAAATGCTTTAGAAAGTCCTGCATGTTAAAAATGAAAGGACATTAGACAGTAACTACAAGGCATATGAAGAAATTAATATCTCAATAAAGATAATGCTTAGGCAATTATAAAAATTAGTAGTATTGCAACAAGACAATGATTTCTAACTGTAATTTTTGTTTTCTACATAATTTAAGACATTAAAAGATTTTTAAAACAAATTACTAGTCTAAAAGCTAGTATTACTGTTAACTTTGATTTGTAAATCCACATTTTGTTTTCTACATAATTTAAGAAGCTAATGCATTTAAAAGAATTATTAGTTCATTATTTTGAGCACAAAGTGCATAAAGATGTAATTTTGTGATATCAACAACCAGAAATGGTAGGGACAGAGCCATTAAAGGAGTGGAGGTTTTGTATTTTATTGAAGTTAAACTGATATAAATTCAAGTTAGAGAGTTAAAACTTTAGAATGTTAAATATAATTCCTATGGTAAGCACAAAGAAAAATGCTACAGAATGTACACCATTGGAGAATGAGAAAGGAATTTAAATATTTCACTATAAAAAGACAACTAAACACAAAATAATACAGTAATGTAGAATATGGGGGGCAAAAAAAAAAGCATATAGAAAACAAGTAACAAAATTTCTGAAATAAGTCACTTCTTATCAGCAATTACTTTAAATGTAAATGGGTTAAACTCTCCAACCAAAAGACAGAGACTAAAACAATAAATTAAAATTCATGATGCAATTATATACTGTCCACAAAAGCACAAATCGATTCAAAGGCAAAAACAGAGTGAAAGTAAAAGGCTGGAAAAAGATATTTCCCACAAATAGTAGCAAAAAAAGAGTAGAGGTAGCTATACTAATATCAGAAAAAAATAGAATTTAAATCAAAAATGATTATGAGACAGAGGACGTTATATATTAATAAAAGGCTCAATATAGTAAGAAGATATAACCATTATAAACATTTATAAACCTAATTACAGACTATCAAAATATATGAAGCAAAAACTGACAGAATTTAAGGCAAAAACATGCAGTTCTACAATAGCTGAAGACTTCAATAGCCTATTCTCAATAATTGATAGAACAACCAGACAGAAATAAGGAAATAAAAGACTTAACACAATCAACCAACTAGATCTAACAGACATAAACGGAACACTCTACCCCAAAACAGCAACATACACACTCTTCTCAAATACATATGGGACATTTTCCAGGACAAACCATATATTAGGTTGCCAATTAAGTCTCAGCAGATTTAAGTAGAAATTATCATACAAAGTATCTTCTCTAACTAAATATTGATGAAGTTAGAAATCAGTAACTTAAAAAGGGAAAATTCACACATTTGTGTAAACCAACATTCTTTAAAAACTAATGGATCAAAAAAGAAATCTCAAAGGAAATTAGAAAATTACTTAAAGATTAATGAAAATGAAAATACAACATATGAAATACAATTGACAGGATGCAGGAATAGCAATAATAAAAAAGAAATTTATATTTATAAATGCTTACAGTAAAAAACAAGAAAGATGTCAATACAACAGCTTAATTTTACAGCTTAAGGATCTAGAAAACAAAGAACAAACTAAACCAAAGCTAGGAGAAGAAAGTAAACATAAATATTAGAGCAGAGATAAAACAGAGAATAGAAAAAAAATACCAAAACTAAGTAGATTCTTTGAAAACATCATCAAAAATGACAAATCTTTAGCCAGGTGACTAAAGATTTTCTTCCCTAAGAAAAAAATAGAGAAGACTCAAATGACTACATTTCAGAAATGAAAGTTACATTACAATTGGTTCTAGAGAAATAAATTATTACAATAGAGTACAGTGAATAATTGTACAACACCAAGTTGTATAACATAGATGAAATGTACAAATTCCTGGAAACATAAAGCCTATCAACACTAAATCACAAAAACATAGAAAAGCCAAATAGATCTGTAACTAGTAAAAAGATTAAATAAGTATTTGAAAATCTCCCAAGAAAGAAAAACCCTAGACCTGATGGCTTCACTGGTCAATTCTATTAAACATATTTAAAAAAAAAATTTTCCAAAAAATTCTGGAAGAAGGAAGAAAACGTCCTAAGTTTTTCTATGAGGCCAGCATTGCCCTGATACCAAAACCAGACACAGGCAGTGTAAGATAACTACAGACCAATATACCTTATGAACACTGCTGTAAAAATCCTCAAAACACTAACAAACTGAATTCAGCAGCGTATTTATAGGACTATATACTATGACCAAGTCAGTTGCATTTCTCTACACTAACAGTGAACAAACTCAAAAGGAAAGTATAAAAATAATTCTATTTACATTGAAAAAATCAGGAATTAACCAAAGGGTGAAAAATTTATATAATGAACACTATAAAACATTGCTGAAATAAATTAATAAACTGTAATTAATAGAAACACATAAATGAATGGAAATACATCCTATGTGCATAGATTGGAAGACTTACTACTGTTAAGATGTCAATACTATTATACCTAAAGCAATCTACAAATTCAATGCAACCACCATCAAAATTCCAATGACATTTTTTGCAGAGAGATTATCCTAAAATTCATACGCAATCTAAACAGACCCAAAATAGCCAGTACAATCTTGAAAAAGAAGAAGAAACCTGGACTTCCTAATTTCAAAACTTACTTAGAAGCTACAGAAATTAAAACACTGTGGTGCTGGCACAAAGACAAATATGTAGACCAGTGGAATAGAAAAGAAACCCTAGGGGAAAAAAACCTCATATATACAGTCAAATGATTTTTGGCAAGAATGCCAAGACCATTCAATGAGGAAAGGACAGCCTTTCAACAAATGCTATACAGGGAAACAATATTTACATACAAAAAAACGAAGTTGAATCCTTAACTAACAGCATATACAAAAATTAACTCAAAATTGAGCAAAGTCCTTAATGTAAGACCTAAAACGATACATCTCTCGGAAGAAAACACAGAGCAAAAGCTTTATGACATTGGATTTGGCAATGATTTCTTGGATATGATACCAAAAACACAAGTAATAAAAGAAAAAATAGTCAAATTGGACTGCAGAAAAATTTTAAAAATTTTGTGCACCAAAAGACACTAAGAAATTAGCAGGGCATGGTGGCATGTGCCTGTAGTCCCAGCTACTCAGGAGCCTGAGGCAGAAGAATCGCTTGAACCCGGGAGATGGAGGTTGCAGTGAGCCAAGATCATACCACTGCATTCCAGCCTGGGTGACAGAACAAGGCTCTGCTTTAAAAAAAAAAAAAAAAAAAAAAAAAAAAAAAAAACACTAAGAACAGAGTAGAAAAGCAACCAAGAGAATGGGAGAGAACATTCAAGATTACTTAACAGATAACGGATTAATATACAAAATACATAGAGAACTCCTAAATTCAGTTTTAAAAAAGTCAACTTGAAAATGAGCAAAGGACTTGAATAGACATTTTTCCAAAAAAGATATATAAATGGTCAATATGTACATGAAATGATGCCTGATTAGGAAAATGCAAATCAAAGCTAAAATGAGATGCTGCCCTACACTTATGGGGATGGCTACTATTAATATCAAACCCCACCCCTAAAAAAAATAGGAAATAGCAAGAGTTGGCAAGAATATGGAGAAATTGGAACACTTATGCATGGTTGGTGGGAATGTAAAATGGTACAGCCACTATGAAAACCAGTACTGTGGTTCCTCAAAAAATTTAAAATGGAATTACTATATATTCGGCAAATCTAATTGAGTACTCAAAGAATTGCATGCAGGGTCTTGAAGAGTACACTCATTTTTCACAGTAGCATTATTCACATTCACTAAAATGTGGAAGCAACCCAAGTGTCCATCAACACATGAATGGATAAGCAAAATGTGATATATACATACAATAGAATATTATTCAGCTTGAAAAAGGAAGGAAATTCTGACATGCTACAACATGGATGAACCTTGAGGACATTATGCTAAATGAAATGAGTCAGTCAAAAAAAAAAAAAAAAGACGAATATTGTATGATCCTACTTCTTTGCAGTACTTAGATTAGTCAAATTCACAGAAACAGAAAGTAGAATGGTGGTTGCCAAGAGCTGGGAGAAAGGGGGTATGGGGAGTTGGTCTTTAAAGTACAGAGTTTCAGTTCTACAAGATGAGAAGTGTTATGGAGATGGATGGTGGTGATACTTGCACAACACTATCAATGTATTTAATACTGCAGAACTGTACATTTAAAAATAGTTAAAATGGTAGGTTTTATGGTATGTAACTTTACCACAATAAAAAAAGCATTTAAATCTGAATCAAAACCCTTTTAATTACACACATGATAACCACTTACACAAGTTTTATTCTTATGTGAAGAAGTCCTCTATCCATGATGCGAATCTTACTAGACTCATTAGATTCCTGAAACCCATGAGGAAACAGTGGCATAATGACCAGATTTACATGGTTTTCCCTGCCATGTGGAGAGCATTTGATATATGAAATTTAACAAATATGCTTTTTCAATATTAGTAAAACTTGGAATAAAACCAAGTCTTAAGCTTCTAACGATGACAATGCAACTCTGAAGACAAATCAAAAAAAGTCCTTGATATTTCCAAATGCGACATTTCAGTTACTAGTTTTGTTTTACACAGGAAGAAGCTAGATATTTCAGGACAGAGAAGTACTCCATGTAACAAAACCAAAAAAACCAACCTCACAGCAAGGAAGGAAAAGTATTTAGCAGCCAGTGAGCAAACTAAATTCAGCATGTTTAGGGGTAGGAGGTGGAAATATGCAAAACTGTAAGCAGAGCTTCAGGTAGGACAAAAAAGTAATAGGAATTTAGGTGAGACAAAATGTTCTTCACAAAAGACCACAAGTCACAAACCTGACACATACAAAGTGCCACCTGAACACTGCAGCTACCTGCCAAAAGGGTGATTAGTGATGAAGTAAATGCAGTTTAAATCAATAAGGCCTGAGATTATGTCACATATAGCCTCTTAAATGCACACTAATATGATAGATAGCCCATTAAAAAACAACAAATAAGCAACGTATGAATAATAAATGACACAGCCCCAAATGGCACTTGTTTAAAACCTTATCTTTGTTTGTCTCCTGAAATCTCCTAGAGCATAAACACCGAACAGAGCCAATATTAATTAATTTATATTATCTATTTCACTTACATCAGCTGAAAATTAAAAGGCAATTTAAAAGGATAATATCATCAACCATGGCTAGTCTAATATCACAAAACCCTGTGAGGTCAGGTAAAATTATTGGTACTTTATGAAAAAAGCCCTGTACAAAAATAATTGAATGGGAATTCAGTGAAGTCTCACACCAGAATTATAACAAAATATACATATTTCCAAATACTGAACTCCAAATGATTCCCTAGTATCTATACTGTTACTATATGTACTCAACATGTAGGTTTTAGAACACTTTTAAATTAGAAATACTTCCTTTCCCAATTCTCTGACCCTTGATTTTTTTTGCTCTGAGGATCTTAACGAGTGAAGATTTCTCAAACCTAGTTTTGGAGACTTTCACAGACTGATAGGATAATGCTAAATATTAAAAAATTTTAATGCCCTTTAATCAATTATTTCTACTAAAATCCTATTGGCCCCAAGTGCTTGTGATCACACTCCCCTACACACACACACACACACACACACACACACACACACACACACACACTATATGTATAGATATGGATATATTGGTATATATGTCTAAATGGCTGTAAATTCTGTGATTGAAGCTAAACATGGAATCATGAAAGGAGGGTATAGCTAAAATTCTCTGGGACTCATGAAAAGATTGACTAGATAATATCTAAGGTCCTTTCATTCTCCACAATTCCATGATTCCATTAAATACAGTTTGCATGTATATATCCTTGGTTACACAGCCTATAGCTGCTTACATGCATACCTGTATCATAGGCTAATAATTTTTAAAATAACATATAAAGAAGCTAAACAGAATATTTATGCAGTTAAGTATTTTATTTTAAAAACAACTTTGTGTCCTAGCAAGTACAGAAAGCAATCTAGACCACCAGTTCATCATGGCTGTTTCCTTTCCTCAGTGTATTTGGTAAGACAAGATCAGTAACATATGCCATACCATACATATACATCACCAAACCCCAGAAGATAATGGTCCTGGTGATATTCTTCAACTTTTTACTGAATAAACTGTATTATTTCATTTATATTTGTACATGATACTACGATATAGGACAATAGCAGTGTTAACCATAGAAACTCTTGGTAGATGTCATTCCTTATACCACACATGACACAAAAATTATACAAAAATCACGTATATAATTTCAATCTATATAACTTAAATCACATGTATTCAAAAATATTATCCCTCTAAACATGAGAACTATCTGCCACTACTGAATAGAATTCAATATAAAAAAGGAGTGTTCAAAAACATCATTCAGCCTAATTAGACCACTGGAGTATCAAACAAGTTACTTATCTACAAGCCCCACGGATTGGAAAGCGGCCTCAGAATACTGAAAATATTCTCAAGTAAAATATTGTAAGAAAGTTACAATTTAAAAATAATCTGAGTGCTTCTGATCAAAATGGCACTATAAATTCATACTCTTAACATATCCAATATACTCAAAACATAATTATATGTAAAAACATAAATTAAGAAATTAAAAAGCTGTCATCCGACTCAAGATTGAGAGTAACATCTCTGTGGACAAGAAATGCAAACAATGAGTGGAGCCAGAGTACAGGTCCAACGAGCACTCGGTGGAGAAGCAGACAGAAGCAGGCTGGATTTGGCCTATGCAGCATCATGGAAATTTAATGCACTCCACGGGACAGGCGAGCCAACCAAACCAAATCCTCCATCAAAAGCAGCAAGCACAGGACCAAATCAAGGTCCTGTCTAGGTTGGAAGGCTGCTGCCCTCACCAAATCTGTATCCTTAGCCTCGACTCATGTCTTAGCTCTGTGTAGGAAACTGGTCAACTACATATCTTAAATAGCATTCCCTTCACCAGTGAAAAATTACTTCTTACATCTTTTATTCTAATTAATGCACCGACTGGTGCAGGTTGAGAACAGTGTCTGATGCACTGGTTGCCTCTGGAGTATAGAATTTTGATTAGGGTCTTTCAAATGTTAACTAACTACCCCTGGAGTGTAGTTTCATGATTAAGGTACTTCAAATATGTTAACTAAGCACCCCTAATGTGCAGATTAAATTACTTTAAAGAAAACTACAGACAATATAACACCCACTCCAGAAAGGAGGCAGCCAAAAGCCGTTGCCAACTGCTACTTGGGGCTATCATTTCCATGAAGTAGTCAGTTTGCACAGGGAAGGCAGTGAGTTTTGAAAGCAAGGTGAGTGTGCACAGGTCCTCCCATAAGTGAAAGTGGGCCAAGAGGGAAATGATAGTAGGTCTGCTTTAAGGGGAGATAGAGTAGAAACCACTATTAGAAAAATAAATAAATAAAATAAACAAAATTGACATCTGTTGAATCATTTTTTCAAGGGACAGCACTTAATGTCAATGATTTTATTTATAGGAAAGAAAATGTATGTTAGAAGGTCAAGGAGTAGCAGCCAGTGGAGAAGCTACTAAAAATATAAAAGGAATACAACATAACAGGAGGAACAAGGAACAGCGAATAAACTGACAGTTTATATTTATAATCACTAAAATGTATTACGTTGCAGTCTTTCATCAATACATGAGTTTTCTAAGTTCAGTTACTCAGGGAGATGGCAAGACGTAGTGGAAAGAACAAGAGCTTGGCATTAAACAATTTTAGAGTTGATTAGAATCTCTACCGGTTTCTGGTTGTGTGATCTCCCTTGAGTCATTTAATCTCGCTGGACCTTGATTTCTTCATCCATGAAATGGAGATAATATGTGTAGCTCAGGGGTGTGCAAATATAATAAGGTAACAAAGTGTAATATCAAAACTCAAAATGAAGAAAAATAGTGAAAAGTGCACTTTTAAAACATCCAGCTTTGGAAATTTCCAGGCTGACAATGATGGTTGCTTATGTCTACATCTCTCAATATTTCCTCCAGAAGCAATAGAGAACAAGAAGCAGTAGCAAAACTACACAAAAACCATGTCCTCTGGATCAATTCAAAAGAGAAATTGACCAAAATCCAAAACAACTGTAAATAAAAATATGAAAAAACAAAACAAAACAAAAACCTAATCGCAGCAAGTGATCTGTCATGCTCCTCCTCTGCCCTGATCTGCCAGAAGGCTTTCTTGCAAACAAAGGTAGAGGGTGAAAAACTGTGACAAAGAGAGAAGGGAATTCATGATGAACTTAAGGTTGATCTAAAACCATCAGAGGAAAGATAAAGTCAACCCTAAGTTTCAAAATACTATAAAGCTATCCAGACAGATGAGAGAGCTGACTATAGTGATGAGATGTAAAAGCAGGCACAATCTTAAGGAGCAGTTTTTGAAACATGTAGATTCTGGGAAATAAGAAAAAAAAAAAAAAAAAAACAAAGGAGAGAGAAATGCACTTTGGCTATTGGATGGCCAAAAGAGAAATGGGCAAAAAGGAAAAATTTGGAAGCCTACCCAATGATGAGGGAGCTAAAATTCAGAGACCACACAACCTTCCGTTGCCATCAAAACAAACAAAAAATCACAAAAGTATCTGGACTTTGCTATAGTGGCAGAAGAGGGAGCCAATGAGCTAAAAATCCTGTAAAATACCCCAATATCATAAAAATGAACAGAAAAAAAATTAGCAACAGACTCATACTGAAGTATTATTTAAAAAGGACAGAAAAGCCAACACATAGCAACAGAGGTAAATTCCCTTCAACAAAACAACCACGAAGCACAAGAAAACTAGAAGGCAACATTCCAGATGGAACCAATATACTCAAACAAGAATTTGGGATATGAAAAGCCACCTTGAGCCAGAAATTCGAAAACTAAGATATGGACAAAAAAACAGAAAAGTGTGAAAAGAAAATGATGACACTGAGAAAAGAAATGGAAGAAAAAGACAAAATTAGGCCGGGTGCTATGAGCTCACGCCCATAATCCCAGGAACTGCTTGAAGCCAGGGTTTGAGATCATCCTGGGAAACATAATGAGACCCCATCTCTACAAAAAAGCAAAAATAAAAAAGTTGACTGAATGTAGTTGCTCATGTCTGTAGTGCTAACTATCTGGGAGGCAAAGCCAGAAGGATCCCTTTGAGCCTAGGGTTCAAGGCTGCAGAGAATTAAGATTGTACCACTGCACTCCAGTCTAGGTAACAGCAAGACCATGTCAAAAAAAAAAAAAAAAAAAAAAAGCTCAAAGATAAATAATAAATTATTAAATGGCCAAGAGAGGGCTCAAATGAATAGTTCATAAGAAGCACTGAGGAAATGCAAGACACCAAAATAGAGAATAAAGTGCAGGTAAAGAAATAGGCAGGGTGAGGGATATGAAAAGCCATCTTGAGCCAGAAATTCCAAAACTAAGAAAAGACATGGACAAAAAAACATGAATGAGTGAAAAGAACGTGATAAAACTCAGAAAAAAAAAATGGAAAAAAAGATAGGATTAAGTCAAGTGCATGGTTCACGTCTGTAATCCCATCACTTTGGGAGGCCGAGGTGGGAGGATTGCCTGAGCCTAGGAATTAAAATTTCAGCCTAGGCAACATAGGGAGGCCACATCTCAACAAAACATAGAAAAATTAGCCAGGTGTGATGGTCGGAACTGGAGCTAGTGCTAGCTGAGAGACCAGCTGAGAGAACTAAAGACAGATCACATCACAGGACTCTGCATACACTCCCCAGTACCAGTCCAGAGCCTGGTAGCTCTGCTGGATGGCTGGACTCAAAAGAGCAATAACAATCACAGCAGTCCAGCTCTCAGGAAGCCCCATTCATAGGAGAATGGGGAATGCACCACATCAAGCAATCATGCTGTGGGACAAAGAAATCTAAACAGCAGCCCTTAAGTCCCACATCCTTTCACTGACATAGTCTATACAAATGAGAAGAAACCAGAAAAACAATTCTGGTAATATGACAAAACAAGGTTTTGTAACACCCCAAAAGATCACAATAGCTAACCAGTGATGGAACCAAACCAAGAAGAAATCACTTAATTGCCAGAAAAAGAATTCAGAAGGTCAATTATTAAGCTACTCAAGCAGGCACCAGTGAAAGGTGAAAAACAAATTTAAAAATTAATACAAGCTATGGATGGAAAAATCTTGAGAGGAATAGATATCAGAAATAAACAATCACAATCTCTGGAAATGAAAGACACACTCAGAGATATGTAAAATACATTGGAAAGTTTCAACAACAGAATGAAACAACTAGAAGAAAGAACTTCAGAGCTCCAAGACAAGGCTTTCAAATTAACCCAACATGATAAAGACCAAGAATCATAAACAAAGACAAAAAAAAAAAATTGAACAAAGCTTCCAAGAAATTCAGAATTATGTTAAACAACCAAGCCTAAAACTAACTGGTGTTCCTGAGGAAGAACAGAAATCTAAAAGTTTGGAAAACTTACTTGAGGGAATAATCCAGGAAAACTTCCCTGGCCTTGCTAGAGATCTAGACATCCAAATATAAGAAGTCCAAAGAACACACAGTAAATTCACCACAAAGAGATCACCACTTAGGCACATACTCATTAGATTGTCTAAAGTTGAGACAAAAGGAAAGAGTCTTAACAGCTGTGAGGCAAAAGCATCAGGCAACCTATCAGATAAAGAGATTTCTCAGCAGAAACCCTGCAAGCTGCAAGGGACTGGGGTCCTATATTTAGCCACCTTAAACAAAACAAATATCAGCCAAGAATTTTGTATCCAGAGAAACTAAGCTTCATAAATGAAGGAAAGATACAGTCATTTTCAGACAAACAAATACTGAGAGAATTCACCACTACCAAGCCACCACTATAAACACTGCTAAAAGGGACTCTAAATCATGAAACAAATAATTCAAATACAACAAAACAGAACCTCCTTAAATCATAAATTTGATGGGGCCTATAAAACAATAATACAGTGAAAAAACTAAGGTAGTCAGGCAACAAACAGCATGATGAATAGAATAGGACCTCACATCTCAATCCTAATGATGAATGTAAGTGGCCTAAATGCTCCACTTAAAAGATACAGAATGGCAGGATGGATAAGAACTCATCAACCAAGCATCTGCTGTCTTCAAGAGACTCACCTGACACATAAGGACTCACATAAACCTAGCATACAGGGGTAGAAAAAAATATTCCATGCATATGGACAGGAAATGAACGGGAATAGCTATTTTTACCAGACAAAACAAACTTTAAAGCAACAGTAGCTAAAACAGACAAAAAGAGACATTAGATAATGATAAAAGGACTAATTCAACAGGAAAATATCACAATCCTAAATATACATGTACTTAACACTGGAGATCCCAAATTTACGAAATAATTACTACTAGACTTAAGAAATGAAACAGACAGCAACATGATAATAGTGGAGGACTTCAATACTCCACTGACAGCACTAGACAGGTCATCAAGACAGAAAGTCAACAAAACAACAATGGACTTAAATCATACCATAGAACAAATGGACACAACAGATATTTATGTTCTCAATCTATCCAACAACTGCAGAATACATATTCTATTCACCAGCACATGGAACATTCTCCAAGACAGACCTTATGAGAGGCCACAAAACAAGTCTCAGTAAGTCTAAGAAAATCAAAATTATATCAAGTACTCTCTCAGACCAGTGGAACAAAATTGTAAATCAACTGCAAAAGGAACCCTCAAAACAATACAAATATATAGAAATTAAATAGCCTGCTCCTGAGTGATCTCTGCATCAACAATGAAATCAAGAGGGAAATATGAAAATTCTTTGAACAGTAACAGTGACACAACCTATCAAAACTTCGGGGATATAACAAAAGCAGTGCAAAGAGGAAAGTTCGTAACATTGAACGCCTATGCCAAAACGTCTGAAAGAGCACAAATAGACAATCTAAGGTCACACCTTAAGAAACCAGAGAATCAAAGCCCAGGTCCAGATGGGTTCACAGCTGAATTCTACCAGACATACAAAGAGGAGCTGGTACCATTCTTTCTGAAACTATTCCAAACAATACAAAAAGAGAGAATTCTTCCCAAATCATTTTATGACACCAACATCATCCTGATTCCAAAACCCGGCAGAGACTCAACAAGAAAAGAAAATTTTAGGCCAATATCCATGATGAACATAGATGCAAAAATCTTCAATAAAATACTGACAAGCCGATTGCAACAGCACATCAAAAAGCTTATCCACCATGATCAAGTAGGCTTCATCCCGGGGATGCAAGGCTGGTTCAACAAATGCAAGTCTATAAACGTAATTCACCACATAAACAGAACCAAAGACAAAAACCACATGATTATCTCAATTGATGCAGAGAAGGCCTTTGACAAAATTCAACAGCCCTTTATGCTAAAAACCCTCAAAAAGCTAGGTATCGATGGAACATATCTCAAAATAATAAAAGCCATTTATGACAAACCAACAGCCAATATCATACTGAATGGGCAAAAACTGGAAGCATTCCCCTTGAAATGTGGCACCAGACAAGGATGCCCTCTCTCATCACTGCTATTCAATATAGTATCAGAAGTTCTAGCCAGAGCAATCAGGCAAGAAAAAGAAATAAAGGGCATTCAAATAGGAAAGGAGGAAGTCAAATTGTCTCTATTTGCAGAAGACATCATTGTATATCTAGAAGACCCCATCGTCTCAGCCCCAAATCTCCTGAAACTGATAAACAACTTCAGCAAAGTCTCAGGAAACAAAATCAATGTGCAAAAATCACATGCATTCCTATACACCAACAACAGACTTAAAGAGAGCCAAATCAAGAACAAACTTCCATTCACAATTGCCACAAAGAGAATAAAATACCTGGGAATACAACTAACAAGGAACGTAAAGGACCTCTTCAAGGAGAACTACAAGCCACTGCTCAATGAAATAAGAGAGGACACAAACAGATGGAGAAACATTCCATGTTCATGATTAGGAAGAATCAATATCGTGAAAATGGCCACACTGCCCAAAGTAATTTACAGATTCAATGCTATCTCCATCAAGCTACCAATGACCTTCTTCGCAGAACTGGAAAAAACCACCTTAAACTTCATATGGAACCAAAAGAGAGCCCGCATAGCCAAGTCAATTCTAAGCAAAAAGAACAAAGCGGGGGGCATCACACTACCAGACTTCAAACTATACTACAAGGCTACAGTAATCAAAACAGCATGGTACTGGTACCAAAACAGAGATATAGACCAATGGAACAGAACAGAGGTCTCGGAGGCAACACAACATATCTACAACCATCTGATCTTTGACAAACCAGACAAAAACAAGCAATGGGGAAAGGATTCCCTGTTCAATAAATGGTGTTGGGAAAGCTGGCTAGCCATGCGCAGAAAGCAGAAACTGGACCCCTTCCTGACACCTTACACTAAAATTAACTCCAGATGGATTAAAGACTTAAACATAAGACCTAACACCATAAAAACCCTAGAAGAAAATCTAGGCAAAACCATTCAGGACATAGGCGTAGGCAAGGACTTCATGACCAAAACACCAAAAGCATTGCCAACAAAAGCCAAAATAGACAAATTGGACCTAATCAAACTCCACAGCTTCTGCACAGCAAAAGAAACAATCATTAGAGTGAATCGGCAACCAACAGAATGGGAAAAAATTTTTGCAGTTTACCCATCTGACAAAGGGTTGATATCCAGAATTTACAAAGAACTAAAACAGATTTACAAGAAAAAAACTAACAAGCCCATTCAAAAGTGGGCAAAGGATATGAACAGACACTTTACAAAAGAAGACATACGTGAGGCCAACAAACATATGAAAAAATGCTCATCATCACTGGTCATCAGAGAAATGCAAATCAAAACTACATTGAGATACCATCTCACGCCAGTTAGAATGGCGAACATTAAAAAATCTGGAGACGACAGATGCTGGAGAGGATGTGGAGAAATAGGAACACTTTTACACTGTTGGTGGGGGTGTAAATTAGTTCTACCATTGTGGAAGACAGTGTGGCGATTCCTCAAGGACCTAGAAATAGAAATTCCATTTGACCCAGCAATCCCATTACTGGGTATATATCCAAAGGATTACAAATCGTTCTACTACAAGGACACGTGCACACGAATGTTCATTGCAGCTCTGTTTACAATAGCAAAGACCTGGAACCAACCCAAATGCCCATCGACGAAAGACTGGATAGGGAAAATGTGGCACATATACACCATGGAATATTATGCAGCCATCAAAAACAATGAGTTTGGGTTCTTTGTAGGGACATGGATGAACTTGGAAACCATCATTCTCAGCAAACTGACAGAAGAGCAGAAGATCAAACACCGCATGTTCTCACTCATAGGCGGGTGTTGAACAATGAGAACACATGGACACAGGGAGGGGAGCACTACACACTGGGGTCAGTTGGGGGGAAATAGGGGAGGGATGGTGGGGGGTCGGGAGCTAGGGAGAGATAGCAAGGGGAGAAATGCCAGATGTAGGTGATGGGAAGGAGGAAGGCAGCAAATCACACTGCCACGTGTGTACCTATGCAACAATTCTGCATGTTCTTCACATGTACCCCAAAACTTAAAATGCAATTTAAAAAAAAGGGGAAAAAAAAAAAAAAAAGAAACCAGAGAATCATGAACAAACCAAACCCAAACCCAGCTGAAGGAAAATCAAGATCAGCACAGAACTAAATGAAATTGAAACAAACAAAACCAATACAAAAAAATCAATTAAAAAAAAAGCTGGTTCTTTGAAAAGACAAATAAAACTGATAGAACATTAGCAAGATTAATTAAGAAAAGAAGATCCAAATAAGATAAATTAGACATAAAATGGAAGATATTACAATCAATACCAAAGAAATACAAAGATCATTCAAGGCTATGAACACCTTTATGAGCAAAACCCAGAGGAGATGGATAAGTTCCTGGAAATATACAACCCTCTAGATTAAACCAGGAAGAAATGAAAACTCAAAACAGACCAATAACAAGCAGCAAGACTGAAACGGTAATTTTAAAACCGCCAACAAAAAAAAGGCCAGAACCAGACAGATTCACAGCTGAATTCTATCATACATTCAAAGAAGAATTGGCACCAATCCTATTGACACTATTCTACAAGACAGAAAAAGAGGAAATCCTCCCTAAATCATTCTATGAAGGCAGTATCACCCTATTACCAACACCAGGAAAGGACGTAACACAAAAAGAAAACTACAGGCCAATATCCCCAGTGAACATATATATAAAAATCCTCAAAAAAAAAAAAAAAAAAAATACTAGCTAATTGAATTCCAACAGCATATCAAAAAGATAATCCACTGTGATCAAGTGAGTTTCACAGAAGGGTTGCAGGGATAGTTTAACATCCAAAAGTCAATAAATGTGATATAGCACATGAACAGAACTATAAATAAAAATCACATGATCATCAATAGATGCAGAAAAAGCATTTGACAAACTCCAGCATCCCTTTATGATTAAAACTCTCAGCAAAATCAGCACAGAAAGGAAATACCTTAATGTAATAAAAGTCATCTATAACAAACAGCCAACATAATACTGAATGGGAAAAAGTTGAAAGCACTCCCCCTGAGAACAGGAATAAGACAAGTATACCCAGTTTCACCTCTTCTATTCAACATACTACTAGAAGGCCTAGCCAGAGCAATTAAACAAGAGAAAGAATTACAGGGCATCCAAATTAATAAAGAGAAAGTCAAACTGTCCCTGTTCACTGATGATATAATGATCGTATACCTAGAAAACCCTGTAGCTTCATCCAAAAAGCTCCTAGATCTGATAAATTCAGTAAAGTTTAAGAATACAAAATCAATGCACACATATCAGTAGCACTGCTACATGCCAATAGCAACCAAGCTGACAATCAAACCAAGAACTAAACGCCTTTTACAATAACTGAAAAAATAAAATAAAATGCTTAGGAATATACCTAACCAAGGAGGTGAAAGACGTCCACAAGGAAAACTACAAAACACTGCTGAAAGAAGTCATAGGCAACATAAACAAATGCAAACACATCCCACGTGCATGGATGAGCATAATCAATATTGTGAAAATGACCCTACTGTCAAAAGCAATCTACAAATTCAATGCAATTCCTGTCAAAATACCACCATCGTTCTTCATAGAACTAGAAAAAACAATCTTAAAATTCGTATACAACCAAAAACAGAGCTTGCATAACCAAAGCAAGACTAAGCAAAAAGAACAAATCTGGAGGCATCACAATACCTGATTTCAAACTATACTATAAGGCCACAGTCACCAAAACAGCATGGTACTGGTATAAAAACAGGCACATAGACCAATGGATCAGACTAGAGAACCTAGAAATAAACCCAAATATAGCCAGCTGATCTTCGACAAAGCAAACAGAAACATAAAGTAGGGAAAGGACACCCTGTTCAACAACATATACAAAACAACCATGGAATACTACTCAGCCATAAGAAGGAACAAAATAATGGCATTCACAGCAAACTGTATAGAACTGGAGACC
The DNA here is from genome assembly GCF_009761245.1 of Sapajus apella. Taxonomy (NCBI): domain Eukaryota; kingdom Metazoa; phylum Chordata; class Mammalia; order Primates; family Cebidae; genus Sapajus; species Sapajus apella. The sequence goes on from NW_022436947.1 coordinate 8,327,346, forward strand.
ATTATTCTAAGTGAAGTAACTCAAGAATGGAAAACCAAACATATGTTCTCACTTATAAGTGGGAGCTCAGCTACGACGACACAAAGGCATAAGAATGATACAACAGGCCAGTCACAGTGGTTCATACCTGTAATCCCAGCACTTTGAGAGGCTGAGGCAGGCAAATCACCTGAAGTCGGGAGTTCAAGACCAACCTGACCAACATAGAGAAACCCTATCTCTCCTAAAAATACAAAATTAGCTGGGCATGGTGGCACATGCCTGTAATCCCAGCTACTCAGGAGGCTAAGGCAGGAGAATAGCTTGAACCCAAGAGGTGTGGGTTGCAGTAAGCCAAGATCATGCCATTGCACTCCAGCCTGGACAACAAGAGCAAAACTCCATCTCAAAAAAAAAAAGATACAATAGACTTTGGGGACTGGTTGGTGGAGGGGGAGGGACGAGGGGAAAGGGATAAAAGACTACACCACTGGGTACAAGGTACAGTGTACACTGCTCGTGTGCATGTACTCAAATTTTTTAGTGGTAATTTCACCAAAATCTCAGAAATTACCACTAAAAAATTTATCCATGTAATCAAACACCACCTGAAAATATTGAAAAAAAAAAAAACAACTGAAAAAAAATTTTTTTTAATAAAATAAAATAATGAAAACTACAGCCAGGTGCAGTGGCTCACTCCTGTAATTTCAGCACTTTAGGAGGCCAAGGCAGGTGGATCATGAGGTCAAGAGATGGAGACCATCCTGGCCAACATGGTGAAACCCCATCTCTACTAAAATAGAAAAAAATTAGCCGGGTGTGGTGGCGTGCATCTGTAGTCCCAGCTACACGGGAGGCTAAGGCAGGAGAATCGCTGGAACCTTGGAGGCAGAGGTTGCAGTGAGCCAAGATCATGCCACCGCACTCCAGTCTGACTATAGTGCAAGACTCCGTCTCAAAAAAAAAAAAAAAAAAAAAAAAAAAAAAAAAAAAAAACAGTACATATTAGTGTCTTTGGAGTATTTTCAAAGCAGTGATTAATGAAAACTTATCACTAAACATTTTTATCAGTAAAATGAAAAAATTAAATACATGATTTAAATATCTAGCTCAAAAATTTTTAAGAGTAACAAACCAAAAGAAAGCATAAAGACAGAAATAATGATAAAAGCAAAAAGTAATGAGATAGAGAACAGAAAACTAGTAGAACTAATCAATAAATCAAAATCCTGGTTATTTCTCTTAAAAAAAGAGAGAGATAGAGAAAGCCTAACAAAATAGACATACTGCTAGCACGTTCACAAAGATAAGAGAGAATACAAACAGAAAATAGTAAGAAATGGGCTGGGCACGGTGGCTCGGTGCTGTAAACCCAGCACTTTGGGAAGCCAAGGCAGGTAGATTACTTGAACCCAGGAGTCTGAGACCAGCCTAGGAAATATAAGGAAACTGTGTCTCTACAAAAAATGCAAAAATCAGTCAGGCGTGGTGCCACACACCTAGTCCCAGCTACTCGGGAGGCTGAGATGGGAGGATCAGCTAAGCCTGGAAGGTTGAGACTGCAGTGAACCAAGATCATGCCACTGCACTCCAGCCTTGGTGACAGATCGAGACTCCATCTCAAAAAAGAGGGGTAGAGGGGAGAAGGAAATACATGAAAAATTTGAAAGCCATAAGAAAATACTTTGTAGCTCTCTATATAAATTCAGTTGAAAAACTAGATGAAATACGTAATTTCCTACGAAAATACAGATGTTAAATTACATCTCACTAGAGACAAAATGCTTAAAAAGACCAATTTGTACAGGAAAAAGAAACAAAAAATTATAAAGAAGAAAAAAAGTGAAAATGTTAAACAGTACCAAACACAAATGGTTTCACAGAAAAATTCCCAAACTCCAAATTGTCCCAATGCTCCATAAACCATTCCAAGCCTTGAAAATGAAGGAAACTTTCTACTTCTTTTTATGAAGCAATTACACTGAAACCAAAATGTGGTAAGGTTTAGATCATTCATATAATATCACAATATCATTCATATACTATCACTTGTGAACATCAATGTAAAAATACTAAATAAAATATTAACAAATAGAATTCAACACCACATTGACAAAACAGTATACCATGGTCAAGAGACATTTACTTCAAGAATGAAAAATTGGCTCAATATTAGGAAATCCATTAACATAGCATATTAATACATTTAAAAATAAAACATGACCAGGCACAATGGCTCACGCCTGTAATCCCAGCACTTTGGAAGGCTGAGGTGGGCGGATCACGAGATCAGGAGATAGAGACCATCCTGGCCAACATGGTGAAACCCCATCTCCACTAAAACATACAAAAATTAGCTGGGCGTGTTCGTGCGTGTTTGTAGTCCCAGCAACTCCAGAGGCTGAAGCAGGAATCACTTGAACCCCGGAGGTGTACGCCAGCCTGGTGACAGACCACGACTCCATCTCAAATAAATAAAATAAAATAATTGAAAAAATACATATTTCACCAAAATATATAAAAATAAACCTTAAGCATATAGAAATTGTTCAAATCCCATACATAATTATGGAAATAAAAATTAACACCGTGATAACATTTTTTACTTATCAGATTGGCAAAAATTGTAAAGTATAAAAACACATTGTGTTGGCAAGGCTGTGCGGAAACAAGCACCATGATGCAACGGTGGTGGGAATGCAGAGTTGTACTACTCCCTTCGGGGGAGAATTTGGCAAGACCTAATAAAACTATGTATGAGCAAAGTAACCCAAAGTGGATCAAAGACCTAAATATAAGACCTAAAACTATAAAACTCTCAGAAAACAACACAGGGCGTAGGCCTCATAACATAGGATTTGCAGGATACATAGGATTTGCAGGATATGACATAAAAAGCACAGACAACAAAAGTAAAACTAGACTATACCAAAATTTAAAACATCTATACATCAATGGACATAATCAACAGAGCAAAAAGGCAACCTAGGAAATGGAAGAAAATACTTGAAAATCACATATCTAAAAACGTGTTAACATACAGAGTATATAAAGAGTCTCTACCATTCAACAGTAACAAAAACAAATAATCCAATCTTAAAATGGGCAAATGACTTGAGGAGATATTTCTCCAAAGATGACATACAAATGGGCAACAAGCACATGAAAAGATGTTCAGCATCACAAATCGTTAGAGAAATACAAATCAAAACAATAATCAGATATATGCCCATACCCATTAGAATGGCTACAATCAAAAGAAAATAATACAGAAAATGACTAGTGTTGACTAGGATATAAGAAGTGGAATCCTTGTACATTGTTGGTAAGAATATGAAATGGTATACCTGCTGTGAAAACAGCATGGCGGATCCCCAAAAAATTAAATATAGAATTATTATATGATCTAGCAATTTGAATTCTGGGTATGTATTCAAAAGAATTGAAAGCAGGATCTCAAGGAAATACCTGCACACTCACGTTCATAGTACCATTATAACAATATCCAAGTGTCCATCAACACATGAATAGATAAACAAAATGTAGTATATATACAGTGGCATAACTATTCAGCCTTGAAAAGGAAGGAAATTCTGATACAGGGTATAACATGAATGAATACTGAAAGTATTATACTAAGTGAAATAACTAGTCGCAAAAGACAAATACTCCATGATTCCACTTATATGAGGTATCCACAGTAGTTGAATTCATAGCAACAGAAATTAGAATGGTAGCTGCCAGGGGTTAGGGTGGGGCGGACCAAGAGTTGTTAAATAGGCACACAGTTCCAACTTTGCAAGATGAGATAGTTCTGGAGATTTGTTGTACAACAATGTAAATATACTTAACACCACCAAACTGTCTACTTAGAAATGGTTGACACAGTAAATTTTATGCGTGTTTTAAAACATTTAAAAAAATTTCAAGCTATTAAAAAAGATTCCATGCATATGGGCTTACCTTCTGAATCAACCTAAATGCCCATCAATGACATAATGGATAAAGAAAATGTGGTATATATACACCATAAAATACTACATCACCAAAAAAGAACGAGATCATGTCCTTTGCAGGGACATGAAAGGAGCTGGAGGCCATTATCCTTAGCAAAGTAATGCAGGAACAGAAAACCAAATACCACATGTTCTCACTTAGAAGTAGGAGCTAAATGATGAGAACACATGGACATATAGAAGGGAATAATGAACACTGGGACCCACTGGAGGGTGGAAGGTAGGAGGGAGAAGATCAGGAAAAATAACTAGTGGGTACTAGGCTAAATAACTAAGTGATAAAATAATCTATACAACAAACCCCCATGACACACATTTACCTGTGTAACAAACCACATATGTACCCCTGAACTTAAAGTATAAAAAAAAAACAACAGAACATGGTTGAACTATGATAAATCAACCCAACAGGGTACTATGCAGATATAAAGAGAACACTAAAGAATGAGTAGAATTTCTATGAACTAATAGAGAGTGATTTCCAGGATATATTATAGAGTGAAACAGCAAAGTATAAAGGAGTATCTACAGTATTCTTACTCTTCATGTAAGAGAGAAAGAATTTAAGAAAAAATACATTTAACTCCTTGCTTGTGCAAAAAGAAATACAGGAAGGATAAAGCAGAAATTAATGTGATTGATGACCTATAGGCATAGATAGATAAAACAGGAAGGAGATTGGGAATGGGATAAAAGATAGGGATGGAAAAGCGACACTTGCCTGAGTGCTTTGTGTGTTATAGCTCTAAAGCTTAGAATGTGATGTTTCCAAGGTCCCCCCACAATAAATACTTAAAATCAACTGAGATCTAGGAGAACCCGAATGAAATAAAAACAGTAAGAAATGAACCCAAATGTATTGCAAATAAATAACATAACAGTAAGTGAGTGGGTTGGGGTCAAAAAGGAACTAACCTAAGTAACTGGATTTTGACTATTTGGACTAAATATTACAAGCCTTCTAATATACAAATTGAACTGCATACAAACATTGTACTCAAGTTTATGAATTTGTTTTTCACTGCCCTGAATTGTTTTTCATTGGATAAAAATTGTGAAATTATTTTATGAGTATACTAGGATTACACAAATAAGTTGCTTGTTAAAAGAACCACGTTTCTCACTATTGAAAAGAGCTAGAAATAAGGAAAGGAAGAAGGCTCAACTGTACTGCAGTAGTTGACATGGAATTGGAGTTGAACTCATGTTTTACTTATAATATACACACAGTCAGAAATAAACAGACACAGATACAGAAATAGATACACATGTGTATGTATATGTTTCTGCCTATACATGTGTATGGTGTACACAACTATACACATGTAATATACATAAGCAATGCACATACCTATTTCCTAGCTCTGTCAGCTAAGAGGTACTACAGCAATGACACACCAGCAGCAATGTATTCAACTAGAATACAGATCTAGGTTTCAAAATATCATTCTCCAATTAAAAAAAAAACCAGAGCTCCTTAGAGAAATGGTTGATTCTAGGGCAAAAGGAGGGGAAGTACTAGGTGAGTCTGAAATGTCTTGTGGTACCAGAACGTAAAGAAGTTTTCAAAAATGGATGGGGACATGTTGGAACAACCCAGGAACCAACCAGAAGGAGCTAACAGTGGCCAAATTTGGGACAATTTGAGCAATAAATAATGACAGTACTTAATTACAAGTCATAGAAAAAAGTAAATATCCATAAATCTTTGCTGATTTAAACAATTAATGAATATAGAAATACATGAAGACACAGCTCTTCATCACAGTAAAATTTATTAGTAAATGAAAAAAAAAGACAGAAAAAATCATGATTTGGCCAACATCTGATAACTGCTATAGGCAAGAATCATACATTGGAATGTGTACTACATTTGAAAAATTAAAGAATAGACATTTGATAACTTTAAAATATCCCTGTAGCACAGCAGATGCTCAAAATAAAGCTTCCTACCCAGCAGAAGAGTAAATAACCAATCAAAAATGAAAAGGAAATATCATACTTGATGACATTTTGGAAGCATTTCCATTAAGGGCAAGACTCATACTATTGCCTCTACCATCCAAGTTATACTATAGGTTCCCAGCTACGCAAAAATTAAAAACAAATAAATACAAAGGACAAATAACTTTTAAATCTTTAAGAAAAGGAGACAACACTGTCCTTAACTGCAGACAGACACTGACTGTTTACATACAATATTAAGGAAAATATACAAATTTTTTTTCAAATATTCTATTAGAACTCTGAAAATAATTCAACAAAATTGGTAGATACAAGATCAACATGAAAAAATTAAACTTTCCAGAAGTATAGCAAAATATAAAATGTAACCCAAAAAATCATTCATAATAAGAACAAAAAATACAAAGTACTGACAAATACATCTAATAAAAGATAAGCAAGACACTTATGAATCTAAAGAATTAAATGGAGAGGTTATCTTAAGTTTATAGATGGGAAGACCCAATAAATCCTCTGTAATTCTATAAATTAAATAAAATTTCAATCAAAATCTCAACAATGTTGTCAATGGAACTTGACATCCTCATTCTAAAATGTGCATTGAGTAAAGACCCAAGAAAAGGACAAAGAGTATTGAAGGTGAACAAATGGGAATACTTCCCTTGCCAGGTATCAAAATAAACCATAAAGCTATAGATCACAAAACAGTATGGTATTAGTGCAGAGACAAACAACAGCCCAGTGGAACAAGAGACTATAAAAACCCGCATATGTGAAAACAAGACAAAAATGGCATTAAAAATTACTAGGCTTCCTTGTACTGTCTTTGCTACTTTTCTGCCAATTAAAAACTATTCTAAAATAAACAGCCTAAGAAAAATTTTAAAGTTATTGGGGAAGGATAGTCTATCAGAATATGCTGGAATAACTTACTAGGCATAAAAACACAAAATTCAGTTTCTGATAAAATAAAAACAAAAATTCCAAATAGCTTAAGAGAGCCAAGTTTAAAAAGCAAACCTGTTGAATAGTAAGAAGGCATAAGCAAACTCTTTTATGAAACCATATAGGAAAGAATTTCTTTTTTTGTTGTTGTTGTTGTTGTTGTTGTTGTTGTTGTTTTTGAGACCAAGTCTTGCTCTGTCACCCAGGCTGGAATAATGCAGTGGTGCGATCTTGCAATCTTGGTTTACTGCAGCCTTTGCCTCCAGGGGTCAACCAATTCTCATGCCTCAGCCTCCCAAGTAACTGGGATTACAGGCGTGTACCATGCCCAGCTAATTTTTGTATTTTTAGTAGAGATGAGGTTTCAACACATTGGCCAGCCTGGTCTCGAACTCCTGGCCTCAGGTGATCCGCCCACCTCGGCCTCTTAAAGTACTGGGATTACAGGTGTCAGCCACCAAGTCCAGCTGAAAGAATTTCTTAAGGCAGGATAAATACAGATTACACAGGAAGATATAGATGAGTTTAACTAATTAAAATAAAATATAAAACATTTGTAGAACAATAACATACATAAAGACAAGCTGTAACTAGAAGATATTTGCAAGCAAACTATTTAAAGAAAAATGACTACTACACACTTAATTTCCATACACATTAATGAGCAAAAGAAATGGCATAAGAAAAACCTGGGCAAGCAACAGGTCATTTACAAGAGACCTAAATGGTCCATATACCTGGAATGCTGCTCAATACCAGTACAAACCAGAGAAATACAAACTAAAGGCCAAGCGCGGTGGCTCACGCCTGTAATCCCAACACTTTGGGAGGTCAAGGTGGGTGGATCATCTGAGGTCAGGAGTTTGAGACAAGCCTGGCCAACATAACAAAACCCTGTCTCTACTAAAAGTAAAAATCTTAGCCAGACATGGTGGCAGGCGCCTGTAATCCCAGCTACTCAGGAGGCTGAGGCAGAAGAACCGCTTGAACCAGGGAGGTGGAGTTTGCAGTGAGTCAAAATCACACCGCTGCACTCCAGCCCACTCCAGCCTGGGCAACAAGAGCAAGACTCTATCTCAAAAAACAAAAAGAAAAGAAAGGAAATGCAAACTAAACAACAACAAATTGCAAAAATTAAAGTCTAGCAAAACCAGTATAAACGCAAAGAAGCAGAGAAACAAAAGTTGATGCCCTATTTATAGGAATCTACACTGGTATAATCAGGTTTTAGAAGCAATTTGACAAGCTAAGTTTAAAATGTATAACATTCCTACACATATACACGTGCATCCTAAGTGTAAGGCTTCTCTGCCTTTTCAGCATCATGGCACAAATGGAAAATAATAGTGCTCACACAGCCCAACGGGGAAAGTGGAAGTGGCTGCATTTGGCTAGAAATGACTTGCCTAGGGATTCAGACTGCCTAAGACCCAACTGACTGCCCCAAAGGCTGAAGGGTTCAGTACTTCAAATGTATCTATAACCCATTCTCAAGAAATCAGTGGTTAGGAAATTCTGTCCTACAGAAAGTAAGTACAAGAATATCCACTGCTATAATGTTCATAATAATGAAAAACTGGAAACAACTTATATCTTATATATCTACAGGAGAAGGAACAAATTGTGGCCTATTATATAGTAGTTAAATTTAATAAACTAGAGCTATATTGTAACATGAAAATGTTTTTAATATGTTGAATAAAAAACCCAAATAGTAAAATGATGTATATTCTTTAAATATGACTCCATTATACAATTTCCTTAAGCCTTAAAATATTCAAAACAATGTCGTTTAAATATATATAAACAATAAACATTATTTATATATAAGTATACACATACGCAAATATATAAATTATATATATACAAAGTACCACCTATACATAAACATATGTAGTAAAAGTATCAGAACATACACAAAAAGAGAACAATTTCAAAATAGCAATTACTTCTGGGGTAGAAAAGAGGGGAAAGGATTCATGCACTCATAAAAGGTATCTGCAACGTTTTAATATTTTTTTAAAAAGAGAATCTGAAGCAAATATGAAAACAGTAAGATGTATTAATCTAGTGGGAAGTGTATGGGGTGACAGAGAATATTGATCTCTGAAATATAAATGTAATCTTCATATGCCATAATACAGATTTATAATCAATATATTTTAAATAATTAATAAACTCTGGCCTTGCCTTATTTTTACATTTGGAAATAGTTGAACTATTAATTCTATTATTCTATTTTGTCTCCCTGGTATATATTCTTCAGCTGTACTTACAAACAATAATAGAAATCAACAAAGATATTTAATAATAGCAAATGCAAGATCAGGAATAGTTGACTTAAAATGCCACGAGAGGCCCAGACCTAAGGACAGAAGTAACTCAAAAAGTGTTATATTATTTTGGAGAATCGGAGCTTCACTACCACCTATATGTGAATTCTAAGAGGAGAAATATCATCTCCCCCTATGTTAAAGAACTCTTTAAATATCAGATACCAAATTCTTAAGATATATATTAAGTCTTGGAACAAGACTTTATGGAATAAAATGTACATCAAGAACACAGCAGCAAAAAAAAAAAAAAAAAATCATTTAATTTGTTTTCTCTTTAGGTTTTTATTGCTGAACCTATGCCTGTACCAAAAATAAAAGAACTAAGAAGTCCAGTTTCATTTTAGTCATACTCACGCAATCCCAGCAGAAGCATGAATAAAATGAATAAAGAGGCCACAAATGAAATGCCTGTGTACCCTGGGAGTAACTGCTCAGCCAAAATGTTCCAAAGGCAGTTTGCCAAATGAAAAGGCATACTGGGAGTCCAAAAGCTTAAACCAACATTTTACTACAATTACTGGCTTTTCTCCACACCTCTCCCATCCTTCTACCTAAGTTATAGTTGAACCACTACATCTAAATTAGATGTCAGTTTCTCTGTACATTACAAAATACTGTGACTGAGGAGAATAAGAGAAAGGCTTGCAAAATACATCCCCTACATATTTACACTGGGAACAGCATGAGGGCAGGCTCCAAAACTACCATCTTGGTTGAACCTGGACCAATCACTCAACCTCCCTAGATTCAGCTTCCATATCTGTAAAGTGATTGTAAAAATAATACCTGATTAACTAAAATATAAGTAGTTTTTCATATATTTATTAGCATAGGTTTCCCCTTATCCAAACTGACTGTTCATAATTTTGCCTATTATCCTATTCACTTGTTTTATTGATTTATAGAGGTTCTTTACATATTCTAGATACTTAATCTCCATCAGAAAAATGCCAGTTTTTCCATAAACAGGGGCTCTTCTGTGAGTTGTCCATTATTTGCTCAGTTCTTTATTATGTCATTTATTTTCTTCATTAATATGTAGGAAAGCTAAGTGGATGCTAATCATTTTTCTATTAATGGGTTACTTGCTTTTACCAACCTGTGCTTGGACTTTGCATTTTGTAAGTAAATGTTTTATATCTGATCATATACTTAAATTTAATAAACACAATAATTATAATAGTAATCACATAATACCTGCCCTAACTATCTCATAGGACTGTTGCATTATTTAAATGATATATTTTACAAACTATAACTTATAAACTATGATTTAAAAAAAAAAAAAAACTCTCACAGAAAAGTCACCCACAATTCTACCTCAAAATAGGACATGTGAAAAACAATTTGTTTGCAAGCAATCAAAATTCTCATTTAATTAATAATAACCTGAAAGTTCTCAGGAATCACCTTCACCCTTAATTTATGGTACCCCAATGGGAGATGCATACTACCCAGGGATTCCCTACTGGAACTTCCTCTATAAAAGTGTCAATTCGAATGGATTACACCCTCAATCTTACTGTTTCACAAAATGAGAGGGGAGCTTTAAGAGCCTATGTTAAATTCCCTGCTGAAAACGGTTACTACTTTCTAGGCTGATTTGCAGAGCACTTCACAAATAGACTCTTAGGACTTACAGTTCATTATTAAGAATAAGAGAAAATTACTGCTTTTTATTATAGTATATTTCATCAGCCCCATACTTTTATATGTATTTAGTAACATTTTGTGCAGTTCTCTACATAATTTACATCCTCCTCATTTATACAATTCCCTTTAATAATGTGATCCAGACTAATAGTGTCCTAAAGACTAGACTGCAATGACTTAAAAAGATATCACTACGTAATTTGAAGAAAGTCAAATTTTTTACACTTGCTCCTAAAGATAAGTCATAAAATGGGCAGTGTGGAGTGTGGTATACAGAATAATGGTTGCCTAAAGATATCCATGTCCTAATCCCTAGAACCTGTGATTAGTCACATGGCAAAGGAGACTGCAGATGTGATTAAGGTTAAGGACCTTGAGATGGGAAGAGTAGCCTGAATTTTACAGGTGGAGTCAATCTAATCACATGAGTCCTTAAAAAGAGGAAGGTGGTACAAAAGAGTGGGTCAGAGAGGGGCAACATGGGACAAATGTGACCCACAAGTGCAGGTTTTGAAGATGGAGGAAGTGGGCCATGAGCCAAGGAATATGGTAGCCTCTAGGAGCTGGAAAAGCAAGGAAACAGATTTTCCCCTAGAGCCTCCAAAAAGGAACACAGCCCTGACACCACTTTGATTTTATTGCAATCAGATTTGTGTTAGACTTCTCGCCTACAAAACTGTAAGATAATAAATTTATGTTGTTTAACCAACTGAGTTTGTGTGCATAGAAAATAAATACACAGAGGATACCTAGCTTGTTTTCAGCAAAACCAACTAGTTAGAAGAGCATATCCAACCTGGCTCTGAGCTGAAATCACAACTACTTGTCAACTGTGTAAACTTTTATCAATTATAAACTTCCCTGTGTCTCAGTTTTCTCATCTGTAAAACAGGACTAACAATATCCATCTCACAAAGACTGTTGAAGGACTAAATGAGTTGATTCATGTAAAGCATTTAAGGCATTGCTTCACCATATAGTAGGCACTAAACACATATTAACTTCTGCTATTACTGATTTTAATCAATAATATATTTTTAACTACCTTCTTTTTTGGTCCCCCACCAAAAAAAAAAAAAAAAAAATCACTAGATGAAGTCTTCAAAATAGTCAAGGAAATGAAGCCATCTAAAAAGAAATGTCTGGCCGGGCGTGGGGGTTCACATCTGTAATCCCAACACTTTGGGAGGCCACAGCAGGCAGATCACCTGAGGTCTGGAGTTTGAGACAAGTCTAGCCGACATGGTAAAACCCTGTATTTATAAAAAATACAAAAATCAGCTGGGTGTGGTGGCGCATGCCTGTAATCCCAGCTGCTCGGCAGGCTGAGGCAGAAGACTCGCTTGAACGAGGGAGTCCAAGGTTGCAATGAGCCGAGATCACACTACTACACTCTAGGCTGGTGACAGAGCGAGACTCTGTCTCAAAAAAAAAAGAAGAAGAAGAGATGTAACAAAATTAGTTTCTACTGAAATTTGCTGTAATTGGCATATTTCACCTTATTTGATATTTATACAACATTCATTTGCAAAGCCTGCCCTGTCATTTCTTCATAAATAATTAAATTTTTTATTTCACTTGGCCACTGTCTTGGCAACATTTACATAAATTAATATAACCAGGCTAAGCAGTGATGATTCACATTATAAAAAAGCAAAGATGTAGTAATTGGTAATTTCCATGAAAGGCAGAGATAAACTACAAATCAAACGTATAAATGCATTTTGTTTCATAATTCCACAGTCTACAACAGCTCAGAGCAGTGTTAAAACTCAAAAGCAACACTACATCAGAAAGAGGGAGAAAACAAAACCTTTTTAGCTCCAAGAAGAGGCTGGAGTACAAACTTCTGTAAAGAATCATAATAAAAATAAATGTTTGCAATTTTTTAAAACTCAGCTACTAATTAAACTAACAAAGGAAAATCTATTATAAAATTCTATACTTTCCTGTAGTTAAAGTAATAAACTTCAAGGTCCGAAGCCTAAATAACCCTAAAATAATTTTAAGTGGTATTTTAAAGGCAACAAAATATGCACCAACAATATATTATTAAGCTCTCAACAGAAACATTTCCAATTAGTTAGACAAAATGTACTGATTTAATCCAAATTGTTTTTCTATTTTTTCCACCCTTTCATTATCTCAAGCTCTACAAAACTAATAAGAACTGTAAGAACTAATTTTTATCCGAAAAGACAACGATAATAAATATTACAATTTCTTTGAAAAGCAATGAAGATTTTGGCTGCCACAAGAAAGCACCTGCGAGGTATCCCACAAAAGACATCCAGTCTTCTTCTCCCCCAACCCAAAGCTACAACAGCAGAGAAACTTTCTGCAGAGGCCCAGTAGCTCTCCAAGGCCAGTTGAGCTAAACCCTCTGCAAAGGTAGGTTTAAGACAAACCACCAGAGTCTCCTAAAACTTTGCATTCAGACTCAAAGTGTACCCACCAGCCCTCAACCTTAAACATAACCCCAAAATGGCTTGGTCTTGTTCAACAGGATATTCGATATCCCCAAAGAAGAAAATATAAGTTTGTAGATATTTCCTCAAAGTGTGTTACAGGTATGACTGTGTGTGCACACGTGGATGCATGCACATTTAGGAGTGGAGAGGGCCTAGGACAGAGGTCACACACTCAAAAGCTCCCTAGGACCAGAAATTGAACGTAATACATGAGACAGTTGAGTAAAAGCTACTAGGAGTAATAAAGATTATAGCACAAAGGAAAGCACAAGCTCTAACAAAAAGTATTCAAAACTCAACTTTAAAAAAACAGTGCTGGTGGCCCAGGTGTAGTGCTCACGCCTGTAATGCCAGCACTTTGGGAGGCCAAGGCAGGCGGATCACTTCAGGCCAGGAGTTTGAGACCAGCCTGGTCAACATGTTGAAAACCTCGTCTCTACTAAACACACAAAAATTAGCCAGGCATGGTAGCGGGTGCCTGTAATCCCAGCTTCTCATGAGGCCAAGGCAGGAGAATCCCTTGAACACTGGAGGTGGAGGTTGCAGAGAGCCAAGATCACGCCACTGCACTCCAGTCTGGGCAACAGAGCAAGAGTCCATCAGAAAAAAAAAAAAGGAAAGAAAGGAAGGGAGGAAGGGAGGGAGGGAGGGAAGGAGGGAGGAAGGGAGGGAGGGAAGGAGGGAGGAAGGGAGGGAGGGAAGGAGGAAAGAAAGAAAAGAAAAGGAAAGAAAAACAGTACTGGTCAAATAAAACACAGATGCAGCTCGATTCCCCAGGCAGGCCAGGTTCAGCTGCCACTTTTCAACCTTGATAATGCAACAGCCCAATAAATCACTGTACATATTTGCTCTGAAGGTTACAAAGGGCTTATCACAGGTTTCAACACACTTATCTCAGGCTCACTAGCCCAGCCCAACCTAGCCCAGCCCCCAAAAAGCTCCCCCAGGTCTTTGCCTAGGAACTGAAGCATACTAAAAAGCTTAGTGGCTGGAGAATTAAATACTTACCACTTGAGCTTCCAGCAGTAGAATACTGAGAGGTATCAAGGAATTTTCGAGGAGTAGGGAGGTTTGTAACGTCAATCAGAGGAACAGAAGCATCTTTCACAAGGGAGCTAAATAGGAAAAGAAGTACCAGTTACCACTTTCTCCAAAACCAACTGAAGTCCCACTACACGCCCCACCCTTATCACTTTTGTTTCTGTCATGAGCCCTCTTTACACTGGAACTTCAAACATCTGGAGCTCCCCAATATATTTCCAATTAAGAGGTGATTGTCACAGAAAGGGGTATAAAAATGTATTATTAGAGTTACAAGTACTTAAATTTTTGTCATCTCATTCAACGCTGTTTTAAAAATTAGTGTAGTGTATTCTGGATCAATTGGATGACCACCTTGTAATAACATGATGCCAGGTAATTTCACTATCCTCCTTTGTATCTGTATTAAATATTCATTTATCAACAAAGAAAGATCAAATGACACCATGCCATGATACCAAATAAAGGTTTAACTGTTTACTTGTGTTTTTCAAGCTAGAGTTTTTGACATATTCCAGAAGTTTACTACATTTAGTTTTCTTTAAAAGAGACTCATAAAAGTCATGACATTGAGAATCACAACAATTAAAATGATTTAAGGCTATCAAACAGGTTAATTCAGTATTTGATTATCTATTTCACCTTTCCTAACAAGGCCAAGCCCCTCATCTTAATGATTAACTTCAAATAAACTAATAAGCTTTAAATAAACTAATAAATCAACTTTCTTCAAAATAAACACATTAATTTTAAATCACAAAAACTATAAAAAACAAAATTTCAAATTAATTTCCATTTATGAGCACCTGTTAAGTGCAAGAACACAGGCAATGCCAAGCCAGCTAAACCTTATTCCCTGCCCTCAAGAAATAAAATTATCTCGCCACACTGTCTACAGCATAAGAGCTTCTCGAAGCCAAGTCCAAGGTTAGAGAAGTCAGAGCCATAATTCTCACTTTTTAGTGCTGAAATACATCATCAGTAGTAGTGGCTAAGGAGAGCAGGCAAAGGAGAAGCAGGAAAGAGACCACGCCCATAGAAAAGATGTCTTCAAATGGAAGGCTGGAAGGATGTGTGAAATTGTGAACAATGTCTGTCCCGACCACGGCAATATATCTCCATCTTCCTCCCACACTCCCTTTGGAACAAATGGGCTAGGTATGTGTGTATTTACAATCCAATAAAAAACAAACATGTTCTGAGAACTTCAAAAAACAAACTTAAAGTTTGTTAAGTAATAATTTGGGTTCAAGTAATAATTTCACTCTGTGTTAAAGAACAAAATTATCACTTAAGGTTTTCTTCTTTTTATTGAATACAAATAATATGGGAGCCACTGTCCTAGGCCTTGAGGATTACTATGACACTCATTAAGTTCTCCCTTTTCACTTATTACAGGGAAACAGGGAATCATTACTCAAATAATTCTTCAGCATCCATTATGTGCTTGGCACTGTGCTAAGTGCTGAGAATGCAAGTATAACTAAGATATGAACTAAACCAAACAGCATATTTCCAATTGTTACAATCACTCACAGGCTAATGTGAAAAGTGAAGTATAAGATATTAAAGTAACTGAAAGCATTTACCAGGAATTGAACTGGCATCCTCCCAACAACTCTTTTCCACCAATATAAACCTACAAGTTCCTAGCCTAAGCTATCTTAAGAAAATCCAACAGCCTTCAAATCCAATAAGTTTTCATAATGGTTGTCCATTCTTTCTTGTTTTATGACTTCTTTTGTCTTCTCATTTTTTTCCACTCAATGACCTCATCCTCTTTCACCTGCATTTTACTCACAATTAGAAAACGCTTTACAGGTCCCCCTAAGCCCTGGATACAGATACCCAAAGACACAGAGAGCTCTTTCCACCATCTTTCCATGCCATCATAATGATGTGCATAAACGTCCTGTCTGCTGCTTTCACGAGCATCGAGAATGCCGAAAAGAGAGGCAAACACCTGGTTCTTATTAGACTGTTCTCCAAAGTCATTATCTGGTGTCATCTTCATCTGTGAATGACAAAGCATGAGTACACCAGCAAATCTGAAATCACTGATGATCACAGAGCTGGGAAAATTGTTGTGAACCTCACAGTGTGGACAAGTTGTTGTGAACAAGTGTGAAGTGATCAGCCCCAGATTTGACATCCAAGTCAAAGATCTAGAAAAATCACAGAATAATCTGCTTCCATCCCACCAGCTTGGTTTCATTGTACTGATTCAGCTCACATCATGGACCATGAAAAAGCATCACAAAAACACACAGGAGAGAAAATCCTGGGGAAGTAATACATATTTACAAATAAAATGCTTCAACAGACCAAAGAATAAAGTAAAATAAAATTTTCTATTATAAAAGAAGACACAGGTTCATGGTACTGCTACAGAGTAAAAAAACTTCAACTTTAAATGGCAGGAAAAAATATATCATACATTGTCTAAATATTTAAATATTTCTATAACAAAATGGAGGGTTTATTTTTAAAGCACAGGTAAACAAAGGTGTCAATCAGCAGAAAAATTCAATTATATAGCTGCAATACTGCCTGCCACACCTGATGAAACAGTTATGTGTGTGCACACTGATATTTTTATATATGTATTTATAATAGTACACACTTCTATGAACACAGATGTACACATGAATCACTTTAGATTAAATCCTACAATTATCTTCTCAGTATTAACCTAAAAACATATTTCAGTTAAATATAGGGTGATAAATGGCTTGCCATTTCAACTCTGAAAAACATAACCTGCTGATTTTATTATCAGAGCCAGAAGGGCCCTTGAACTCCATCAATAAACTTTTAGAAAGTCAATTTACTGCAAAACTATTTTCATACACTCATCTCTCTCTCTCTAAAATTTTCCCTTAGGCTTCAATTTTCTCCTTTGTGAGCACTAACCCAAAGGCAAATAACTCTGGAAATGACTTTAGTTTTTCTCCTGCTGTTTTATGAAAGGACTTAGTCTCAAAAGTTCCAGAGAAAGGAGGCACACCCACTCACTTTGTGACTTCAGACACGAAGCTCAGTGGAAGGTAGGCGCTATTACAGAATATCGCGTAAAACAGAACAGACCTCAGTTTCCATTTCATAACAGAGAAAAAGACTTCTTCTCACCATATGTCAGAGATAAAGAAGGAATTAATACCTTCAAAGGGTTTTTAATCTCTCAGAGTTTTTGAAAACAAAAAATACAATCAAAATTCAACTGTTGGAAATATTTTTATTTTTAAATATATGATTACAAATGTTTATTTTAAATTCATTCAGAATCATTCACAGCTGAGATCAAAAGATAGCTGATGTACAGTAAATCCCTTCTAGTATAAAGTAGTCCCCCCAAAATTACCAATTGTATATTGTGACTGATTGCATTCTGCCATTTAATAGCAACATGGCAGAGGACAGGAGAAGTATACAACAAATTAAACCAAAAACAAGCAACAACCACTGTAACCTCAAGGACTTCCTGGCCATTAACCAACCATCCAACTAGTACGGATCTGCTTCTAAATGTTAGATTTCAAGATATGAAAACAGTTTTTTAAGAGGAGTTAGAAGTGCTGAGAGCTTATTAAACATCTACTTTTTAATTATAAAGTATTTCTGTTCCTTCACTTAGCAATAAATGGATTCAACTATATCCAAAATTTACAACTGCAATTCATTTGGCTGATTTTGTGAAGCTAAAAACTGACTGAGGTGAGTTGAACTTTAAGTTGAAAATCTAATAACTGATATATTCACTTCTACAACCAGAACAGCTGGTGCAGTACCTGTCAAAGAGCAAGTGCTCATAAAATTTGTTAAATCAAACCGAGCTGAGAAATATCTGTCAAAGATAATGTGCCCTTAGTAAGAAGATTTAACTAAATAATGAAACAGGAAAGTCTGGCATAGTAATTCTCGATAGTTCTAAGATCTGGTGGAACATACAGAAAGAATAATGAATAATTTAGAGGGTATAAAAGTAAAAAAGAGTCATGCTTTCAAATGACAGACCAAGGGTGAAGACACAGTAACAGAAAATAAACTGAAGCTAAAAATTTAAAATCTAAGCAAAGAAGGAAAAAAAAAAAAAACAAGAAAGAACTAAAAGAAAAAGAAAACCAACATATTTAAACAGAAAAAAACAATCTTTAAAAGACAAAATACTTAGGAAGCAAATACAATGGAGTGAAGAACACTCTTTGCATGCCCAGAGACAAATATGGACACCAAATTTTCTCTTCCAGGATGGCTGAGGAAGCAAGGTTAAACCGAGTATTAATCCAGGATGCATGCAATAAATAAAAGAATTATTTTTTAAACAACTTTTTGTTAATTTTATCTGGCTATAAAAGTATAAATTCTTTCTTGAAAATACAAAAAATAAAAATAATCCATTAACATCATTTTGGTATAATGCCTTCCAAAACAACTTACAGAAAGGAGCATCAAAGCCAAATGCAGTGGTATGCCAGTTACTTAGGAGGCTGAGGTGCAAGGATTGCTTGAAAAAATATTTTTAAATGAGTCTCTGTCTGTCCACTCCCCCCATATCACACACCCGAAAAATGGCACACATTCTCCTTTTTCAACATTCTTTGATCATCCTGCATACTTCTGAATTCTAGTTTTTCCCTTCAAAAGCATAACCTAAACATTCTCCCATTTAATTAAAAAATTTCTTCAAAAGGATCATTGGTAATTATTATCATTTTTGAAAACATGCTCATGATGTACATAGGAAATAAAAGAATTTCTACTTCCCTGTTCCCTATCTCACATTTCTATTTCTCACAAGTAATTCCTTTTATCAGGGTTTGACATTATCTGGACATTTTCTATACAAACACAAATATTTATATGTAAAGTATACATATTTAAGTTTCTATCCTTTCCATCTTTCACAAATAGGTTCATACTATCTATGCTATTTTTCAATTTGCTTTTGGGACCCAAAAATGCACCTCAGAAACCTTTCCACATCAGCACATAGAAATCATTATCATTCCTTTTAAGTTCTATAATTACATGGTATCAATATAATATACTCTGCTTAATGAACATGTAAGCTGCATTTTTTTGTTGTTCTTACCAACAATGTCACAATCAATGTCTTGTTACATATATTTTTATGAACTGGTACTGTTTTTGTAGGATGTAGACATAGAAATAAAATTCCCTTGACAAAGAACATGCAAATTTATTTTCCAAAGAGGCATACTGGTTATTCACCATCAAAAGAGAGCTACAAATCTCTGCCATCTTTGCCACTATAACATGCTATCAATGTCTTTGATTTTGACCATCTGATGAACAAGAAATTGAATTTAACTTTTCAAGTGTTTATTTCTCTGACTACTCAAGATATTGAACAACCTTATGTTTGTTAGCCATTTGTGTTTTTAATCTACGAACTGTCTGTATTCCGTTTTAACTAAGCTTAAGAATATTTGCATGGTTTAGATATTAAAGCTTTATATGACATACATATATTTTCTCAGAATATAGTTTATCCTTTGACTCCATTTTACTGAAGACTAAGTTTTGGGTTTTTAAATGGCTAAACAATTTAATATATTTCTTTATGTCTTCTGATATGCTTGGAAAAGGCTCCTCCACACATATCCTCCTATATGTTTTTCTTTTTTTTTTTGAGACGGAGTTTCGCTCTTGTTGCCCAGGCTGGAGTGCAATGGCGCGATCTCGGCTCACTGCAACCTCCGCCTCCTGGGTTCAGGCAATTCTCCTGCCTCAGCCTCCTGAGTAGCTGGGATTACAGGCACGCACCACCATGCCCAGCTGATTTTTTGTATTTTTAGTAGAGACAGGGTTTCACCATGTTGACCAGGATGGTCTCGCTCTCTTGACCTCGTGATCCACCCGCCTCGGCCTCCCAAAGTGCTGGGATTACAGGCGTGAGCCACCGCGCCCAGCCCTATATGTTTTTCTAATGCTAATAAAGTGTTATTACATGATTTTTAATCTGGCTGAACAGTTTCTACATAACAAGTAGGCATCTAAATTTATTTTCTTCAAATCAACAGTCAATCGTCTGAACACTATATACTAAATAGCCTTCATTAACCCCCAACTGACTTGAACTATTGTTCAAAAATACTCAAGTCCATATATCCTGGGGTCTATTTCTCCATTCTTATTTTGTCTCAACCACCGAATTTTCTATTTTCATGTCTGTACTGTTTTCTTTTTTTTTATTATTTTTTATTTTTGCATGTCTACTGTTTTGACTAAAATAGCTTTACAACATGCTTTAATATCATATAAGAAATGCCCCCTCATAAACTTCCTTTGCAATTCTTTTAAACAATTCTTCCATATGTATTCTTTCATGTGAATTTCTGATTTCATTTGACAGTTTCAAAATTTTCAACTGGAATTTAACAGAAACTTACATCTTTATGGGCCAAAAACGAGGAGAGTCTCACCATTTGTTTCATTTCCTCCAAAGAGACTTTTTATTATTTGTATGAAAGCATGTACCTTTCTTTCATTTGCCAATTCTACTGCCTACTTTCTACTTCAAAAATGTCTGGTCTTTATATGTAAGTGACTTCATGTGATTTCCTTTGTTTTCTCCTGCAGTAGAAATTTGTTGGGTGTTTGTTTTGGGTAACAAACATCTGACCAGTCCATTCCCACTGACTGCATCAAAGTAAAAAGAAGGCCCCGCTTCCTACTATGGAAGCTGAAGGAGGCCAGGCGTTACCCAGGCTCAGCAAACTGGATGCTTGAGTCCAGAATTTTTAATCTTTAAGAGATAAGGAAAGATGCAGGGACATTTAGAGATCATTTACAGAAGAGTTTAAAATCCAGCTACTGTGGGCATGGTGCCAGCAAAAATAGCAACCCAAAAAGACCCTTCCTGTGGCTTGTCTAAGACTGGGTGCTCAGCTGCTTAATCTCCGTTGGTTCCTACTGGGTTTTAGAGCCTGATTATACAGACTTCCCATAGATTCTGTGAACCTGATAACTTTCCAATAAATTCTTTTCCTGTTTTAGTTACCCAGACTGATTTCCTCTATTTGCAATCAAGAATCTTGGCATATAATGAAACCATTTTTTTTTCTCTCATCAACGGAGGAACTTGAAGGACACAATGTTATTCTAGGACCTGCTGTACGTCATTTCACTTAAAGTTACAGCTTCATTTCACTGAAAGTCACAGTTTCCAAGAATCTATTGAGGGCATTAAGTGAGGATTTACTGTGCAGGTAGATTCAGAGCTTGGTACTATCTGCAGTTTCAAGTACCAACTGTGGGTCTTGGGATGTATCCCCTGCTGACAAAGGAGGGCTACAGTACAATATCCTTTGTAATAGGGAACATTTTTGTCTTCTCTGTTGATTTTTAAATATAAAAATCTTTAAATATTCATATCTAGATTAGTAAAATCAAAATTAAACATATTTTCCCTAGTTATTCTAAGTCAAAAACAAAACTTCTGACTCATCTTAAACAAGAATTCAGCATTTCTTTCTCCTATCTATCCAAATTTCCTAATAACTACCAACTGAGTAAAAAAGGATCTAAATTCTGTTTATTATTAGAGACTATTCCTTAACTACATAGACCTTTTGTTTGTTTGCTTGTTTTTTGAGATGCAGTCTTGCTCTGCCACCAAGGCTGGAATACAGTGGCATGATCTTGGCTCACTGCAACCTCCACCTCATGGGTTCAAGTGATTCTCCTGCCTCAGCCTCCTGAGTATCTGGGACTACAGGCATGCACCACCATGACTGGCTAACTTTTATGTTTTTAGAAGAAATGGGGTTTTACCACATTGACCAGGCTGGGATTACAGGTGTGAGCCACTGCACTCGGCTGACCTTTTTTTTCAACAACGGTTTTTACCTGATATTTTCAATCTTGTAAAAATGTATTTGTCACTTACTTACATATACATACATGTACATATTTAATGGTATGTGGCCCTCAAAGTTGTTTCAAACTACCTACAACTTTACTGTTTTCCAGTTGTAATTTTGTCTGTGTTATAGTTTATCTCTGAGTATTTTGCTCAGAAAAAGAATACTAATGATTTTTATTGTAAATTCATATCTGAGAATGTCTGTCATATCCCCTTGGCTGGGTAGAGAAGTCTTTGATCCCAACTCTTCTCTATTCAGATTTATGGACTTTGCTCTATTGTCTTCTGGCATTTAATATTCAGCAAATCCTGGTGAGCCCGATTTTTACTTCTTACTATGCAACTGAACTGGATTTAAGTGTGTAAAACAGAAGATCAAATAATAGTGGTCTGAGTAAAATAAAGACTTCCTCTCATATAAAAGAGGTACCCCACCCAGAGCTAGAAAAGAGGTTCAGCATGATCAAGGAGCTCAAGATGTGGCTTCTATCCTCAAGGTCACCTCGTGTCTAGGATGGCTTGATGGCACCAATCTATGTCCCAGATAGAAAGTAAGGAAAGGCAAATGAAAGGTAAAAGAGTGAGTATATCAGTGAGACTGGTATATCTGAAAATTAATGACCTCCCCGTTCAACAGCTTGCAAACCGAAGTCCCACTAATCACTCTCTACCTATATGGAAGGAGGGAAAATGCAGCCTTTTAGCTGGGCCTATGGCCACCAGGAACAAAGTAAAGATTGTCATTAAAAATAAAGGGAAGAATGAATATTGGGTGGGCAAATAATTATCTCTGTCACTTCAGATCACATAATATTTCTTCCTGGTGCTTATAAAATTCTTTTCTGAAAATCATAAGAATTTCCAGATTGTATCTAACAGTAAAGTTTTATTTTAAATTAATTTTACCTTAAATTCTTTTGATTTGCAGAACAAGGTCTTGTTTTTCTGTTTAAGTAGGTTTCTTTATTTATACTCTAATTATTGCTTCTGATCCCCCCTGAGTTAGCTCCAGCTACCATAATAAAGTAACAAAAGACTGGATAACTTAGACAACAGAAATTTACTTTCTCACAGTTCTCCAGGCTGGAAGTCTGTGATCAAGGTGTGGGCGTGGTTGGTTTCTTCTGAGGCCTCTCTCCTCTTGTAGATGGCCATCATCTCTCTGTGTCTTCACATGGTCTTCCCTCCAAGTATGTCAAATTTCCTTTTCATGAGGACATCAGTCCTACTGGATTAGGGCCCACACTAATAACCTCCTTTCAACTTAGTTACTTCCTGAAAGACCCTATTTCCAAATACCATCATATTCTGAGGTACTGGGGATTAGAATTTCAATACATGAATTTTAGGGGGGTCATAATTCAGCCCAAACACTATCATTCTAGTGTGATCCTAAAATCACTGGATTGACCACTGTTCAACTTTTGTATTTATCATTTTCCTTTCAGCATCTTGTCTTTTTCTTCTTCAACATGAGGAAAGTTTTCCCTCCACATCAGTGATTCAGATCTTCTCTCTGAAGTTTTAAATAAAGACTTAAATGTCCCTACTTCATTTTGGTTTCCTACATTTTACTCATGTTTAAGTTGGCTCTGTTAGCATCTCTCCTCCTTCTGTTCTTGTCGTTCCCTGTTACTGTTTCATAGAAGCTATGTGCTTGCTGCATATAACTACAAAATCTCAGTAATGTTCAACAATAAGCATACATTTTGGTGGTTGGCTGATCCAGGCTAGGCAGGTCTGCTGATCTTGAGTCAGTCCCCTGTGTCTCTCACCCTTCTCCTGGGACTAACAGCAAGGCAATGGCAGAGGCACGAGAGGCCACACCCACTGACATATGCACATATGACATATGTTTGAAGCCCCTACTTGTGTCATGTACCCTAATGATGGCAAAAGCCAAAGACCTAAAACCAAAGGGTAGGAAATACACCTCTCCCACTAAAGTAGAGGGGGAAGGAGTGATTATTCTGAACAGTCTACTACATCGTGTTTCTTGCATTTTTTGAGAAACCTTGAGCTTAAATCTCTTAAATGTTTCTTGCTTCCTTTAAAAAAAATTTTTTTTAAATAAACGTTCTTCCTCTGAGACCTCAAAGTAATGCTCATTTTCCCTTATAATACGGAATATATTCTCAAAACTCATAGTGATTTTATTACTTAACCTTGCATGGGAAGAAATCTCTTTAGATCTGCTATTTATCACCAGGCATTGTGGGAAGAATTCTGTAGCACCTCCCCTAGCCATCACTTCACTTTCTGCTGAGGTACTGGCAGATACCCTAGTCAGAGCTAGTCTTGAAGTTATGTCTCAGGTACATATCCCTAGCTCAATTCTGTGTGCCTGCCAGAAGTTTTTCTAGTGTCCAACTGCTGAAAAGAGGTAGAATCTTCTCTTCCTCTGTCAGGGTCTCTGACTAACCTGAAGCATCATAGGCAAATTTGGGATTTTTTATTCAAACAGGATAAGACTTGAAAGACTTTATTCCCAGTACATACTGCTTCCAGTGCTCTTCTTGTCTATATCAGAATAAAAAAGTGTGAACATGTATATTTCAGTAGATAGTGCTAAAATGCCCTCTGAAAAGATCTGTCTAAAAAAATGTTGGAAGGACATGTACTATGCACAGCTATCTAACATATGTTAAAAACGCCAATGTTCTACCATCTTAAGATCTAGTATTATTCCCTACCAGGCTAATGAATTTCTTGAGACTATCCAGGCCATTAAATATAGGGCTATGCCATAACCAACCAAGGAATAAAGGCATTCTCTCTGAACCTTTCCTAAACTATTCTAGAAAAAGTACAGCCTAAAGCTGAACATAACCCTAAGTAACAAAGAATCTTATAATTCAATCATTACATCTATTTTTTTTTTTTTTTAAGAGGCAGGGTCTTCTCACTGTTGCCCAGGCTAGAGTACACTGGAACAATCATAGCTCACTGCAGCTCAAATTCCTGAGCTCAAGACATCCTCTCATCTCAGCCTTTGTAGTAGTTCGGATTACAGGTGCACACCATTCCACCCAGCTAATTTTGGTCTTTTTTTGTAGAGACAAGGTCTTGCTCTGTTGTCCATGCTGGTCTTGAACTCTTGGGCACAAGTGATCCTTCCACCTCAGCCTCTCAAAGTGCTGGGATTACAAGCATAACCCACTGCATCCAGCCAATACATCTACATTTCTACACTTCTTATATATCCTTACAGAAAAGAAACATAATAAATGTAGAATGGATGAACAAACTTCAAATGTCAGCCTCTCAGAACATGGAGTGTTTCCTATCAGAAAACCATCCTCAAGTTTCAGAGGCAGTACATTAAAGGAAAAGTAAAATAAACTACAACAACATTCTGGGAAACAAAGAATATTCCTTCCAATCCTACATTGCCACAAGATACTATAGCAAAGGTATAGTATCCTCTTTAACCTACCTCATTTTCCCTTTTTCCTTGTTACGCTGCACAACTCGGCTAGTTGATTTGATGTACAGGTGCCGGTGCAGTTCATCTATGAGAACCAAGTGAAGGTTCATCTTCTTGCTGTGAAGTTCTAATCGAAGGTCACTCAGTCCTTCCACCTGGAGCAAAGGGCCCTCCAAAGACTCAACTGCTGACACCTGAAAAGAGTAAAAACAGACACAATTAAGTACAACTTAATAACCTGGCAATATTATAAATAAGAAAAACTTCTTTAAAAAATACTAACAAAAGGGAGCTTATGAGAACTTTATCAGCATATACAAGACTTTGTAGAGTATAACGTGGCTAGGGAAGAGTTTTTCTCACCTTAGATAACGATAAAGCAATCTTGACAAAGATAAATATGAAAGCATGCACAGCACCACAGCACACTATTTATGCCCACACACATACTGGTCAATGGACACATGGAAAGAGACTTCCCTATTTAAATGATTCTATCATTCACATTCTCACAAGAATCCCATGTACTAATGGTTTAATCAATTTTCACTCAAAGCTAGCTTTTTTAAAACTAAGACTTTAAAAAAATAACACTATATAAATGTTTTAAGAAGAACTTATTCTCACAGCAATCATGACCTCTTTGTACTTACCAAGAATTGGGCGCTCTCTCACTCTTTTCAAATACGCATCACACAGAGGTAAATACATTTTTTTTTACATGAATGCTATAAGTGGACAATATTAGTCATCACCTCTCCTTGTCCTGATTCAGTTTGATAGAAGAAATGGGATAGGAATGGTGACTGGAAGGCAAAACATGAAGAGGAAGATACTCCCAGCGCAAAGTGGTTTGGGAGATTTTCAAGACAAAAGGGCTGGATAAATCAAACTGGTATAGGAATGCCTACAATAAATGGAGAGCATGAAGGATTCAGGGAACCTGGAGCAACTAACACACTTTGAAACTCAAAGTGACATCTGCAAAGGAGAAAAAAATAAAAAGACAGCATGCATGATATAATTCCACTTATTCGTGTATATAAAATTATGTTTATGTTTGTTTTTATGTATAAAGATCTTGTGTATTTTCAAAGAAAAAAACGTAAAGAGCATATTCTACATGATATTCTTTGAGAGAAAGAAATGACAGGATGAGCTTAGAGGGAAAGAACACAACTGAGCTCCCTCAGGGATGAAAATGCTATGAGTATTATTCACTGCTTAGGTTATATTAAATATTACCAATAAGTACAGATAAAGGAAATAACTAATAATACTTCAGGGCAAAACCCTTAAATGTAATTATGGCTACAAACACACTCCTAAAGAATGAAGCATTTACTCTAAAGCAACAGGTAAAGAAAGTCATGAAACATATTGATCAAAAATGTTGATCACACATCTATACCACTCTAAGGGGTCATCTAGGAGTGTGTGGACAGTGAAGAGAGAAACCTTTGTAGCTGCCAAATAGAAACCAGCCTGAAATGGTAAAGAAAAAGCGATGGCTTACCCACAACCACATCACTTGCTTTGTGATGTGCTATAATCAAATGTCAGTAGCAAATAAGTTTCCTTAAGTTAACCAAGAAAGAATCAAGGAATGGAAGAGTGACAAGCCCTGGGCCAGTTCTGCCCTCTGAAGCCTACCAGTTCATTTTCATGCTGACTTGCACTGCCCCTGCTATGAGAGCCCCTGGGCCCAGAGCAAGCTGCCAGCAATTCCAAATGGAAAGGCAGCCTCACAAAATGACCACAGTGTCCCCAAGGAGGAAACAACAGCAACAAATTCATTTACACTTATGCCCTAAAATGGATTTTAACTCGGGTCTCTAGCAGAGAAGAGAGGATGCATTAACCTTCAGTGACACTGAGATCCAGAAAATGAAAAATAATTTGGTAAACCACTGGCCCATCATGTAGCCTTATCCCTTAAGGTAATTAAATCCAGCTGAGATATTTAAGCTTAAAAACCACCCACTGCACATCCACACTTGATTTGTTTGTAGGAGCCATTTACATGAAGATTTTTAACCCAAACAGTATATGTTCCACATACTGAATTTTATAAGTATCAACTTTCAAAGCCACCTAATTAAATTAAAAGTGAAAATTCAGGTAAAACACTTAGCGCAGTGCCTGGCACCTCCTGAATGCTCACTGAAATTATATTTAACAATTCCTATTAATTCTATGAGTAAAGAAACCTCAGAGGGTATTCCCAACATGTTTTAGTGAAGCATTTTCAGGAAGTGGTCCTTCCATCTTTGAACCATTGTAACCAATTAAATGACAAACTTTGAATATGTTTCCTTGACCCAAAATACAAGTACAATTAACATATCTATTATCAAAGATAGTCTCAGAACTTCAAAAATGTGAAAACCTTACCACAAAAGAGAAGACAGAATAGTCTCTTATTTCTATAGGAAAACACTGTGTTTTATTTTCTGGCCTGCACTTATTAACGTTCTATTTGTAAAGCTATGATTATGAGAGCTGGACAAGGCCACCGTCTTCCCTTACTGTAACCATACTAAGTGGTACTCAAACCAACTTAAAGAAAATAGTTGCCAATGCAACAATTGCTCTCTAGATTACCTTAGAAAGATATTTAAGAGACAACATACATGGTACAGTGAATTAGTAAATGCTGTCTGTGCTTCTATTCACACATCAAATGCCATATTAAGAGAGATTTAAGAGAAATTTAAAAGATATTTAAATTTCTTAAACAGAAATATAAGAAACGCAGTTGGATTAAAGTAGACAGCAACAAAATAGTCTTCCTAAATTTTCTCTGGTTTTAAGGAGTGTGAAACATAAAGTTTCCACATAAAGGAAAAGTTGGTGAGGCAGCAGTCATCCCAACAGACTGCCATTGACAGTCAATTCTGTTCTGGGAGGTCCGGTTTCCAGGTATTTCCTAAGATTTGGGATTTACTAGAAATCATAAAATAATCATCTGTCTTTAGGAATGTGCATAATTAATGCTAAAAAGACGGTTTTAATATATGGGAAGTGGTCATTATATAAATTACTTCACTTTTTCAAATGTAATGACTACGGAGTCACTTTTAAATAACACACTGATTGAAAGATTAACAGAAATTTAAGAGACACAGTCGGATTAAAGTAGACAGCAACAAAACAGTCTCACAGGGTAGCTGCTATAAGAAATTAAAGAAAAAAACCAGGTTCATAAGTGTGACATGTAATGCTGAATAATGTCACAAATATATATTAAAATTATAGGATAAAACATAGCAAATGAAAGACCAAACAGACAACATACACAGTACAGTGAATTGGTAAATGCTGTCCGTGCCTCTATTCATGCACATCAAATGCCACGCATTCATGCCCCAAATGATCTCTAATATGACCGCCTAGAATTATCACGTATATCTCAGTTTCTTAAAGTTAGATTACTATATAATAATGAGTCACCTAAATGTATTTGGAATTCTTCATATATATATATATAGATGGATAGAGGTATTTTTAAATGCATTTTGGAGGAAAAAACAAGTCAGTGAGATTTTTCACGGGACACCTATTACCATCTAATAGAATATTAATGTCCTAGACAACACACTTGGAAACAGCTCAGACAGATAATAGGAATCTGTTTTAGAGTTGAAAACAAATATTTCCTTTAGGATTATGAAGATAAGCAAACATTTTCCAAATATTTTATCACATGATATTGAACAGGAAGCAGGTTTTGCTATTAGAAACCTATCCACGTAAGAATACAAAAATTCTAAAAAATGTTTCTATAACTAAAATAATAGCCCAAAAACACACAGATAAAATGTATATAATCAAGAATTCCAAAAAAAAGTGCCTGAGTTGAGACATAAGTCTACTACAAAGGAAAATCTTTGCAATTAGGAACCACCATACCCTTACATTTTCTTTCCCAAAGCCTATTTCTCAATTTCATTTTAGTTTAAAATACAGGAAATAATTATTTCATAGTTAAATGCTTGTCTTTAGCCAGTCTTAATCAAGCTTATTAAGTAAAAAGATCTGGTCTTGTGCTCCGACATAAACCAATGTAAATATTTTGGAGGAACACTAAACTTGGCCTTTCTCAGCAGCTGCTTTGTTGGAGAAATGTTGTAAAAGAAACTACCGATCTTTTTATTTTTTTAGTTGAGGTGGGTAAGACACACAAAGGTAAATGACATGAGTAACTGTTTCTGAATAGAAATAAGGTTCAAGCCAGAAAAAGAAGAAAAACATGTATATCAACAAAAAACACAACTGATAAACTAAACCATCTGGAAGCTAATGAAAATGCTTATTTGGGCAACGCTGTTCCCTCAGGAAAGCAAATGTATTGCCATTACTGAATCCAAAACAAATATTTCCTTGAGGACTCTGAAAATTATAATGGTTCCAAAATGTTTTATCACTTTTCACTAGGTCAGTCAGTCTCCCTTA
Source organism: Sapajus apella (assembly GCF_009761245.1). Lineage (NCBI taxonomy): Eukaryota > Metazoa > Chordata > Mammalia > Primates > Cebidae > Sapajus > Sapajus apella. Next base: position 8,357,525 of record NW_022436947.1, read on the forward strand.
AGGAAGCATTTTTCTAGTAAGACAACATAACCATTATGAACATGTTGCCGTGGTCTACCTTCGAGATGCAGTAAAGATATGAAATTAGGCTACTCCAGAGAATTGATACTCTCCCTCCTCCCACATATAAGTAAGACACAGTTAAACAAACTTTTTGAGCAGTCTCAACTATTTAATAAATAAGAACACCACAAAATCTGTCTATAAATAAAAGAAACATGCCCTGAATCCCTAGATTTACTTAGTTCCCAGGTCACCCACCTGCCACAGCCCTGCCCCTCAACTGCTGGAAGGCAACCTCCAGTGGTTTTAGGTCCTGCTCCCCTAGAGGGTCCCCTACCCCCAAGTGTCCACCTTCAGGATCAGAGAGTCCTGGTTGGGCACAAGAGGCCTCCAGATCTCCCAGTGAATGCTGAATGATTCAGACTCACCTCTAAGCAAGCAGGGAAGATATTTATCACATAGGAGCCAAGAATCCCAGATCGTTTACTCACCAGCTATTTCTACTTTGCTATACCTGATTTTTCCCAAGGCAGAAATTTTTATCTTTATCAGACAGAAACTAGTAGAACAAACAATGCAGCTTAGAAAAAAGCAAAACAAAAAACAAACATGGTATCTATCACATTATTAATTTAAACCATTTGAAAATACTTTTTTTTTTTTTACAGGTCAAAAATTACCAAATACTGGTTATTTCCTATGGTCCAACCTAACAATTATAGCGGCAGAAAGCTCCGATACATCTGGGACATCACAGCACTTTTTGCAGAGCACTGTAGCCTTTATAGAACTCTGTGCATTTAACTGCATCAGATACACTAGAAATAATTTTACTAGGATATACCACAATATACGCATGTGACATAAATGTGCAAGCAAGTCAACCCAAAAATCCCAATTGTTAATACAGACCTAATAACATCATCCATGTAACTTTTGTTTACAGCATGACACCAGTAAACTGTCTTCATGTAAAAATGGTAGTCAGGGGGAGTAAGAGTATGGGACATGAAAGGGAAACTAAGAGGATTTATTCAAGGGTTAGGGCTATTGTGAAGGTTTCGGGGACTCTTGTGGGATCTATGGGAAAAACAATCTCTGATTCCAGCTTCACCAGAGCAGACTAAGATGATGTTTCTGACTCCCTATGGCTAAGCTTTGCCATTGCCTGAAAGCCTTGGGGTTATTGACAGTCTGGTATTAAAGACAGGCTTTCAAAGATGGCTGCATCAGGAGCAAGGCCAAGTGCCTAGAGCAAGAATACTTTTCCCCAACTCCTCAGCCTATATGCTAATCAACAGTGATCAAGTCAGACAATCAAAAGTGCCCATTCTTAAATCAGCCTGATAAAACAGTATCGATCAGACCCATTCAGGTGCCCTGTCTCCCTTAGGAAACCCAATACATATAAAGCAGACTTGGTGTACTCTCACCATTAAAAAAAGGATGCTGTCTACCTCCACTCTTCCTTCATTACTGCCAGCGTTATTGCATGTTTTTATTTAATAAACCTTCATCAGCTCAAATGAAGGGTTGTTATTAGTCGAGCTAACAGCAAATGATTATGCTCCAGAGAGATATCAGTGCTTGTTGGTGCATTAACAAAGAGGAGAAGGGCTGAGGTCAAGCATGTGTCAATGTAAATGAGGCGATATTAGGTACTAAGGACTTAATGCAATAGACTGCCAGGGAGATAATGGAATTTACAGGATAAGGCAAATTAGATGAAGTTATTGATAAGTGAATGACAAAATGCTGTCAAAGAAAAGGACCTTTACTTGTGAATTTCTTCTTTAAAGTATCTTCAGATCTATCTTGGAAAATAAAACTCAAAAACAGGATCAAATGTGACTTCTTGCTTCATGACAGAACTCACCCCATTACTACCATGAAATGCAGACTTGTTCTAAAAGCATACCATTTTATTAAGCTTTTCTTAAGCATTCTTTGGGTTCCCTCTTTTGTTGTTGGTTTTTTTGTTTTTCCTCTTTAAACATCAGGGCATGCTGCCACAAATAATTCCCATATTTTATTAAAGCAAAAGTGATATTTCTTTTTTTCCTCCTCAAGTAGGGGAAGCCAGGTCTTCTAAAAGACTCTATCATACTCTCAGCCTGAGCCTCACCGAACGGCAGCATCTGAGAGATGAAAAGTAAAAGAGACCTTTAAAGGTTGTCAAGACTGGGGTCCCACCCTAATTTCACAGATTAAAAAAAAAAGTGAGACCTATAATGATATTTTTTTCTTAGGCTTTGCATTTCTCCCAAATTACAAAAATAATACCTACTCAACCAAGAAAACCTGAAAAACACAGAAAATTACAAAAGAAAAAGGCTATCATACTGTCACTCATCTGATGCAGTGATATATATTTTAAGCTAATTCTTTCCAATCATTTTTCCATGCAAAGTGTTTTCAAAAATAATTGCTTTTAAACATGCTTCTTCCATTTGGCAATACAGTGGGAGCAAGTCCCTATCCCTAAACATTACATTTAGTATTTCCATACTAGTGCATGAGTATAAATATACATACAATGACTTAAACCAATTCCCTATATTTAAGTCACTGCTATCTTTTTACTTTCATAGATCTTACTGTGATAAGTACCCTTGTATACATATTTTTAACACAAAACAGTTCCAATTCTTCATTCTTTCCTTAAAATAAAATTCTAGAAGTGGATCCCAAGTGCTAAGCTATGCATAGTTGTAGGGGTTCTGATGTATAACTCCAAATTAAGAGCCTAATTTCTTCTAAAAGACCTTGTAACAGATCTGTTCACAATTACTTTCCTGATGAGATTAAACTATACCTATACTTGACACTGTAAGAGAAAGATAATTGTAAATTGCTCATAGGAAAGCTTAGAAAAAAACCTTTTTTGTTCCTAACCTCATGGTCCCTTCAATTCCCAGTTCCCATCAGTGTTCTATAAGAGAGCATTAAAACCTGGGTTTCTACTACAAACGGCAATAGAAGAGACCGCTAGGAAAGCCATTCTCTCTTAACAAGCATCCGAAAGTCACTCACCCCATCATGTTGTTACTCTGGGACAAGAAAAAGTTACAGAACAACTCTCTTTTTAAGAGTTGGCAAAGGAGGTCTCAGAGTCACTTCAGGCTCACACTTCAATCAAGACAATTTCGCCCACACTCTGCAAGAGCCCCAAATCCATTAGAAACGCTCAGCACTTACACAGCTCTTTACTAACATGAACTATTAAAATCCCACAAAGGAATGATAGAGGAATATGGCTTTTTTTCATTTCAAGAGCTAGGCAACCACAAGTAATTAGTATTGGGATGAATCTCAGAGATAATAGACTTCTTTAACAAGCTCCTCCTATCTTGTCAAGCCAAGCAAAAGCTACTGATTAGAATTCTCAGACCATCATCAAGTAGAGACTGAAGTCTCCTATCAACAACATGGATTGTCAAATCAGCTGCAATTTACACAAATATCTAGTTCCCATCTGGCCACAGACTGGCCAATCAAAAATCTGTTCAAGAAAGGTCATATGTGACGTTGAAACCAGAAATATGAAGGAGGATAGCAGCAAATGACTTAGGTATTCTTCTTTATTTCAAGTATTCTTTCTGTAGACTCAAGTGTGTAAACACAGTCACACTTGGTTTGTGTGATTAAAACAGGTATGCATTAGTGATGGTAACAACGGAATAGAAATGCTACTCAGTGTAAACAAGCCCAGACTCCTGCATTTTCTTTTTACCTGGCACTGGGAAATAACAATGGTGATACCTACACCATTTTAAATTTTTATGCTGTTTTACATTTTACAAAGCACTTTACCTGTACTATATTTCACTTTTATTCTCATAAGCATTCTATAATGTAGACGGGTAAGTATCTGTTTATCTGTTCTACAGATAAGGATACTAAAAAAACAGAGAAATAATGTGATTTATTCATCTAAGCTCAAGGAACTGGTAAGTTGTTGAATCAGACTAGAACTAAGAACTTCCTGCTTTTAAATCCACTGTTTCTACTATGACACACTACACATATCCACCACTTGTCAATTAGTAAATATATTATCTAATTTCAATCCATTAAATCCCTCCAGTAGGTCACATCAGGACCCACAGCAAAAATGCACAAATTAGAGCATCAAGATGACAGTTCTGAAGGGTGCAAGTCAATCCAAACCTGGAGAATCATCTAATTTAACTACTAACCTAAACCTATTTGACCAAATAATCAGACTATAACATCAGAATAAAAGCCAAACACTCATCAGCTCTATCCCAAAACTACAATCAATCACAATTGTTAATACAAACTAATAACGTCATCCCTGTAACTTCTGTTTACAGCATGACACTAGTAAACTGGTCTTTATGTAAAAATGGTGGTCATGGGGAATAAGAGTATAGGACACGCAAGGGAAAATAAAGGGGATTCATTCAAGGGTCATACCTGAATACACACAACAAAAATACATACTTTATTGTATGCATTCATTCATACAATGAAGTATGGCAACAAAGCAACTTCAAACAATAAACTTCTACATAAATGTGAACATCACCCCATGTGATGTGTGCCTTACATAAATACTTGTTTTCCAACTACTTACAGCTCGCTAAATGAAGACAAGGACAATAAGAAGTGCTCAATTCCACAGAACAAGCTACACCCTCCACCAACAGTTCCAAATCTGTCTGTATATTGGCATTACCTGGAGAATGTCAATAACCAAAGTAAGTGGCCCACCCCCTAGAGATTTATATTTAATTGGTCTAGGATGCGGTCTGACTTTAGAATTCTTGCAAGATCCCCTAATGTGCAGTGTGGGAATCACTGCGCCACAGCCAAGCAAGCCAAATGGAAATTGCTGAACCTTGTAGGCTTTAGTGCAATAAAACAGAATTTTCGTTGGCTTTAAAATAAAAGAGGCAAATGAACAGTAGATTAAAAAAGCAAAATTTTTTTTTAAAAAAAGGAAAACTAATACAATAACCAGGTGCCTATCAAACAATCTGGTTTCTAGAAACCCCAGCCTTCAAAAAACAAATATAAATAAAAAGGGCCTTGAGCAGCATGAAAAATAGCTACTACAAAGCCCTGAACTTTTACTCTGTAACAGAAAAATAAAGGTGTCACAAAACTACTCACTTAATTATAGATATAAAAAAACAAATTACTCATTTTGTTTTCAGCTTTTCCTAAATCTTCTTGAAGGGAAGATCAGAATGAAGGGGGGTCCCATATGTGGCTAAAAGCAGGTACGGCTGACCACCCCTATTTAAATAGCAAACTCCACCACCCCTACCCCAACCCCCAGTACTCCCAGTCTCCCTTTCTTATTGTATTTTTCTCCATAATAATTAGACTTACCATAATATGAGAGACACTATTTGTTCACCAGCTGTCTCTTCCCACTAGCAAGTAACATCCTCCAGTTAAGGCCACCTTCACAGATACACATACCAACAACAGAAGTTATCAACAATGGCATTATCACCTGTTAAAGACCCAATCATTTGTCTCTATAAAAATATGTGCCAGATTATTTCCAGATAAATTATTAGCATAGAATATTGGCCTCAGTCTTTTAAGCTGCTCTTCTACACAAGGAACAGATGGGCTTTAGTAATGGCTATTTCATTATTGATCACTGATATATTTTTATCATGTTGTGGAGAAATCCATATGAAATATTGGAACATTGTTGTACAGTCACTGAAACACTTTCAGGTTTAGTCCAATAAGCTCACTAGAATATTCCAGCTCCTGTTATCTACAGGGTTTTCACATCGATACTCTTCCCAGAGTAATAAGAAAAAACAGTTGTGAGATCTCAAAAACTTTCAAGCCAGATGAAAGGGATATATATTTTGGCCCCCTTTTTCTTGCTTGCACATTAATCGTTTCGCAGTGGATGCATGATCACTCATTCCTTGTGCATAAAGAAAAGAAAATAAGATCAGTCTGTTTACTAATGACACAATTTTATTGACACAAATAGAAGCAACCTCACTGGTCCACTGGTCCTCCTATCTAAGTACTCACAGAAACAGCAGCTTAACACCAACTCTTCTAACACTAAAACATTCTGATGACAAACACCTTCCAGTACTGATCTGGCTTATATCTAGTGATGATACACAGTGGATTAACATATTTAGTTACCGAAAAGTAAATTTTACAAGCTGATCTTGGATAGTTTACCAACCAATTACATTGCTTATCATTATACAATCAATGGGTACCCTATGAACATATTTTTAATGTAGACCAAGTAGGTAATTGATGACACCGAATCTGAAATTTGTCCATGCCAAATCCCAAAAATATAACATAGAATTGTGGGTCTTGGTGACCCATCTGTGCATGTGTTAGAGCAGACTAGAATTGCTTTCTGAGAAAAATCCTATCTGCCCGCAGGAGTTCCTTTAACTTTGAAAAAGGTGGGCTGGCCTTTCATTCAGATACATGTTGATGTTGGGTCAAGAAGAAAAGGAATCAAAACTGCTTAATTCAACCCTACTTCAACTTTCACTAGCTCAAAAGAAGTCCACCTCCAAGACGGTTTTTGAGATTATAACATGAAAGCAATCATCATATCATTTCTATCAGTAAAATTTACCAATTTATTATAAATAACATTTCAAAAACTAATTTATACTGCATATACTTTACGTACACAGTTTAATATCTCACTTAATCCTCTCAGCAATCCTTGGAGATACATATTCTTTTTTTTTTTTTTTTTTTTGAGACAGAGTCTCACTCTGTCTCCCAGGCTGGAGTGCAGTGCAGTGGCAGGATCTCAGCTCACTGCAACCTCTGCCTCTCGGGCTCAAGCAATTCTCCTGACTCAGCCTTCCAAGAGTAGCCGGGACTATAGGTGGGTGCCACCATGCCCACCTAATTTTTTGTATTTTTAGTAGAGACGGGGTTTGACCATGTTGGCCAGGCTGGTCTCAAACTCCTGACCTCAGGTGATCTGTCCACCTTGGCTTCCCAAAGAGCTGGGATTATAGGTGTGAAGCACCACCCCCAGCCTGGAGATAGCATATTATTCTTAACTCCAACTTTCGGCAGATAAATTACTAAACACAAGTCACCAAGCTAGTAAGAGTCAAAGTTGGGATTTAAGGATCGACGACCTAACCCAAATAAAGACCCATGCTGACATTCACAACCCTCCATGTTATCCAACGATTACAAAGGATCTTGTTAACTAAAAATACTACAAATATACTTACTTTTATTACACAAGATCTCAGAAAACTATTCAATTAAATAGCTACCCTACTCTATTTATCCCAGATATGGTCACATTTTCCCAGTGTAAGTGAAATAATTCCACTACACTATTCTCTCAGCAAAGCACTCTGGGATCCTCTGAGAAGAAGGCAGCCATATAAATATAAGTTGTTATTATAATTATCATAATAATCCTTATCTGACTACATAGCTATGGATTCTTTTTAAAAGGCATATAAATAAAGAAAGACAAAATGATTAAGAGACATTCAAAATCTCTACAATCTCAGGAAGGCTTCAAAATGAAAAAATTATTTTAGTCACAAGCCTTGTGACTGTCAGCTAAAGTGCTTCGAAACTATTTGCACTGGCTTGGTTTCCAGTGATTGAATGCAATTATGAATTGACTTCTATGGGATGATAAATCAGAACTTGTGTAAGTGGTTTTCAAAGCTCATCTGTGCAATTTTAGTTCGATGCAGACTTCTACACAAATTTTCCCTTAAAAAAAAAAGTTTATGAAAATATTAACTATCATGAAATACCTTCCTGGTTAGCTCATGCCACTGGGAAGAAGCTGCTATTCTTATATTAATAATTCTTCCCCGAATTAATCAGTCTTTGTACGTTAGAACCAGCAGCTGGAGTGTTTTGAGTGATAATGAAACCTGTAACAAGGCATCTTCAGCCGTCTTTTCAAGACAATAAGGGAATTAAAATTTCAATTTAAATGCAGAGGTTTGAAACACGCTTCACTGGCAAAATTACTTCAATTAATGTGAGTGGAATACAAAGGACAGACTGCAGAAATGTGATGCAGCAACCAGAAATTATGTCATTAATGTGCTTGCATCAACCCAGCACAATGACTGCAAAGGTCTAATTTAAACCACACATATCACAGAGCTACAGGCTACAATATTAATCAAGTCTCTGATTTCAATGTGATGGATACAGGCTTCTTGTAAGATCATTTTTAGCTTTTCATAAGCCAACAGCGGCTGTTTACCTTGAAGAAAGAAACAAAAGGCCAGACCTATTTGCAGACGTTCCCTGTCATGACAATTTAATTATTTTATGCAATACTCAGGTTATCATATCAAAAGAAGAAATAAATATCTCACCTACAAGCCAAGCCTATAGCTACCAGACCAGTCTGATGGTGAAGTAGGAATAGCAGGAGCTGCCAAGAGCAATGGGTCGCCATAGAGTTACTTACTCTGGATTTATTAATCTATTCTGAGTAGAGATTAAATTACTAAGCATCTGCATCTGACTTAAAATGGAAATGCAAAATCTTCTGACAAATAAATCCAAGGAAATCAGGGAGTTTTGAAAGACTAGATTGTTTTGTCTTCACTTTCCACTGATGTCTTTTAGCAAAGATTTCCATTTGGACCCTTGAGATGCCTTAAGTAGATTTTACTTCTAACAGCACATAACCAAGGGGAAAAAATGTGATTGTTTTTCATGTGAAGCCCAATAAAAGAGCAATTATAGAGCTTACTACTCACTTTTATATACAGAAGACCAAGTTGAAGGTATCTCCCAATCTTTTAAGTGCACTTTAAATCCTGCCTCCACGAAATCTCTGTATATTGGAATATACAAATCATTGTGTATTGAGATATGCCAATTCCCCAGATCATGCAAAGTTGTAAAATGGTAATGATATGAGAAGTGGAGTTGTTGAAAGAAATAAGTCAACAAATGTAACATATTTCAAATAGTACCAGCACATAGTAAGTACTCAATATATACTCGCTAGTGTTATCATTGTCATTCATTTAATTATTACAAAAAGGAAAGGTTAAAAACTAGAGAACCTTTCCATTAAACAATAAATAATGAAGAAAAGGCAGAACAAAGCTCCCACAAAAGAAACACCTTTTTCTCTAGGTAGTGGTATTAAAGTCTTCCAGATAGTCACCCATTTAGCTAACAATTTGTGAACTCTGACTATATGAGATACACTATGCTAAGAACAGGGTAGACAAAAATAGATAAGACAAAACCCCTCCCCTCAATGACCTACTACACAAACAAAAAGAATTATATTAAAATGAAACATACGATGTAATGGAAACATAAAGAAAAGCACCTAGCTATCTGAATATGTGGAACATTCAGACAGTTGATGAAATTTGAGCGAAGTCTTAAAAAATAAGTCATCATTTTCCAGGCAGACAGTATTGGGAATCAGTTCAGGGAAATATATGGTCAATTAAAAAAGAAAAATATATCACATCCTTATGCACCAGCAACCAATAGCTAGAAGCCTTAATAAATAAATAGCTACTGTTTCAAAAGACAAGAAAAGGTAATACCCAGAAATAAATCTAACAAAATATATATAATATCTCTAAGGAATATATTGCTAAGCATTATTGAAGGACACAAATGAAGATTTTAATAAATGAAAGGAATACTATGTTCACAGATGACTTAACATTGCAAAGATAATCTCTTAAATTCAATCGATTAGCTACTGAAGGTTCAAGTGATTCTCCTGCCTCAGCCTCCTGAGCTAGCTGGGATTACAGCCATGTACCACCATGCCCACCTAATTTTGGATTTTTAGCAGAGATGGAGTTTTACCATGTTGGCCAGACTGGTATCAAACTCTTGACCTCAAGTGATCTGCCCACTTCAGCCTCCCAAAGTGCTGGGATTACAGGCATGGGCCATCATGTCCACCCACAAAGACAATTTTGAATAGCAAGATCAGAGAATCTCTTCATATTCTGTCAAGATGTATTATAAAGTTATAGGAGTTAAAACAGTATGGTTTGGGAGCAGGTACAAATAATACCATTGAACAAAATAAAGAACTCAGAAACAGATCTATGCATATGTGAAAACTTGGTGATATCTGACCAAAATAGCATTATAAATCAGTAGGAAAATGATTCAATAAACAGCCTGAGCCAAGCGGCTATATAGAAAAAAGATAAAATTAGATCCTCCTTAAATGGACTTTTGATAGGTTCAAGAAGAAAACAGAGGAGATTCATTGGAATGGAAAAAAATTTCTTACATCAAAAATCACATAACAGGCTGGGCACAGTGGCTCACGCCTGTAATCCCAGCACTTTGGGAGGCCAAGGCAGGCAGATCACTTGTGGTCAGGAATTCAAGACCCAGCCTGACCTACAAAAATTAGCCAGGCATGATGGCACATGCCTATAATCCCAGGTACTTGGGAGGCTGAGGCAGGAGACTCATTTGAACCTGGGAGGTGGAGGTTGCAGTGAGCTGATATTGCACCCCTGCACTCCAGCCTGGGCGATAGAATTAGACTGTCGCAAAAAAAAAAAAAAAAAAAAAAAAAAATCACATAACAAAAATACTGAGAAATTGAGACTTTTTTGCATTAAAATTTTTAATTTATTTGTAACAAAGACACCATAAACAAAGGAAAAACCCCCAACTGGGAGAACATATTTACAATCCATCTAACAGGCAAGAAGAATATTAGAATATATAAAGAACCAAACAGAGAAAATGGAACAAAACCTCCAGAAAATGTGTCTTACACACTCTTTTGTGGACATGACTGTTCTTCCTCCCTGTTCCACCCACACCCCCACCCCAACCAAATAGTTTTATTGATTATTATCATACCCAACCTGGCTCAATCTAGATCTTAACCCTAGATCTCTGAATTAGGGGGAAAAAAATAAGATTTTCTTCTGTAAAGGTGGAAAGATGTAGACACAGCCTATGCCCCATTTTCCCTTAACACCCAACCTCCTCCCTCACACATGGTAGAGACCAGTCTTCAGTAGAACAATGAAGAGGACATGCAGAGAAAACACACAGGCAACATTCCACACATACTCTTGTTCCTTTGTCAGACTGGTTACATGAGTCAAACAATTATTTTTACTTAAGCTAGCTAGAGGTGAATTTCTGTAACTTAAAACCAAGAATTTAAAGTATTTAATGAGTCTTGAATATGTCAGAAAAAAAGGGACAGTATTCATTATTGATTAGCCATTCAGTAAATAAATAAGCCCTTAAGTAAAAAGACCATAACACAAAAATCTGAAATCCTAAAATGAACATAATTAACACAGAAATAAATTCTAACAACTTATTTTAGTCTGTGGCACTTACTTAAAAACAAGCCCACTCCAAAAAATCGTGATTCAAATAGATGTATATTTGCCACATAAATATATACATGCTTATCTATTCTGATTGCTGAATCTTGATGATTTAGCACAAGCTGCATTCATAATGCATCAATCAACACTAAAGGTGAAAAGTAATTTTTTTTCTATCAGACACCCTATAGTCATTATTATTAAAGAAGATGCCACTTTAAAAAAGATGCTGAAAATAGCCAATTCTTTTGTCACTCCCAAGAGCCAATCTTTTCTTGTTGTTGTTGTTTTGGGTTCTTTTTGAGACAGTGTCTTGCTCTATCACCCAGGCTGGAGTACAGTGGCACGATCATGACTCACTACAGCCTCGAACTCCCAGCCAAGGGCCAACTATTATTAATCTCCTTCCACTGTGGAAATGGACCATTCGGTCTTATCACATAACCAGGTTTTAATATCTGATAAAATATCATGGCACTTCTCACTCCTTGGTTACCAAATTTCCTTAAAAAGCTTCTTAGGAAGGACTTTTAGCAACATTCTTCTTGGAAGTCCGAATGAATTGGAACTACTTAGAGCATTGAATCTGTGTCTCTACCAATTCTCCTCAGTGTTTTTTTCCAGTGTTAAAGCCAATCTAATTTGGTGAAACAAAGATAAAGGGCTTCCACCTACTGTGGGGAAGAAAAAGACAACAATTCAAATAGAGCCCATCTGCTGCTGAGAGCTCCTATAGTCCTCAGCCAACTCTGAATGAGATGGAAGTGGGATTGGGTAGCTAGAAGGGAAGGGAGAAAGAGCAGCCCTCTCTAAGAACCACAGGCCCTGGAAAGTTAGGTTTATTAGGGAGCAAACTCTGTATTTCTATTTTTTTATTCATCTTCTTTCACTCGGCCACATGAACCACCAATTGCATCCTTCTGGGAACTTTTAGCAGTTCAGAAAGTAGCATGCACAATGAACTAAGATAGAGGCTAAAGGCTAGATTGTGGAGTACTCTTGCTCAATAAAGTTTCTTCCAGTATTAATTTTCCAAAACTTTATTTCTTAACAATTTCAAGGAAAAAAACAAAGCCCTAATGTAAAATTTCCTTCAAAAAATGTGTGGAACACTAGTATGTAAATCTTCGGAAGTTCTGTCTCATGTAGATTTCATTCTTTAAAATTGGATTCATTAACTATGTTCCTCTGAAGCTAAAAAACACTTCTCATTACCATTCTAACCTGATTTAAGTACTGGTTTCTTACTATTATATTTCTTGCCATTGTTACAAAGGCAGATAATACATAAATAATAATCACCTACCATTTCAAACACGAGAATTAGAAAGAGAACCAGTCAGGCTTCAGCTGTAAGGGCTCATGAATCCCAAGAGTGCAGTTTGTAATGTGCTATACGCATTACAGGACTCAGAGAGAACAAAAGAGAGTGCTTTTACATCTTAACAAAAATGACCCTTACCAGCATGTCAGTAGCACTGAGATAGTGCTTGCTGGCCATGCACTGTTCCAGCTTTTGAGGCACTTGCTTGATATTCTCAATTTCATCCAGCAAGTTCAGGACGTGCTTATGCTCAATTCCTTCAATCCAGAGTTTCCGAAGCTCATCCCGTTTGCAGTGTAACAGCATCTTGCATGAAAGCAGGTTCTCTTTTACCTGCAATAAAACAGATTCAGTCTTTGGTTAGTCCAAAGTCTTGCCGGTCTAAACCTGTAAACTAGTTAGTAGTCTTCACTGGTACTACTGCACTTAGCAGTTCCTAATTCCCATTGCCACTTACTCTCCTTAGTCTGCCTCCAATATTCTAATCCTGGTTCTGGCATTGACTCACTTGGGCACATCTCCACCTCCCTCTGTTTATAATTTCTCTCCCATGAAATGAGAAAACTACTCCCAACCTACCTTTGAGTGAATCTAGAAAAAACTACTAAAGAGAAAGCACTCTGAAAATATGAAGTAGCACATAAATATTAATACATCTAAAAAGGGAATGATCAATGTGAGAGTCCATGCTATTATACCTTCCCCAATTCTCCTTGCAAATTTCTTATCCAGCTGATAGGTCACTTGGTTCATGCTTCTAGCTCTAGAACTCCAGCTAATGTTTAAAACCAAGAAACTGGATGCTCAATTCAACTGACTAAAATAAAAATAACCCCATCTTCCAAAAGAGAGTAGGCACAACCACAGACAATATCAAAATAAAAGGACATACCAAGGCTTTTTTTGCCTTACATTCTAAATATTAGATATTAAATAAGACAATTCCCACCACTCCTATAGATCTGCACAGTATAGTAACTAGCATGGGCAAAACATGACAAAATAAAGGGGAGAGGAGAGGAATGCAGGAGGTAGTTGTGATGTACCTCATAGGAATAAGTCTTTATTTGCTCCCCTAATTGAAAATTTTCAATTTTTTCAACATGGAAAAATTTTAAAAACCATGATCTTTCAAAATTCACAGAACTACTTTCATATATTTTTGATAGTCCTCACATGTATTTTTATTTAAATTCGAGTCTAATATTTCTTTACAGTTTTGTTTCTGGTTTTTGTTTGAGGTAACATTTTCCACATGAAGACATCTCAAGTATATCACGTGGTAAGTTTTGCCAAACGCACACACCTGTATAATCCAAACCTTCATCAATACATGGGACACATGAATCACCGCAGAGAGTCTACCATATTTTTGATAACTGAAAATCTATATTCTTCATCTACAAGATTTGGTGTGATGATGAAAATATTCACTGACACTATACTTCTGGTGATTACAAAACTATATTTCAACACTTACCCAACAAGCATGGAAAATATGAAGGCAAAATGCTAAGATTAAAAGGTTTCTTGAAAAAGTACCTAATCCCTTCCTACAACTTCTTGACAACACCTAAATCATGCTTCTATGAAACTCTCCCACGTTTAAACAAACAAGCAAAAAAAAGTCTTGAATAAGAAGACCTTGTAACCTCTCTTAATAAGTAAAATAGACTGATTATTGATTGGGGGGGGGTGCAAAGACCCTGAAGAAGATGATTCCAATGATTCTACTCCTTCCTGCAATCCTACCAAAGTAATAGCAAAGAAACTTTTTAAGCATAAAGAGAGAACAGAGAGGGAGAACAGCAGATAAGAGATGATAACAAAACTGTGGAAACTAGCAAGAAGATGGACAGTAGCAACTAAACTAGCAGGCAAGAGAAATCTGAAAACCTTAGCCTGGAGTAGGATTTGCTAACACTAAAAAGGAGGCACCAAATACACTAAAGGCAGAGGTACTGGCTTAAAAGTTTCTATAGGAGTATTTTGAGCCCAAAATCCCTATCAAGCCGCACACATGGGTAATTCCCTCCCCACAGCATTGGCCAAAATCAGGAGCAAATGAATTGGAAAGGTTCTAGACAAAGAAATGCCAGGCACAGGTGAGGGGAGGGCATGAGACAGAAAACAGGAAGATGAAGTCAAAGTGGGATCTATTCAACAGTATGATCCTCAGCGCCCAGGGACCCTCAGTCTTCGTCAAACAGGCTCCAAAACACTGGCAGCTTGACTTTTCACCCCAACACAGAGGACATATGGCTTCTCCCTTGGGAAAGTGAACTGGTCCAAGTGAAAAGATCTATACAGATAGTGACATCTGAGGTTTCAATGAAGAAACTGCTGAGTCCCTACCCAATCATTATAGACAAGCTCCACAGCACGTTCTGAGCTTCCAATCAGCTTTGTAGTTAGTGCCTGTCTCTTAAACACACAAATTAGTTAGCCAAGGATCACCTGACATTCACAGAAAGCCTGCAAAATGGAATGACAGGCATCAAAACAACAACAACAAAAAAAAATTACTGAAGCCGGACATGAGGGAACAGAAACTATGCTGGAAATAGAATTTTGTGAAACTATAATTAACATCCTTAGGAAAAATAAAAGAAGCTATTACATAAATTAAACAAAGACAGGATGATATAAACATTTTCAAGAAATGAAAAACAACTCTTAGAAATTAAAACTGAAATTTTTTAAATCCAATAGAAAGGTTAGAAGGTATCCTTGTGGAGGAAATCTCCAAACAGGAAAACACCAAAAAATGAGATAGAAGGTAAAACAAAACAAGGGGATTGATCCAAAAGGTCCAATACTTACCAGATAGGAGTTCCAAGGAAGGAAAAGTGGGAAAAAAAATGGAGTGAAAAAAATAGTTTTAAATAAATTAAATAATTTTTTTTTAAAAACTGCCTGCCCAGTGCAGTGTCTTATTATAATCCCAGCACTTTGGAAGGCCAAGGTAGGGGACTGCTGGAGCTCAGGATTTCAAGACCAGCCTTGGCAAAACAGGGAGTCCTTGTCTCTACAATAAATTCAAAAATCAGCCGGATATGGTGGCACATGCCTGTAGTCCCAGCTACTTAAGAGGTTGAGTCAGGAGGATCACTAGAGCCTGGGAGATTGAGACTGCTAAGAGCCATGATTGTGCCACTGCACTCCAGCTTAGGCAACAAAGCAAGACTCCAGTTTGTTTGGTTTTTTTTTTTTTTAAGGAGAAGAAAGAAAAAAATAATGCCAGAACGAAAGACACGAGTTTTCAGATTGAAAAGGCACACCAAGTGTTCAAGAAAATGGAAGGTAAAAAGACCTAAGCCAGGACACATTATTCTGGCATGTAATAACACAAGACATAAAGAGACAATCATAAAAGCTGTCAAAGAAAAAAAGGAAAAAACAGAACCTATACAAAGCCTTGTGAATCAGAATGACATCGGATTTCTCTCAGCAGCAACATTAAAAGCCACAAAACAAAAAAATGATATACCTTCAAAATTTTAAGACAGAATGATTTCCCGGAAGAACTACCAATCAAATATGAGGAAAGAATAAAGACATTTTCAGGCATGCAAGCTCTCAAAAACTCAACTTCATATGCACTGTATCTCAGCAAACTACTGAAGAATGTGTTCCACACAAGAGAAAACAGAAGAGAAGAAACAAGGGATCCAGGAAATGCAATACAGAAGAAAGGCAAGAGGACTATCCAATCAGCAACTTCAGGAAAACAACAACACAATTGCATAAGAGAAAACATAATCACCGTGTGCTGTATGGCTTGGATGTAAATATTAGTGTAGTTATAAAAAGGTAAGTACTGATCATCTATTTAACCAAAACTAGAATACAACTACATAGAGAGGATGAAGAAAGAGGATGTGGTGGGATGGGGGAGAGATTGGGAAGGGGGCTAACTCCTCATCTTCCATAGTTGGAAGCTAATATACAATATTTAAAATAAAAAAACACAGCACAAGCACACTATTAGAAACAGGAATACCTAAAACAGAAAAACTGAAAGAGTAAAAGCACCTCTGAGATGTTGGAACCGGGACTGATTAGGATTAGGCAGGGAAGTCCAGGCTTGTATCATCATTTGTGATTTTATTTAACTTTTAAACATATCTCTCAAAGCCATTCCTAGATTCCACCGGAGTTCTTAAAGTCTCTGGGTTAAGAACTCCAGCTATCAAATCACTCAATTTTAAATCTCTTTTTTTTTTTTTTTTTTTTTTTTTTTTTCAGATGAAGTCTTGCTCTCTCACCAGGCTCGAGCACAGTGGCACAATCTTGGCTCACTGCAACCTCCACCTCTTGGGTTCAAGCAATTCTTCTGCCTCAGCCCCCCGAGTAGCTGGGACTACAGGCACGCACCACCATGCCCCGCTAATTTTTTTTTCTATTTTTAATAGAGACAGGGTTTCGCCATATTGGCCAGGCTGGTCTCAAACTCCTGACCTTGTGATCTGCCTGCCTCGGCCACACAAAGTGCTGGAATTACAGGTGTGAGCCACCCCGCCTGGCTCCATTTTAAATCTGAGCTTAAATCTGTTAGAATCTGACTTCCGATAGCCTACTTATCTCACCTTGCTACTATAATTCTCAGCTTTTTCCTCTATGTGTAATGGTTACTGCGGAAAGAGTTAAAAATAAATTTTATGTCATACAACACCGAACTAGTAGGCTCTTGATCAGAGTGGGGAACAAACTTATAGGGTGTCAGTGTAAACTCCTATCTGATTGTCAGTTTGGCAAAATCCTATCTGATTGGGAAAAGACAACTGTGGCATTTCACACTAGGATATATACAAGGTAATCAGCTCAATTCTCACTTTTGCTTACTACATGGAAGGAAAAGTGAAGTCAAATTTGTAGGAGGTAAAAAATTGGCATCAGGCTGTATAGAAAATGACATCACCAAAATTCTCTAAACCGCAGTAACAAAGCTACAAACCAACGAAACTACAGGTACTTTTTTGTTTTTTGTTTTTGAGTCGGAGTTTCGCTCTTGTTACCCAGGCTGGAGTGCAATGGCGCAATCTTGGCTCACCGCAACCTCCGCCTCCGGGGTTCAGGCAATTCTCCTGCTTCAGCCTCCTGAGTAGCTGGGATTACAGGCATGCGCCACCATGCCCAGCTAATTTTTTGTATTTTTAGTAGAGACGGGGTTTCACCACGTTGACCAGGATGGTCTCGATTTCTTGACCTCGTGATCCACCCGCCTCGGCCTCCCAAAGTGCTGGGATTACAGGCGTGAGCCACCGCGCCCGGCCTACAGGTACTCTTAATACTAAATTGCCCTGAGGCTTCCGCTTTATGATTAGAAAGTCACAGACAAGAAAAATGTTTTTTTTTTTAAACTGGGGGAGGTCAAGCGTGGTGGTTCACACCTGTAATCCCAGCACTGGGAGGCCAAGGCGGGCAGATACCTGAAGTCAGATGTTCGAGACTAGCCTGGCCAACACGGTGAAACCTTGTTTCTACTAAAAATACAATAATTAGCCGGGCATGGTGGCACATGCCAGTAGTCTCAGCTACTCAGGAGGCTGAGGCAGAAGAACTGCTTGAACCTGGGAGGCAGAAGATGCAGTGAGCAAAGATTGCACCACTGCACTTCAGCCTGGGTGACAGAATGAGACTCCGTCTCAAAAAACAAAAACAAAAAAAACTCGGGGGATAGGGTCCGTCAGCCACAAAAAGGAAGAAACATGAAGAATCTCAAAAACATTATGCTGGCTAGGGGAAGGATAGCTTTAGGAGAAATACCTAATGTAGATGACGGGTTGATGGGTGCAACAAACCACCATGGCATGTGTATACCTATATAACAAACCTACACGTTCTGCACATGTACCCCAGAACTTAAAGTATATAAAAAAAAAATTATGCCAAGCAAAAGAAGCTAGACACAAAAGAGGGTATAATGTACGAAGTTCCAGAACAGGCAAAACGAATCCATAGTGCCAGAATTCAAATCAGTAGTTGCTTGGAACAGGATGTGAGAGAGAAATGACCACAAAGAGGCAGGAGAGAATTCCGGGGTGATGGTAACACATTCAGGGATATATACGTTTGCCAAAACTCATTGCACTGCACTTTCAAAACACGTGCATTTTACTGTATGTAAACTATACCTCAATAAAGATGGAAAATGCAGCCACTATGGAAAATAGTATGGAGGTTCCTCAAAACATTAAAAAATAGAACTACCATATGATCCAGTAATTTCACTACAGGGTCTCTATCGAAAAGAATTGAAATCAGTATGTCAAAGAGATATCTGCACTCCCATGATCACTGCAGCTAAGTGTCCATCAACTGATGAATAAAGAAAATATGGTATAAACACAATGGAATACTATTCAGAATTTAAAAAGAAGGAAATCTGTTCAGGCGCGGTGGCTCACACCTATAATCCCACCACTTAGGGAGGCTAAGGTGAGTGGATCACTTAAGCCCAGGGGTTTGAGATCAGCCTGGGCAACCTGGTGAAAACTCATATCTATAAAAAATACAAAAAATTAGCTGGACATAGTGGTATGCACCTGTGGTCCCAGATACCAGGGAGACCAAGGTGGGAGGATCGCCTGAGCTCAGTAAGTCGAGGCTACAGTGAGCCAAGATCGAGGCACTGTACTCCAGCCTGGGAAACAGAATGAGACCCCGTCTCCAATAATCCCACCAAAAAAAAAAAAAAAAGAAAGAAACTCTTGTCTTTTACAACAACATGGATGAACCTGGAGGACATTATGTTAAGTGAAACCAGCCTGACACAGAGAGATGACTATTGCATGATTTTCCTTATATGTAGAGTCCAAAAATTCAAACTCATAGAAGCAGAAAGTAGAGCAGTCGTTACCAGGGGCTTGGGGTGAGAGGATGGGTTGAGATGTTAATCAAATAATATAATACTTCAGTTAGACAAGAGAAGTAAGTTGAAGAAACCCACTGTACAACATGGTGACTACAGTGAATAACAATGTATTGTATGCTTAAGAATGGATGAAAGGGTACATTCTAAGTATTCTTACCACAAATAACTGACAAGCATGTCAAGTGATGTGCATGTTAATTAGCTTGATTTAGCCATTACGCAATGTTGACGTATTTCAAAACACCATGCTGTATACAATATATGTAATTTTTATTTGCCAATTTTTAAAAATTAAAAAATGAAGTTTTTTTTAATGGTGAAGATGAAACAGAGCTATACCCATCAATGAATAATAACATTCAAATCTTAGAAAAGTACCAAATTCCACTGAAACATTTATTTTTCAAAACTCTGTTCTTTTATAAATGTGATAACAGTATTTTCATTTCATTCTATTTAATTTATAAGGATAATTAAGATTGAAAAATCATGTTACTCTGGTTCTTCCTTAAATCTATGAAAAGTCAGCTTGTTCAAGCCATGACATCAAGTCAGGGACAAATTTCCTTTGCTTTCTCAGAGGTTTAGTAACTTTACTGTTGCTCATAATCACCTGTTCAGCAATAGCTAAAATTTCACAAAAACTGCAAGTCACCCTAACTAGAGACTATTAGAAAAAGAGAAAAGAAAGAACACAGAGCCCAAGAAGCTATTATGAATAGAAATATGAGACAATACAGACAGCAGAGAAGCTGAAATTTTTGCAGACCTCTCTTGGGAAAGATAAAGGGGCGAGAAAAGCTAATGGGGCCTTTGAATACACTCCCTTAGCATTTGCGAGAGGAAGACCAGAGACATATATAGTGAGAGGGGCTGATGGACACAGGCCTGGGGAAGAGAATGGAAGGCTGTAACTTTAAAGTCATAAAATCTGAAAAGTACTAAATTTGGGCCAGGAAGTACAGGCTCATGCCTGTAATCCCAGAACTTTGGGAGGCCAAGTTGGGCAGATTACCAGAGGTCAGGAGTTCAAGACCAGCCTGGCCAACATGGTGAAACTCCATCTCTACTAAAAAATACAAATATTAGCCAGGCATGGTGGTGGGTGCCTACAATCCCAGCTACTTGGGAGGCTGAGGCAGGAGAATCACGTGAACCTGGAAGGCAGAAGTTGCAGTGAGCCAAGATCACACCACTGCATTCCAGCTTGGGCACAAGAGCAAGACTCTGTTTCCAAAATAAAAAAGTGCTGAATTTGGATCAAGAAAAAGATAAAGAAGGGAAG
This sequence comes from Sapajus apella, assembly GCF_009761245.1. NCBI lineage: Eukaryota > Metazoa > Chordata > Mammalia > Primates > Cebidae > Sapajus > Sapajus apella. Next base: position 8,378,359 of record NW_022436947.1, read on the forward strand.
GAATGCCTCTGAGTATACATATTATCTGTAATAAAATACAATAAATATGCAAACAGCTCATTGAAACTATAGACTAGGAATGTCCTGAAAAGTTCTCTATGAGCCAAGGACAGTAAATGAAAATGAATGTGTTGACATTATTCTTAATTTTAAAAGTATAAAATATTGAGATGTCTTGTTTTTGTTGAATTTTGTTGGCAAAAGTAAATCTACATAAAAGCATTATCATAGGTTTTCTCCTACCATAAGAGACCAACCCAATTTTTTCCATGAAGTCTTATAGAAAGCGCCTAGAAAGAACGAATCTCGGAAATACCATGCATTGTTCTGTTTAAAAGCCTTTTAGAACTACAGATTATTTTTAAACTACCTTCAATCTTTTATAGCCCATGCTTTCTTTCCCTGGGTTTTTTCAGCTGCCATTCTAAGGCCTGAAATTCTGAGAGGCTCCCCTCAACCCTTTCCAATATCTTCCTTTGAGCTGCAGAGCCTGAATAAATACAGTACACAAATACACACGCACCTGAACTTAATGGAAAGAAAGATCACCTCATGGTTCCTGCAACTGCATTAATGCCCTCTAGAGTGCTGTACACACTTAAAATTGTATCTTGTTATTACCCACTGTTTAGTATGTCCATCTCTAGAAACCCAAAGGCCTTCTTCCCTTTCTCATACAAGCAGCTAGAATTTTCCATCTCGTATTTGGGCTGTAAATAACTTCCTACCAAACGATGTTGTTCAACTAGGACATTTTTTATATTAAGGCTATTCCTCATTCTAATTCTACCTTTCAAGGTATACTCTCATTTAAAAGCCAAAATTATTTTAGGTACACCTTAAATAATGAATGTTTCAATACTCAATGATTAAGCCCGCCCTAACAACTTCACATGAATAATCACGTATAGTTTTCCTCATTATAGCCAAGAAAAATGAGATTCAGAGCTTAATCTAGCACCAATAGGGCAGCCAAAATTGGGATAAAACATTGTTTGTGTGTACATCACGACAAAGCCAAGTATCTCCCCTCCACCTACCCTGCTCCAGTGATAAGCGTTAGACTATATTGCAACTTTAAAGAAATCTGAGGTCATCTCATTCACCTAGTACACCATAGAGAAACATACCAATTCATTTGGCCCAAGTCCCCAATTTGTATCAACTCACATCCATCTATTTTGGTGCTGCTGCTATAATAAGCTGATCGTAATTACGAGAGACATTGGCAGAACCTATGGAATTGGAGGTTTTCCAATGCAATAACATCTCATTTTGAGAAATTTTACAATGCATTCAAAAGTAATACAAATGCCCAGTTATTCTGCTTATTGTCCACATTACTTGATCTGATCAATTGTACATGGTATCAAGGCTGAGCTTATGAGCCTTCCATGAGACCTAGTCTCTGTAAAAAAAAAAAAGAAAAAAAAAAAAATTTAATTAGCTAGGCGTGGTGGCAAGCGCCTGTAATCCCAGCTACTCAAGAGGCTGAGGCAGGAGGATCCCTTGAGTCTAGGAGTTTGAGGCTGCAAAGAGCTATGATGGCACCACAACACTCCAGCCCAGACAACAGAGACGGACGGACGGAAGGAAGGAAGGAAAGAGACAGAGACAGAGAGGCAGGGAAGGAGAGAAGGAAGGAAGGAAAAGAAAGAAGTAATTTTTTAAAGAAAAGCTTCGACTATCAGAAAAGAAAGTTAAATCCATATGTCAGCTCATATGTATCCTCAAAAGCATAGACTCTACCAATATAATATAAATCAATGTATAAAAGTAATGTTAAAAAATGAGACGTGTAGGCCAGGCACAGTGGCTCACACCTGTAATCCCAGCACTCTGAGAGGCCAAGGCAGGGGATCATTTGAGGCCATGAGTTTGAGACCAACATGGGCAACACAGGGAGAAAAAAAAAATCTGTAAAAGTCTCTGCAAAAAAAAAAAAAAATCAAAAAAATTAGCCAGGCTTGATGGAACGCACCTATGGTCCCAAATATTCAGGAGGCTGAGGCAAGAGGATCACCTGAGCCTGGGAGGTTGAGGCTACAGTGATTCATGATGATGCTCCTGCACTCCAGCCTGGGTGGTGGAGAGAGACCCTGTCTCAAATGGGAAGCATAAACCGTTTTGTGGTCTCAAGCTTTAAAAGGTGACAATGCACAAATATGAACATCTTCATCTGCCTTGGTTCCCACTGAAATCTACTTCCAGCACAGCAGCTGGAGTGGGCCTTTTAAAATGTTAACCACATCATGTCATTCCTGTGCCCAAAACCTTACAACAATCATTTTTCCCCTTATACTCAAGAGTTAAAAATCAATGTCTTTCCAGTGACCTACAAGACCCTACGTGACTTCCACCCACCCATCCACCACTCCACACCACATGCCCCAGCTCTCTCATCTCTCTCCTGCCATCTCTCCCCATGCCTCAATTTGCTTCAGCTCGCCAACCACGTTGCTGTTGCTGCTCCAAACCTCCAATCATGCCCCTGCCTTAGGACCTGGGCACCTGCTTCCTTTCTTCCTGGAGTGTTCTTCCTGACACTCTCCCTAACCTCCTTTAGGTGTTGGCTCACATGGGAACTCAGTGAAGCCTTTTCTGTCCAACCCAGCTAAAACGGCAACGCCTAGTCTCCCTTCCTTGCAGGGTGAGGGTGAAGGGTGGTGGGGGTGGGGGGGGTGTGGGTGTCTGTGTAGCACTTCTTACCAACCGCTTTAACACACTTTACTTACATATTCATTTACAGTCTGGAGTCTGTCTCCCCTGATTAGAATGTAAACTCCACAAGGACAGAAATGTTTGTGTTTTCTTCACTTCCATACCCTAAAATCAGAACAATCCTCAGCACAAAGCAGACACTAGATACACAGACACTACATACATGTTGTTAAACATTATCTATTTGTTTGTTTTCTATCCTCTCATTTGCACATAAGCTCCATGAGGACAGGAACTGCTGTTTCCCACTCGTGCAGTCCTAGCACCTAAAACATAACCAGCAATGTAGCAGCCACTAGACAAATACTTGCTGCATGAATCCTTATTCATCTGGCAGAGAAGAGAAAGAAAATTTCAACTCAGATCTACACATTCTCAGCATCTTGCTGGGCTCTGAGATAACGTAGCCCAATTGTTACTGAATCATCCATGTTTTCACTTTAAAAAAATGCATACCTGTATTTCATATATAATCCTAAGTGCAATTAAAAACCAAAAATGACAGGAAAAGATTAGTGAGAAAACCATCAGTGTCTCCTTGGTGATAAGAAATGGACTGTCATGGTACAAAATTGTCAAATTATGCAACAAAAACAAATTCATTTTCATTGTCCCCCAACACTTTTATTTTCACATTAATCAATTATTAAAGGCTCTTTTGAAAAGAGCTTTGACCCTGTCTCTTCCCAATATTGAAGCTAATTCATAACCCAGAATAATATAGCATTTACTTTCTTGACAACTATCAGATATAATAAAGTTTTGTTATTTTCTTTTGCTCAAAACTCTGGCATACTGAAAATGAGGCTGGTAAGAAATGTGGCTACTAAAACAAATGTGAAATGATCAAGACAAGGCTCTTTTTCAATATCAGGCAAACATTCTTTGTTTGCGGCAAAGATGCTATCGACTCAGAGTGACAGGAAGCAAAGCAGAAATCACTGCTGGTGCTTCCCATGAGATTAGGACAAAGTCCTTTCAGTCAACCAGACTAATCAGAAAACACAAATACCATGAGGTCCTTCATCTTTGCTGTGATTACCCGAGGCAAAGCCAGAAAGAAGGTCGGCAGCTCTATACATTTATGGTCTGACCCCTCTTGAGCTTAGAATGTTGGGTCAAAATGGACTACAGTTTGCTTTAAATCTAGAGCAAGTGACCTATAGCTTTACCTAGTTTCACAGATAAATCCATAGGATGAACTCAGCACTTGTAAAGGCAAAGAATTACAGTATTCCTTTCAAAAATGCCCAGTTATAGCCAGGCATGGCGTGTTTGCCTGTAATCCCAGCTACTCAGGAGGCTGAGGCAGGAGAATTGCTTGAACCCAGGAGGCGGAAGTTGCGGTAAGCCGAGATCATGCTATTGCACCTCAGCCTGGGCAACAAGAGCAAAACTCCATCTCAAAAAAACAAAAAGAATGCCCAGTTAATTTTAAAATGTAAAGAGGGTAAACACATGGCTCCCAAAAAGGTTAAGAGCATACTAATTCTGGAACTAGACTCTTTGAAGCTGAAAGTCACATATCATCAGTATTTGTAGAAGCATAATTGATGTATCTGCTTACAAAATCATAATGTAAGGTTTAATGGACAGAAAAGAAAACATGAAGATGCCATATGCACAGCTATTCCTGGGCAGATACAGGCCAGGCAGTCCCCTAACCAGTCTCATAGCACAGGGCAGCTAATTTTAAACCATGCATCCCTAAGTCCCACAATGGTAGGGGGGGATCAAGCATGAAGCTTTGGACCTCTCACCCCAAAACCAAATAAGAGGAGAGCACTGCCTCTCTTAATGTCTGATATGCTGGTATTCTGCAAAATATCATAGTTTAAAAAAAAAAAAAAAAAAAGGTTTCTGTTGCTTTAAAAATGCCTGAAAACCAGCAGCAAAGGCTTTAGAATAAGGGAGACCAGAGTTCAAATTCCAAATTCATTGAGAGATAATTAGACATAATCAGGCCTTGCGAAGAATCAGTGTTCATAAGTGGTAGCAATCATTGTTATTTATCACAGGCTAGTACCAAAAGGTATTAAAGGAGTGATCTCAAAATACACAACTGAGAACCACATAACTTCAGTGTTACAGTACATAACCCTTATTTGATCAGTTCATCCTCTGGCCAATTACGAAAATATTCCTTACAAACCCATTTTATCCCTTAGGTACTAAAGACATAGTACAGGGAAGGAACAAGGAGGGGTGGGAGAAGAGAGAGAGAGAGAGAGAGAGAGAGAGAGAAAGAATGGGGGGGAAAGAAGAGAAGAAAGAGGAGAAAAAGGAAAAAAGATAACAAGAATAAAAAATAAGAAACTGTTCCAAAACATGAAAAGAAAATTACAAAATAAAATTTAATACACACTAGTCACAACTAAAGCATGATATTCAAGAATTTTGGTTTTTAGCCAGGCATGATGGGTCACACCTATAATCGCAGCACTTTGGGAGACTGAGGCAGGAGGACTGCTTGAGCCCAGGAGTTCAAGGCTTTAGTGAGGCACCACTGCACTCCAGACAGGGCAACAGATCAAGGCTCCATTTCTATTTTTTTTTTAAAAAAAAATTGTTTTCATAAACATTTCATTATATTTTTAAATAATTTGTAGGTTAAATTTTCTTCACTTCACAAAACATACCAAGAATCCATGATAATTGCAGACAAATCACAACCAACTTCAGTGTCGGAGATATACCCTCTTATGTGGTTTGGATTCTGATAAAAGGGTATTCAGTTGGCTGCCCTCCAATTCATTTCAGTGTAAACAGGTTGGCCATTAAGATTCAGAACAGGCATTGACTCAACAGTCAGAATATTATGCTTTGTTGTTTAGACATGTGAAGTACAAGAATAATTGCTAGAATGAGAAAGGAGAATACGATGGCCAATACGCCTCCTAGTTTGTCAGGGATGGATTATAAGACACAAGCAAGGGGAGGCCATCACAATGCAGTGAGAAGTAATGGCAGAACCAAGGATAAGATACAGGGGAGAGGAGAAGTCAGTCGAGGATGCCTTCTGTGATCTTTCCCAGCCAGGCTTTCCAGATACCTGCAGAAAAGTGGCATTTTGAATCAATTGTTAAGAACCATTAGCCACTACTATGGCTCCTCTCCAAGCTGTAACACCTATACTGACAGGAAGTGCTGCCATCACCAGACAAGAAGAAAGGAGGAATACCTGCTTTATTTTATTTCGGGAGTTAGTGATGCGCTCTGTGATGCTCTGGTATGTGCGAATGGCTGTCGTCAATTCTGTGTAGTGCTGCACGATCAATTCATCCAGGTCACGGTCACATTTCTCGTAGGCTTCTTCAAGGCGGCCCTTCTCATTTTCCCTGTCTTCGACATCGTCACTAGTAGACAGAGTCCTGGTGAAGGCAGAGAGTAGATCAAGCTGAGTAAACTTAAAGTAAAATGCAAAAGAAAGCTGACTTAGTCCAGATGCTAGCACATTCATCTTACTAAATGGGAAATGAAATAAGTTACCAAAAGAAAACAGAAAACTTCCTCCACGGTTAATTCCAATAGCCCATCTAAGTGGATTTGTTGTTGCCTATCCAAGGCACCCTTCTCTTCACCTGTGTCATGGGCACTAGAACTGATTTTAATCAGACAGCGGGCAGGAATGAACTGTTCAAGAGACTGGGTAACTCTTGATTTGAGTGAACTGTTGTAATTCCTAATAATTCCATTCTCCTTATCAGTGACAAGTCTGGTCAATGAGATAGACCTAAGGAAGTACTAGGAACAATTTTCTGCAAGAATAATAACAAGAAAAGGTCCCTTTCCTAACCCTAGATATCACTGTACAAAGGTAAGATACGCAAGACACTTCAACCATGTTACAACTATGGAAGGAAAAGCCAAGAGGAATGCCAAGCTACCACTATGTCCTTGGCCACCAAAGCAGCCAGCCCTGCAGCTGCCTTACCCTCAGGACTTCTTAGGGGAGATAATAAATATCCATTGTTTAAGTCGTTTTCAATTGCTCTTCTTTCATACATAGCTGAAAGCACAGTAACTGATAAAATACAATGAGGAAGCACCTTCCAAACAGCTCATTTGAATGACCTGAATTTGGTATGGAGCCCCCAGCAATCTGGAAATAAGGTCATATTAATTCTAAAATCTCTTACAATAGCAGTCAGCCAAGCTATCCTACCGGACGGTTCCTGCACTCACTCATCTTCAAACAGCACTAACAAGATTGATATGAATCAACAATAAGCAGAGAATGAGATAGATATACTTATTAAAAATATTTCAATAACTTCGTTTGATACGTGGACCACAGATCTTTGTTTCCTCTATCTTTCTCGGAAAATTTTTTTTAATTTAGTATTGTAATCAGTAACAAAAGAACCTTTTCCTCTTATCTGTTGGCTGTGGTAATTTAGAGTTTCATTAAATTCCCTCAGATTTGTCAGCTTATACATTCAGCCTAGTTTATTTCATTTATCTTTTTTAATTTAGGGAGGGGGATATTTTAGGTTCTATGACGGATGCCATCAATTATAAGTCCATCATTAGAACTGCTTTCAGAGATGGTCTGTCAGCAAATCAATCACATATCCACTTCCAGATATTTGCAGGCAAAATACTGTACAACAATCTACTCTGAACTGTCATTTAGAGCAAACGATCTTAACTCATGAGCAACACAATATACAAAATTTCTTTTCCAATTTATAGGGAAATTCAAAGCAGTCTTTGACTTCAATCTAACTTCCAAAAAGAATTTTACAATTATTTTTGTTAGGTGTTAGGGGTGCTAAAAGATCAGCTATATCACGAATAGGGGTGGGGGAGGGCAGGAACAAAGGCAATGGAGGGAAAGGCAAAAGCCACTAAGGACAGTATGGGATGCTCAGGAAAGCAACACTACTGGATACTGCAAGACTTGATTTAAAGCCTTTACATGAGAGATCCCGTTTCCTCATCTGCAAACTGGTGCCCCTGAACGAGACTACTTCCAAAGTTTCTTGCAGGTATAGAATACCACCCAAGTGCTAGACTATTAGAGTAAATCAGAGTGGGGAATGTAAGCGAAACTGGGCTTCAAAGATAGAGCTACCAAGATTACCTGCAATATTTGGGTACAGAGCAGCTTAGCATGTATCATGTCTTCTTCTTGTTTCAATGATACACAACTTTGCTCTTTAAATCTGAAAACTTCCAGGCTGTTAATCTAAAGTAAAGCACAATCAGAAAATGCCTTCAATTTATCAACTGTCCCAAAGGTAAGAGTTCCTAGCTGTTTAACTCTATTATTTCCCCTTGTAACAGCAGTCACGGAATTGTCAAAGCTACACTAGATCAGTTTGCCATCTTTACAAGGCTTTTCATGATTTCCGCTCCACTACCATTTGTGAAAAAAAATATGCCAAACATTTCACATTGTTTACCTTAACTAGTTAGAATTACCATTAAGGAAAATGTCAGGCCCAGAGAGGACACCTTCGCTGGCAGCAGCTGTCACTGTTAATGCATTACTGTATCATTAGGAGTTATTTAGGGAATAGAAAGGGTTACTAAAATGAAGATTAGAGAGTAAATTGGGTCTACAGGGGGTTCTGCCTCCTATTTTCCTTTTTTCAAGAAAATATTTATGTTAAGAAATATCCTGTGCCAGGTTTGGCCCACATTCGAAATGTATCCTCTTGACGTAAACTGGGATGAGTAACATTTTGTCTTTAGTGAAAAGTAATTACAGTATAGAACTCAGAGGGCAAAACCGTTAGAGCTTTTTTTTTTAATTAGAGAAAAGGAAGGCAGCAAGGATAATAAAAATAATAATAGTCTCTAATATTTAGAGAGGCTTACTAGCTGCCAAGAGCCAGCTGTGTTGCACATTTTATAGAATGTATGTTTAATCCCCATATCAGGCCTTTGGAGTAAGTCCTGTTATTATTCCCTCCCCTCTTTTTACCAATGAAACAGCTGAGATTTGAAGAGGTTAAATTAATTTGCACCACCTCACACAACGAAGGTTAGGAATAGCATGGGGATTTAAAACTCAGGTTGGTCTGCTTTCAGATTGCGCTCATAACAGCTACAGAGTGGGGTCTCTTCAGGCAGAGTAAAGCTGCCAGGGTGAGAATCGTGGCTCCACCATATTGACTACTCATGACCTTGGTAATGGCACCTTATTCTGCTCATCTATGAAGTGGAAATACTATGATACCTTCCACACAGGGTTGTTAGTGAGAATTAAATTAGATCAAACAAAGCCTGGAATGTCATTAGCACTCAACAAATGTTGGTTGTCACCATTAGCTATTATTGCTCTAGTAGTAACAGTAGTAATAGCAGCAGCAAAGGCAACAGTGTTTTTCCATAATATAATAAAAAGTACATCTTCTGAAGACAAAAGTTAAAACCCCACCATCCCCAAATACTAGATAACTTAACTCTGGCCATTAGGTTTAAATTCTCCGATTCTCACTTTATTCCTCCTTCATGTCAAGAATGATGAAGGCTGAGATTTTATCCTACTCGCAAGCTAAGAGGGTAGCCACAGTTTCACAGATGCTGGCAGAGGACACAAAACTCCTGGAGCTCCTAAACTCCTCAAGACTTGATCACACCCACAGCACAGCAAGTGGAGAAAGTACAGCATGTTCACCTCAGTTCCCCTTACCCCCAAGTCCCACCGGGGTTAGGCAGATGGGCCCAAAGAGAAGCCTGCCCACACAGGCAGCTCCTGGAGAAGAACCCTGAGCTCAGAAAACTGAACCTAGGCTCAGAGACTGGACTGGAAACACACCTGCCCCTTGTTCTGGAGGGAGGGACTATCTCTGTCTTCCAAAGCTGTTTGCTAAACAAATGTCCTTGGCAAGATAATCTAAAACAAAGGGCAATTGGTGCTTGGCTCACGAGAACTTCAGAAACACAAGAGACCTGTGGTAAAGTCATTGGGTTCCTTCAAGGATCGAATGCATGGTGCCAAGCAACAGTAGGCAGTGAATATTCATTTCCAAGCTCTGTTTTCTTTTCTGCAATATGAGAACAGAAATACAATGTCTCGGACAATAAATATTTGTTTGAGATAAATATTCAATAAAAATGAATAAATCATAGACCATAAAAGCATGAAAGAGCTGACTAATTCTAGGAGAAAGTTCTCATGCATGCTAGCAAATCCCAGCAAATTTCAGGGTGGGATTATCACTAGTCCCTTAACCTGAACAGACAGCAGGGCAGAAGAGAACACTTGTCATTGAGCTCACCCTGCCAGTCAAGTCATGAACTTCTCTTCAGCCTTCTAAGCCTCTGTGCAATGCAGAGCTCTATCAGCTCACAAAGCAATTCACTGCAATTTTGAACAGCTCTGCTTATTATAAAGCCTTCTGTTAAAATAAAATAAAATCAGCCTCTTTATAATTTCTACCCATTGATCCTAGTCCCATCTTTTTCTGTAATATAAAAATGTCTATTCTTTCTTTCATACAATTTCCCTTTAAATGGTAAAGGACTCCCAATAGTTCTTTCTCGGGTTAAACACCTCCAATTTCTTCAACTGTTTCTTCCACACCATGACTTCCAGCAGCCCACCATCCTTCTTCCTTTCCTCTGAAATCACCTCAAAAACAGGTAACACTCACATAGAACTATGTGCCAGGCATTAATCTAAGTGGCTTACACATAATAATTCATGTATTCGAAACAACCTTATGAGGTAGGTACCTGTATTAGTCTGTTTTCATGCTGCTGCTAAAAACATACCTGAGGGGGGCAATTTACAAAAGAATGAGGTTTACTGGACTGACAATTCCATGTGGCTGGGGTCTCATAATCATGACAGAAGGTAAATGGAACGTCTCATGTGGCAGCAGACAAGAGAAGAGAGCTTGTACAGGGAAACTACCCCTTTTAAAACCATCAGATCTCATGAGACCCATTCACTATCAAGAGAAAAATGCAGTACAGGAGAGACCCACCCCCATAATTCAATCACCTCCTACTGAGTTGCTCCCACAACATGTGGGAACTGTGGGAGTTAAAATTCAAGATGAAATGTGGATCCAGGCAAACCATATCAGTACCATACTTTGTAGAAATAAAGAGACTGAGTTTTTTATTCAAGGCACAGTCTTTAAGGAGCAGAGTCTGACCTCAAACCTGGGCCGTATGACTCTTCTTGGCTTCACTAATCTGCCTCTCAGATGTGCTCAGAAGTGAACACAACATACTTCCAAATGGAAAGAGGTTTTATGTTGCAGAACATGAACACTATATTTCTAATAATTTAGCCTAAAACTACATTGCATTTTTTAAAATATAGTACAAAAATTATCTGAGATCCCTTTGACAGTACGTGCTGACACGTCAGCTCTCACTCATCCTCACTCATCCTCTACCTGTCAAATTTTAAAACTAAATGCAGAAATTTACATGCATCCTTGTGTCATACATGTTTGGAAAGGACGGTGAAAGTGAGGCACAAGATACAAACTACTGAGTGTCTATAATACACCAGGCAATACAGTGGTTATTTTGCATAATTAATCTAAGACAATACTCAAAGCAGTCTAGTATAATAAAATATTATCACCTGTCTTTTTACAGATAAGGAATCAGAGGCTCAGAGAGGTAAAGTAACTTACACAAATGCACACGGTTAATATCAGAGTTGAAATTAAAGCTAAGTATATTTGACTCTGAAATCCATGCTCTTTCTACTATACATGTTACAAAATCCTATCTTTCCTGCCTTCAGCTTCTGAGCTACAGGACTGTACTCTCATCAAGTCACAGTTCATAGGTAAAGAGAACAGCAGACAGCTAGAGATGAAAAGAGAGCACCAAGCAGCTTTTTCAGTAATAACAGTCTTGAGTCTGGACAAGATTCAAAAGCATGAGCTAAATAAAAGACATGATCAAAGGACAAATGGTATAACGTTGCCAACCCAAGATGTATTCAAGTTATTGAATCACTCTAGATTTTTTTTCCATTCCCATCTCAAAACGATTATGACTTAAAAACCATTGTCAAGTTCATGGAGGAACATAAAAGAATAAACTAGATTCCAGTTAAGCCGGACACAAAGACATTTCTGGATCATTAAGAATTTTTCACTAAGACAGCTCTGGTATTTTGCATGATGAATTACATCTTAACCATGACTAATTAATCCCCAGGAAGGAATTTGTTTACATAAAGGGCTAAAACGACCACGGTAACATGTTAAGTTACTGTTAACAGCATCTAGTAAGGACAGATACTTTTCAAAGTTCTAGTGGATTCACAATCGTGAGCTCCAAGTGAGTCCCATAAACAAGCATTAAAACCCAGGGTAAATAATTAGAGATCTAAAGCTGAATTTGTCTGTTTCCTGTTTTCATACTAGCTTCTGTATTTCAGTGTAATCGATCAAATGTTTTGAAAGGAAAATAACCAGTCACCATCCCTGGTTCCTTCTGTGGAGCAATTTTGCTTTCACTTTGGACTTAATAGAGTAATGGAGTCCAGATAGGAGAAAACACATAAAAGTCAGTATTATTCTTAAAGACAAAAGAAAGATCAAATAAAGGAAAAAGCACATCTGTGAAAATAAGGTCAGTCACCAAAGCATTCCACTCAAGTGGAATAAAAGGATGCAAAAGGAAAAACCCAAATCTAGAATACTACCATTAGGAATACACCAGAAAAGTCTCTTATTACCTCATCAAGTACATCAAACAAGAGCCATCTGCATACACATTAAAGGAACACAGGTTCTGGAATTTTTTAAAAACCCAGATTCAAATAGAGCTCTGCAACTTTCAAGCTGTCTGACCTTCAGTAAGTGACTTAACTTTTCTGTGTCTGTTTTTTGATTTGTAAAACAGGTAAGATAATAAGAATACCTGCCTCACCAGGATGTTTTAGGGACTAGAGAAATACGTGACTGCGTTTTGAAAATATAAAGTGTGACAGAAGTGTTGGCTGATATATTATCAGGAACAAAATAAATAATCTATCAATCACAACACTGTTAGCCCAAATCCCCTGAAGCCTACCCCTTTCTAAAGTTCCTGAGGATATTTATTTCTGAGCTGAGATCAGATCTTTTCTTTATATTCTTACAGTGCCTGGGTACATTAAGTGCTTAGTAAAAGCTAATTAATGAGCAGCAGTGCGATGAAAGATCTGGAGAGGTCATGGAGGACGGTTCTCAGTCTTAAGAAACAATTGCAACTGAATTGTCTCACATGAAATGCAAGCACAAAAATCTGCAGAAAAGAACAAATGACAGTTACTCGTGACCCTATTTAATTCACTTATTCATTCAACAAATATTCACTAAGTATCTATTACTTACCAGGCACCGTTCTAAGGGGCCAGAGATACATACAGCAATGAACAAAACCAATTCCTCCCTCATGAAGCTTATATTCTAGTGAGGGGAGCTGGGAAGCAGCAGCTACACAAAAGCCGCAGCAGGCAAGGAGGGAGGCTACTTCACATAAGGAGGTCAGGGAGGGCCTCTCAGATAAACATAGCATTTGAATACAGCTAACTAGGAAGTGAGAGAGAAAGGGCACTCTCTGGGAAGCTGATTCGAGAGAACAGACCCTGAAACCAGTGTGTTTAGCCTGCTCAAGGAATATGAGATGGGAAGGAGGTCAATGTGGCTTTAGAGACTTGACGAAGAGTGACAGTGATAGGAAATGAATCAAGGAGAAAACTCGGAGCCAGACCAGGCACAACTTTGTGGGCTTTTACTCTGAGTGTCCTATGAAGCTACTTGGGGGTGAACACCCAGCCAAAAACTGAAAACTTTTCAACCTGTATTTAATGGTGAAACTGAATAACAAGATCTACATTCAAGTTTCATTTTAATTATATCCCATCTCTTCCCCAAAAAGATATGAGATGGTTTGTAAAAGAATATAAATAATAAAAAGTCAAATACAAAGGAGAAAGTGGGACTAAAGAGATGCAGGGCTAAACAACACCAAACAAATGTAAAACACGACTATGCGGATCATATGGGCAAGCACAGTTAATAGGAAGTGAGCCCCCAAATTAAATCTGAGCTTCCTAGCAGCCCAGACAAAAGGAGATACATCACATGATATAACTCTCATTCTCAAAAATAGGGACTCCAGTTCCTCTAAGGAAGTAAATTTTAAACTAGTCCTAAATTCTAAAAGAAATCTTTCACTTAAAAAGCACAGAAGACCTAATATAGTAAAATATGTCCTTAACAATCTTCTGAAACATGGCCATTTCTTATAAGTTCCTTCAAGAGCATAACATTAAAACTCAACCCAGGCCGAGATTTTGACTGAACATAGCCCAAGTATAAAGTTTTCCAACAATTCATTTTAATTTAAGGCTAGAATTTAGGGAAATACAGGACTAAATAGATCAAATTATGTTTCATTAACTTTAATATTATAAGCCAGAAATGCATGAAGATTAACAAGCAATTGTGAAAAATTAACAGCCTGACCAGGGCTCTTGTCTGAGCCTCAAGACTACCTGTAGGTGATGACAGATTGTCACTCTAGAAGCAGTTTAGGATATTTTATCAAAGTAATAAGAGTCCCCAGGGTACCACCTGTCATGAACTGAACTGTGTCCTTCCAAAATTCAAATGCTGAATCCCTGACTCTCACTGTTATTGTATTTGGATACACTGCCTACAAAGAAGGTAACAAAGGTTAAGTGAGGTCATAAGGGTGGGCCTTAATCCAAAAGGACTGACATCCTTTGAAGAAAGGAAGTGGAAGGAGAAGCCCTCTCCACTCACTTACACAGCAAAGGCCATGTGACAGCAGAACAAAGAAGCCATCTACAAGCAGGGTGAGAGGCTTCCCTGGAAACCAGCCCTGATGAGCTGATCTTGATCTTGAACTTGCAGCTTCCAGAACTATGAGAAAATACATGTCTATTGGTTTAGCCACCCAGTCTTTGGTGTTTTGTTATGGCAGCCCAAGCAGACTAATACACCACACTTTAAAACACAGGCAGTGTTATTTTGGTTGGTTAATGTCTCAAGATAGATGTTATCAGTCACTCTCCTTAGTCATAAGCAACACAGACTCTTGGCAAATCTACAAGAATTAGCTGCCTCATACAGCCCCAGATAACTAAACTAATTAACCGGCTATAAGAAATATTTAATGTAATACACCTGAATTTTGGCGACACCTGCAGAATAATTAGCACTAAGTCATGCCATCTGAAAACAGTTAATGGGCTTAATGGTCTACTAAGGACATTACTTGTTGGCATCCAGTGACCTCTCCTCCAGGAATAATAAAGATTAACAAAACAATTAATGGAAATCCCTTCAAGCAACTCAGAAAAACTAATTACAAGTAGAGCTTCACATATCCAAAAATCACTTATCAGGGAGCAACAGCTCTACAGAGCACATCTCCAATAAGAATCAAATCTCCACAGTGACCCCTCCCATTCTTAAAAGTACTCAAAATGGGCACCTAACTGGATCAACTATGTCACTGAATCCCTGCCTTTTCTACTCATCAAGCACGTGAACCGCCCAATCAGCACTACCGTCTCTCTTGTTGGGGCAATTCCAATGAGATTTGATTTTTTTTTTTTCTTTTTTTTTTTTTTGAGACAGTCTAGCTCTGTCGCTCAGGCTAGAGTGCAGTGATGCAATCTTGGCCCAAATGAAATTTCTTAAACTGCATAATGGAAAGAGTACTAGAGAGGGAGTCATCCTGATTTATTTACAAAATATTCTAAGACATTATCATAAGGCAAAAACTAAGTATAAACTTTCAACAAATGCTGAAGACTAGTTTCAGAACCTCACTCCAAGATGGACAAAAAAAAATTATTAGCTTACTGATCTTTCCAGAACATAATATTCCTGTTGCTACTGATCCCAATGCAAGAAAAAATGTCTACAGCTGATGTGATTCTTTACAACATAAAACCTCACTCCAAGATGGAAAAAAAGTGAATTATTAGCTTACTGATCTTTCCAGAACATAATATTCCTGTTGCTACTGATCCCAATGTAAGAAAAAAAGAGTCTAAAGCAGATGTGATTCTTTACAACATAAATCCTGTTTTCTTTTCCAAATTGCTTTTAACCAGAAGACATTAGGTTATGTTATTAGATCTATTCAGCCTTAATTTCACAGTGTGACAGTCAGGTTCTCTTTGCCTTTAAAATACGAAACAGCCAATCTAAGAAATGCCTGACAGCACCATATACCTATTATGTCGTCAGGGAAACGGAAGACAGTCTTAAGTATGAATAGAATCAAAGTACAAACTGAAGAAGAAAAGAGATAGGGAAGAATATAAACACTAAAGAAACAAGTTAAGAAATAGGTCTTCCAAGCATATTATTCTCAGCTGAATATTGTGTATATGATGAACAGCCTACATATGCTCCCAGTGAATTATAAAAATAAGAGACCCTCATCATGATTCTGAGTTATTCAGAATTTTGAGTTTAATGTTTAAAAAAAATTACACATTAAAGAAATGTTGGAGATTTGTATCACTATATAATCACATAAGACGTGGCTTCACTCAAAGCATAACCAAATCTACATTACACTTTTAAATCGGATTTTACTATATTCAATTATACATTGTGATTGCTTGTTTCTTAATTATGTCTTATTAAAGTGCACAAAATACAAGATAATCCCATCCCAACTGATAGCAATTCACAATGACAAGTCCCTCTGAAAAAGTTTTCTGATGCATAAAAACAACATCCCCTAACAGTACAAAGAGATTTATTTAATATCAAGTGACAGTGAACAATTTTTGCTGTAAAGTCAATTGAAAATTCATTGGTGTCTTGCTTCAGACAGCACTTAGGGCCAATTACTACACCCAACACATACAGTTTTCCAATATTTCAATTAACTCAGTTACAGAACACTTCTGGAGACCAAAAGCTACAAATCTCTTAGGCAACAAAGAAGGTCATTATCTAAAATCAAGTAAAATCACCTCACTAAGGCATAAAACTGAGTCCAACGCTGACAAAGTCAACTTAAAATCTCCCCCCATTCTTACTTCACCCAACTCTACCTCTTTTTCTACTTCTATTTTTAAGCCTCACATCCTTCTTCAAGCACTGTCCACAGCGATCTCTTTTTCTGGTGAGTCCCTTAGAAACAATGTTTTACAAAATATTAAGAGGTGTTAAGTGGTCAAATTTTGGAAAATCTGGGTTACGCAAATTGAAGCAGATTTCTTAAACACAGAAGTCAGAAACAATTTTATAAGTTATTGTTCAAAGTGTCTGGGGGAGACGGAATGACATAAAGAATATACAGCATTTCTGTAATATACAAATCTATTAAAATATCAACCAATTAACCTTGCATCCCACCATCTTCCCTCCCCCTAACATATACATGTGTAAACACATAAACACATATACATTTTTATGGAAATTTTCAACTATGTACGAAAATTAAAAGATCTGTCAAATAGGTTGGGCACAGTGGCTCATGTAATCCCAGCACTTTCGGAGGCCGAAGCAGGCAGATCAGTTGAGGATAGGAGTTCAAGACCAGCCTGGGCAACAGAGTGAAACCCCACCTCTAATAAATTTTTTTTTTAATCTGTCAGATAAATCCAACTCCAACAATTATCAACACATTTCAATCTTCTTCATTGACAACCCCAGTGACTCTTAACCCTTCTATCATTATCTTGAAGCAAATCACAGACATGATATCATTTTTGTTAGTATATATTTCAGTATATATACTGCTTAAGAATAATGCTTTTGGCTGGGTGTGGTGGCTCACATCTGCAATCCCAACACTTTGGGAGGCCAAGGCAGGCAGATCACTTGAGGCCAGGAGTTTGAGACCAGCCTGGCAAACATGGTGAAACACCTTCTCTACAAATAATACAAAAATTAGCAGGGCATGATGGCATATGCCTGTAGCCTCAGCCACTCACAAGAACTGCTTGAGCCTGGGAGGCAGAGGATGAAGTGAGCTGAGATTGTGCCACTGTACTCCAGCCTGGATGACAGGGAGAGACCCTGTCCCAACCCCCCACCAACAAAAAAATGCTTTTTTAAAAAACATACCTATATAACCTTTATCTCAGAAAAAAAATTAGCAATTGCAATTGGCTTATCTTTTTTAATTAATGCAAAATATTTGTACATATTTATGGAGCACATGTGATATTTTGTAATATTCATAGGCTGTGTAATGATCAAGTCACATGTATTAGTCTGTTCTCAAGATGCTAATAAAGACATACCTGAGACTAGGTAATTTATAAAGGAAAGAGGTTTAACTGATTCACAGTTCAGCATAGCTGATGAGGCCTCACAATCATGGCAAAGGGAAATGAGGAGCAAAGTCACATTTTACATGGCAGCAAGCAACAGAGAGCTTGTGCGGGAGAACTCTCATTTATAAAACCATCAGATCTCATGAGACTTACTCACTATCATAATAGCACAGGAAAGATTTCCCTCCCATGACACATGGGAACTACGGGAGCTACAATCAAAGATGAGATTTGGGTGGGGACACAGCCAAACCATCCGGACATTTAGCATATCCATCACCATTAGCATTTATCATTTCTATGTGTTGAGAACATTTCAAGCCTGGATTTTGTGTTCTAAGGGCTACCTAAACTTTACTGTGCTTTCAAATCACCCAGGAATCTTGTTTAAATGCAGATTCAGCTCAAGTAGGTCAGGCAGGACCTGAGCTTCTGCATTTCTAACAAGCTCTCAAGTGATATTTTTAGTATAACTCTCCCATAGTATTTAGTACAATGATAAGTTTTAAATGGAAAAACACTTCTTAATTATGTTCTACTTTATTTAGAGACAAAGACTTTATAAATACTTCTAAAAGAATGGAAGTCAGAAAAAAATCTCCTAAAAATCTTAAAATATTTAATTTTCTTACCAAGAGTGTCAAATGTAATATGAAATTTTCCCTTATTACTTTCTGTTAAATATAAGCACCCAAGTTTTTCAAAGCTAAACCCCTAGCACATTAAAAAAAAAAAAAAAAAAAAAAA